>NW_023276806.1:156271403-156619319 GCF_003668045.3 Cricetulus griseus | reverse complement strand
GGGATTATGGACAAGCACTACCATGCCCAGCTTTGTATGGTGCTGGGACTGAACCCAGGGCCTCCTGCTATGAGGATCCAGCCCAAGATCAGCATATTTCTTCACATGTTAACAATCTCTCAACTTTTAACCTCTAGCCTAGGTTGGGATTCATTCTCATCTACTGCCTTTGACTTTGCCTGTAATCAGTAAGACTGCTAGTATTCATTCATAATTAAATGGACAGATGTTTAATTCCCAAAGTTAGTTTAGATGACTGTCTTTCGTGCCTCTTTGGGAAGTGCTGTGGAGCTTACTCCAGTGGCCTGCCATCCATAACTTTTGTGGCTATTTAGATGTATAAGTGTGCTGGCTACTTCATGAAAATCCCTATTCTCTGCTAAGAGAGCAAGTGTATGTTATGGAAACAATAGTTACCTCTTACACAGAAGATCAACTTTCACTCTGAAGACTCTGTCTTCTGAAATAAACTGGCAAAGGATTGGCAGGAGAAAAGCTATGACAAATTTACTTAATGATAATTTTTTTTTTTTTTTTTGGTTTTTTGAGACGGGGTTTCTCTGTGGCTTTGGAGGCTGTCCTGGAACTAGCTCTTGTAGTCCAGGCTGGTCTCGAACTCACAGAGATCTGCCAGCCTCTGCCACCCGAGTGATGGGATTAAAGGCGTGCACCACCACTGCCTGGCTAGTTAATGATAATTTTACATGACATAAGAGCCTTCAGACTGAAATCTCAAAGACCCTGGATGAGTAGCCATCAGAGAGATATGATTGGACAAAAGTATATAAGCGAATGGAAACAATTGTGAGAGGAAATTCATAGTGGCTTTCTATTTAGTTTTGTTTGCTTTTCAAGATACAGCAGTTCTTTCTGCATGATGTTTTTCTAGAATGGAGGTCTTAGGAACCACTGATGATCAAGGATGGTCTTTGTGGCCAACTCTTACACACAAGGACAGAGGAAGGAAGTAATAGTTTTAGGTTTTATATATGGGTGTGGGAAAGAAAAACTGCTGGTTTCTCTGTTCCACTTTGAAGAATAATTCTAGTCTCTGGCTTGCCACATGAGAGCTTAAGGGGTGAGAGACAGGAGAGTTAGAGGAGACCAGGGAAAAACTTCACTGTTAGGTTGGGATTTGGGTATCATTTTCTGAACCCTGGTACTCTCACTTCAGTATTTGGATACTGGGAAGTTAGCTCAATTTTGCTTCTACAATTTGGAAGCATCCATTCTATAAGGAAGCCCCATTTGGACAAACATCTCTTCCTGCTAACACCTTATTATTTTAAGATAAAAATGGAAAAGTAATAATCTAACCTTCCAAGCCCAGATAGATTTCAAACTATAAAATGTCTACACTATTGATCTAATTTATGTATTTTGTCGTCGTTACCTGTTGTTGCTTGTTAAGCACCTCCAAAACTTAGGAGGATTAAAACAATGAACATTTTTGTTCCTTTGGTATTAGTATTGCAAAATGGGCAAGTCTCTGCCAAACATTTCTTCTGGTCTGGCTAGGGTCACTGCTGTGGTTGTATTTAGCTGGTAGTAAGTCTGGAGGACACAGAAGCAACTGTCCTCCTCCCTCCCTCTGTAGGCTCAGAATTCTCTCTCCCACTGTGTCTTCTGTTCTTCCTTTAGGCTGGAGGGACTTCATTTCACATGATCTTTCAGGGCTTTCAGAATTTAGCTCCAGAACTGGAACTAGGGATTTAGCTCCAGAACTGGAACTCTTACTTCTATCACATTCTTTTGGAAAAAGACAAGTCCAACCAAGGTAGAAGAATCCTACAAGGAAGTATAGGGGTGAGGTTCCACCTACTTCTGCTATAATCACTAATGATAACATGAACACAAGGATGTATAGAGGTGAGGTTCCACCTGCTTCTGCTACAATCACTAATGGTAACATGAACACAAGGAAGTATAGAGTTGAGGTTCCTTATAGCTTCTGACATAATCATTAATAAAACATAAACACTGCCTTGCCTAATTTGTAAATGATCAGGTTGACAGAGAACCTGGGAATATAGGACGTGTTCCTCAGCAACAAGAAGGGCCCTGATCCCCAGGATCAGGACCCACAGGCTTTGCATTTCATGGCCCTAACAATACATCCTTCCTGGAAGTTACCTTACCTTGACTCTCAGTCTTTTCCAGAGCAGCTTTCCCCTTCTCCATATTAAGTGAGGTTGCTCCTCTCTGAAGTGGCTCTGGAGTCACCTCCTGTAGGAGGCCTTCCAGATACCCTCAGATTCTGTTAAGCCCTTTCTCCTTTGCTTTAAGAATGCACCCCATATTTGCCTCTCCCTCCAGAAGTTACCATATTGTATTAAAGTGTCTGGGAGTTTGTTTCATGGGTTTACTTTTCTTGCTAGATTCTTTACAACCTGAAGGCAAGAGCTAAGTCTGACTTTTGTGATCCTATCATTCCTATATACTCAGGAAAAATATGTTAGGATAGGGCTAACATAGTAGAAATGTGTCTTCTATCCTCTGGTATCACTATAGCATCTAGAATAATGCAAGGGGCATATTAGAAGTTTAGTAAATATTGTATGGTTGGTTGAATACAGCAATGTATTTCTCTTAGTCACTGCATACAAGTAGAAACCCTGATTTTAGTGACCTGGTAAAATTTTCAGCAAGCTTCATAAAGATTTCAATTCCTAGCTGGGAAAGAAGTGATATGCCTTGGGCATAACTTTTCAAGTAATATCAATGTTTAATAGCATAAACCTTTCAGGCAGGGGCATATAGCTAAAAATAAATCTGTGTCCTTTTGAAAGTGCTAGCTAAAATTCTGTAGACATGTATTCATGCTATGAACACAAAACTTCTCTCTTGCCTGTATTGAACAGAACAAAACCTATAGGAAACAAAATTGTTTTTCTAAGTATGACAAATCTAGGTTTCAACTCAAACGAGAGATGACATAAATCAATGGGTCTCCAAGGCAAAAACCAAGAGTGATTTTGAGGTGAGTAAAATCCAGTATTTACTCTAAAAACACACTTCCTTCTTATAGATCAAGTTTTCTGTTTTACGATTGATGGAAAATGACTCATGTACCATAGTGTCTATCACTTGGAAAACCCAAATAAGCACAACAGTGACAGGTACCATTCAAACACATGTGTATTTTCTGGGGTCTCTTACATGCTTTACGGGGAGAGGTGGGTCTGTCTTTAACAGTGTTTTCCCTAGAACTTGAAAGCAAGATGTTGCAAGGTTCAACAAGGCAACAGAACATCACAGATGTCTCCTGCAGCTCCCATTTTGTTCTGATTTTGGAAGCTCTTCTAGCATGTTTACTGATGTCTTGCAGGAGGCAAAAGAGCATATATATTTCCAATGCCTTACATGTGTGACTCCAGAGAAGCCACTAGGCTTCCACAAATTTTTAAGATTTCTCGCCCACAAAATAACACTGGAGGGAGCAACAAAAACTCTTTCCTAGATTTCTGCTGTCTTTGCAAAGACTATTTATCCCACCTAATATATAGCTCTAGAGCCCACTGAGAGCTGAGGGGTGTCTTCAGAACATTATCATTTAATTTTCAGCTTGATACCTTTGGCTGGATGAAGCCTACTCCCTCAGTCCTGGCTCCTGCAGTGAAAATTCATGGAAAAGTGAAATAAGAGTAAAAAGGACACAGCTAATCTTTTAAATTATTTGCCTTTCAGCTTCCTCATCGGCCATTTATAGGAGCAGAGTTTGACAGAAAGTCCATACTAGCTCATGTGAGTCTTGGAGAGCTTTCACTCTTCATTTTATGAGATGAGTAATTAAAAAGACATACTCTCCCTATGTCTCTTGGCTCCCCCCACCAGTGTGTGTGTGGGGGGCAGGGGGAGTGACTGTCTGAGGCCACACAGCTTTTCAGTAGGAAACATTGTAATGAGCAAAGAAGCTCCAAATCCTTCATTCTGTGGGGGACCCATCAACCTCTGTCCCTTCCTCAGGGTCATCTGGGTCTCCTAGAACTTTCATGGTCTACCAATATAGTTGATATTTCTGTAATTCTAATTTCCAAATTCTAATTGCCTTGTCTTTGGAAATGTATCCAACAACATAAAACTTTAATTATTACTATTATTTAACACTTACTACTTGTGGTATAGTTCATTAAGAAATCACACTAGGCAAATGTTTTCTTGGAATCCTATGAAGTAGGTATTTACTGTCCTCATTTTAAAGGTTAAGTTGAACAGAGAAAGTACCTCTCTGGGTTTACATCTCTAGTAGGAGTGTGAGTGACAAAGCTATGTCCTGGACATTCTGTATTAAAGTCTCTGTCTACCACCATAAAAGCCCTGAATACACCTGATCTTGGCTGAATATAAAATCTATATTGTTTCTTATGAATGATCAACTTAAGATTCTATGTCCTCCTGAAGGCCCCAGCCCCCTGCTTTGGCAGCCATGACAGGCTGCAGAAAAGACACAGCAAGACATAGGACTCTGACTCAGAAACATGTGCTCAGCCCCCTATCTTTCCCTAATCACTAAGAAGCCAGATAGCCTCCATGTGTCAAGGAACCATTCAGAATTAGCTGACAGGCTCTGGATGTGCTTTACTGATAATAGTGGAAGGCAAAGCATAACAGCTTCCCTGGCATGGCCTCTAGGTACAGCAACCTTTCTGCAGTTGCAGCTGACCAATCCACTCAGGACAGATTGCCCAAGCCTGGAGGTGCACCAATCCTGAGACTGTTGCTATGCAACTATTGGACCCTCAGACACCCCCTTGCTCTACTCCGTTCCCTGCCCCACTGCTGCTCGGGGTCCCTCCTGCTCTACATGCTGTGTCGGACAGAGGACCCAGGTTAATACAGTTAATTAATTAATTAATTAATTAGAAAGACTCTTTGCTTTTACATTGGATCTGGTCTCTTGGTGGTTTGAGGGGTTCAGAGTCTGGGCACAAGAGGCATATTACTCCATATTCTCCTTCATCTGAGCATCATCAGGAAGTGAAGTCTTGTTCCCTAAGCTCCCAAAGGGCCATGGGTATGCCTATGGAAATGGGTGGCAATGACTTCTGTCAGTGCTCTCATTATTTGAAAACCCAACCTGCTCCCAGCTTAATCTTAAGTCTCCTTCTGCCTTTAGAGATTCTTTATACCTGCTGAGCACCCAGAAACATTTGACTGAAATAAGCCCCCTTATGAATCAAGATGCCCAGAAGGGAGGGATAGTAACTTACTTTAGCCTGGAAGACCCCCTCAATTCTGCTGCTAGTGATTCCTTGATCCTTCTCATCTTTGAATTCTTCAGCTGTGTGAAACACTGGTACAAAGTGGAACAGATGACATCCATTGGAGGGCAAGCCACGCTAATTTTTGTTGACTGGCCCATTGAAGTGGTAATGAGGCAGAATTTCTGCCTTTGGCCAGAACAGACCTGGAGCTCTCCTGTCTTGTTATTCATCTTCTCCCTGGGGGATTAGCAAGCCAGGCAGATAGTTCCTTTCCTACCAGGCAAACCCCAAGCCCCTTGGTGAAGTGACAAGAAATATGCACCCCAGTGCACATCTTCCCCAGAAGGCCCTAGGCAGAGTGCTTGCTCTCTCTGTGGCTCCTAGGCAATCCAGTCTGCCACAAAGTGCAATTCAGAGAACTGTGCTACAGGGAAAAACAAGCAACCAGAAGGAAAAATATCTACTCTGCATATTGATTTTGTCTAATGTGGCATTTGCACACATGAGCGACCACAGTTCTTATGGACTGCTGCCATACTAATTCATCCCCAATACAGCCTGATCACGACACTCCTCTGCCCCTCAACCCATTCCAGCTTTATCTCCTGAGACAGCTAGGCTTCAAATTAAAGGTTCACCACTTTCTGGGAAATTTACATTTCCACATTTCTTTTCTATTTTCTCAGAATAGGAAGTTTTCAACCAACAATTGCATTGTGCACTTAAAACTCAAAATTCTCTATGCTTCAAGTTCCAATAGGCAATTTCCTCCCAACAACAAACTTACGCTGACCTTGCCTGCTGGCAGAATACTATGTCGTGAACACTGGTTTTCTCATAGTATAAACACATTCCTTTCTGGTGTGGTTTATGTCTACCTAGTCTGTAGAACTTAGCACATAACATTCAATAAATGTTTATTGAATGAATATTCATGCTTATTTAATGAAGTCTTTCCATTGATGGCATCTTTAGAAACCAGAAATAAAATGTACATCAATTCATTATTTTTGAAGGTCAGAAACAATTTGAAGTCTCTGTGACTCCTGGAGGGTCCAAAGCTTCATGTGTACGCACTGAGATTTCCTGCTGTAGACACATAACACTGAAGACTATTTGTGTTCTCTGCTTGCTGAAATGGCCAATACTGCCAAGTCACCTCACATTCAGAAACCCACTTCCCAGAAATAAAAACCAGTGATGCTTCTTGTCATAGTTTGTGTACTATTGCTGTTATAAAATATTGAGCAAATCCAATTTGGGGAGGTGAGGATTTATTTCATTTTTCAGAGTTTGGTCTACTGTGAAAGACATTCAGGACAGGAACCCTAAGGCACGCACTGAAGTAATTACCATGGGGGATCATGGTAGTTACATGGAAGATCATGGTAGTTACCATGGAGGATCATGGCTTACTGGCTTGTTCCCTAAGGCTTGTTCAGCCTCTTTTCTTAAACAACTCAGGACCACCCACAGCAAGTTGGATCCTTCCACATCAATCCTTAATCAGGAAAATACGCCACAGACTCATCTACAGGCCAGTTTGATGGAAATATTTTCTTAACTTAAGTTCCTTCTCAGTTATATCTAGCTTATGACATGTTGACAGAGAAAACTACAAACAAAAACCCAAGCAGGATGCCCCTCATAGAGAAAACAGAACACAAAGTTCCAGGTCCTTGCCCACAGTTACATTTTGAAGAAAAAATAGACAGGACTCACACCTGGTTTATATGGCTCAAAATCTAAGGTGCTTGGACTTTGCTTTTTGTTTTGCTTTTCCCTAACATTTCTCTTTGAATTGTAGTTTTGGTAGAAGTCTCTACTATTTCTTGTCATTATCTGAGGTCCACTTCCCACTTCCAAAGCGTCATAAAAGGCCAGTTATACCTGCCTGTGACTTCCTTAGTCTAATATGATCTCTGAGGAGGCCACAGCTTCGGTTCAGTGCCTTTGAGGCCAACTTCCCTTTACACAGTGCAGAGCTCCCTGAGCTGGAAGCCTGGAAGTCAGTCATTTTTTTGTGGCTCATTTGTGCTACTCTGGCCAGCCTTTTGTACACTTCTTTGTCCCTTAACACTGTCTCAGAGGCCTGTAAGCCACCAATCTGGCCACCTTTCCAAAAGAGCAGCATCTAGAAGAGTAGAGACCTTACTGGTGACTTGCTATTGGGGACTCAGAACTGTACAGAGTTTCAGCTATTGCAGTTTACCTTTAAGTACCATGAAGAGAGATTTTTCTGGACTTTGACAAGATCCAGGATGCATGTGGCAGGTATGAGGGGGCTCTTTTAATTAAGAAGGTAGACCACCACAACTATTAAATGTTCTCTGAGCACAGATGATACCAAATGGCATTTCATCAATTCTGAGATGAACTCCACCCACACTTTTAGCATCTCTGTAATTGGAATGTGATTTACAACTGATAGTTGTGCAGAGGTTATAGCAGAACAGCAGTCGTCACACTTATTACTTAATCTCAACTGCCATTTTGATGAGTTTTAGAGTCACTCAGGAGATGCCTCTAGGAGTGCCAGTAGGGAATTACCTTGATTAGGTTCATTCAGGTGGGAAAGCCTGCCCACTGTAAGTGGCACCATTCCCCAGGCTGAGATCCTGTACTATACAATGGAAAAAATGAGCTGAGCACAATCATTTATCACTCTCTGCTTCCTGCTTGTAAATGCAATGTGACCAGCTGCTCCAAACTCCTATTGATTCAATGCCCCCTTTATGATGGACACTGAGCCTTGAACAGTGAGCCATAACCAACTGCTTCTCCCTTAAGTGGCATTTCTCAGTATATATTATCACAGCTCCTGGAAAAGAAACCAAGCCATAACCTCTACTCAAGTAAGTAGCAAATATGCCAGCAGCAAAATCTGTAAATGTAAACTGGGCAGAAATGCGGGAAACTTGGTTGTGCATAATTGCAAAGGCACCAGAAAGTTGCAAAATTTATTCTTTTATAAGTTGTTCAGGAATGTTTCATCACCGACTTGAGCACTAGAGCAGAATCAAAGCAGGATATTCAGAAAAATTAGACAAAACAACATTCCAGGAAGTTCACTGGAGTTCACAGTCTTAGAGCAGACTGGTTTTTCTTAAGTACCGGAGAAATAAAGTCTGACAGCCCCTGTCAATCTCCTTCAAGGGAGCATGGTTTGACACATGTTCTGTGTTGTGGAATTTTATGACTGGGCTAGTATAATAGAAAGTTGGGGTATAGATGGCTGCTTAGGATATATCTCCTAACTTCCTTTGCAGTTTGATGTGACCATGTGGATAAGTTTTAGCCAATGGTATGTGAGCAGAGTGAAATACAACTCTGAGTATCATAAATTGGGTCTTCAGTAATTCCCTAAAATGTATACGGTAGATGCTTGTCCCAGGCTGACTGCACTACTGGAAGGTGGTGGAAGCTTCGGAGGTGATGGGGTGAAGGCTGGTTGGAGGAAGTATATCGTCAGGGGTGTGGGTCTGTGAATGAGGTTTGGGGACCTTGTTTTCTCCCCCTCTCTCCCCTTCTTGATCACCATGATGTGAGAAGCTTTGTCCTGACCACAGTCCCCAAGCAAGGGCTGAAACTTCTGACCTTGCAAGCTGAAGGAAGCCTGGTCTCTTTAAATGGATATCACAGGTAAATTCTGTCACAGCAGTGGAGAGCTGGCTCACACAGCAGCCATGTCAAGATGGGGTGGACAAACTGTACACATTTCTTTGCATCAAAGATAGAAATCATGTTTTAAAGGAAGCAGAATGTTGGATAGAAACTGCAAGGCCATGACAACCTTCAAGCCATCATGCAAACTTTTGGTGACTGGCTCACATTATTATAAATTAATTCATTTGGCCACCTCCTTAGGGCCTTCTGCAGCCAAAATAATGTCTACTTTCTTGGTTTAGTCTACCTGGGTTTCCTCCTGCCCCAAACATGACTTAACTGCAGAAACACATGTGCCAACTTCATAAGGAAGCTTTCTTGATCTGTGTGTTTTCTCACAATCCACTTTCCTTAGGGATGTTAGTCTTTTATCTTTGGTGAAGGGATTCTTGCTTTCAAGTTGCACTTCTATAGTTCAAGGACACTTTTTTCCCCTCCTCAAAACCCTATTCCTGCTCATTTCAAATTTCCTGTTACAGTCTTCCATTTCCTCAGGCTATACCCAGTACTAACCATATCTTCTCTTGGCTTCTTTTTTCTCTGCCTATGTGACTCTTCTTATTCATTACACATCATTAGAAAAGTCAAATGGCAGCTTTTCTCATACCCCAGAAAATAGGGGCCTTTCTCTGCGCTCTTTATCTGGGGAACACTGGTGCAAACTAATTCTCACAAATTGTAGAACCCTTATTATGCAAGTTTTTCCTTTTTACACATTACCTCCAATCCTTAAAACATCTCTAAAAAACAGGGGTCTTATTATTCTTCTACTGAAGCTCAGAATGGATAAAAGGTCTTCTTCGGGAGGCTTTACCCAGTTAAGCACTGAGATCTTCAAATAGGAATCAATCTGCCTTAGGTGTGGTGGAGGATGCTTATAATCCCAACACTCAGGAGGCTAAGACATGGGGTTCAGAATGCAAGGCCACCCTGGGCTACATAGAAGGACCCTACCTGTAAACAAGGTGGAGGACAAAGCCCAGTGGAGAGGACTTGGTTAGTTAGCACAAGGCCCTGGGTTAAATCCATAGTGTCACAAAGCAAGATCAACCCCAAGCTCCAGCCTACACTCTTCTTATTACATATACTGTTTTTCAAGACAAAATTAAGACAAATATCAGGGTTCCTAGGAAACAAAAATAAGGGTTTAGTCATTATGGCTCAGTATAGGAATGGTGGTACCAGGGAAGCATAGAAATGTCCTAGCTTTCTGGCCTGGAGGCCAGATTAACACCAGGATGATGGGAACCATTTATACCTGCTCAAGGAAAGAATTCCCTCACCTTGCTTAAGTCCCACTGAATATTCTTCTATTTTTCTGACCTTGACAGATATTTCTCCCTAAGCTCTCTGAATTATTACAGAATAAAATGGCTTACTTTCATTTCCCCAGATGTCTTTATTGAATTCTTTCACAGTGTTTTATGGAAAATATCTGATTACTGATTCATAGAATAGAACATTATGACATTTTATGCTAAGTGGCAGCCACAGCGGTACCCAGGCCTGGGAGTGCCAGTACTCCGATACTGACCTGGTTCCTGCAGGCTTAAAGGATGCACTGCGCCCCTGTATCCTGCAGTTTACCCAGTTATTGCACTTTCTGAGTAAATCATGAAGAGAAAGCAATGGCACCAGGTTTCCAGCAAAAGCTTGAAGAAAAGTGATAAAGTGAAACTTTAACATGGAAGCCCAGAGCTTGGGCTGTGGAATGGCATTAAGTTTAAAACCAGCTGCTGCTTCTTTTTAAATAAACATGGCCAACTTTCTTAATGTTTCCACCACTCTGTTTCATGGGCTGTAAAGTGGGGACAATTCATAGATTTCTCCAGAATATTTGTGAGGATTACATTGAAGGATGCTTGGCCCATCTGAAGGGCGGCCTTAAAAGTTAACTGTATGTCTTGTATTAAGAGGGGCTAAGAGCACAATACTGTAGACTGTGAAAGACCCTGTGTGCCGGTGTCTCCTAATGCTCATAAAGGATAATCAGTGAGGTCATAGGGCCTGGCACAAGTCCTTCTCAGTCACCTTGGCTGGCGAGCCCAGTGCACAAGGTGTTGATGTCCTAGATGATGAGAATAGATGATGAGATGTATTTCTCAAGTAAGGAGGAGGTGACTCTCTCCTCACAGACCAGATAGTAACAGGAGAACAAGTGACCAATGAGTATCAACCTTACATTCACCTTCACTAAACTGAAGTTTCTTCCTGATTGCAGGCTCCTGACCTCTCTTTATAGGGAGTATTTGCTTTATAAAACTTGTAATTAAGAAATTCATGTTCTGTTTCCTTCCTTACATATGAGCCTTTTTTTCCCCAGACTCTTCAAATTTTATCAGTCAGGAATGTGTTTTCTAAGGACCTGGGAGTCACACCTTTGAAATACAACCATCAGTAAGATAATCTCCAAAGCTCCGTGGAAAGGTAAGAGTCTAATTTTGATAAGTGGCAATTAACAAACACAGATGGCTCAATTACACTGAGCAACCTTCCCTGAAATCTCCTTCAGTACTGTCCACTAGTTTGCCTTAATGCTAGAAAAGCCTCTTGCTTCAGGGTCAATCTCTCTCCCCTGTTGTAATAGTATAGAATGAGTCTTCCATGCCTGTTTAACTCTGTCTACCATAATTTTTATTATTATTGTCACATAGGACCACTCATGTTATAAATATTTCTATGAAAACAAAAACGAATAAAAGAAATTCTTTGTTTCCCTTCCTATCACTAAACAAGACTTTCCCCCAGATTAAGGGAGATGTAAAAAAGGAATGATTTACACTGAGTGACAGGTATAGCTCAGATTTCTGTAGATCAATTACAGCCATCACTGAGAAATTAGAAGTTTTCAACTCTCTAGTGAAACAAGCAAGCTAGGTCTGTGAAATGTGGTCAGGTCCCTGCAATTGTGTGATCATCTACTGATTTAGAAAGTCTTTCTTTAAGATGTAGTTAAACCAGAGCTGTCAACAGAAGACTCTATGAAGAAAATCATGGCCACTCTCATGCCCTTCAAGGATAAACTAGGTATCTCCAAACCTTGAAGAAACAGGGGGGCATATGTACAAACACTAAAAATGTACCAGACAAGCAGATGCCTGGCGGTCAGAGCTCTTGCTTCAATGGTGTTTGGCATCTCCGGTATCTCTTTTCTTTCTGTTCTAGCCTCCAACTATCACCTTCCAATTTGGTCCCACCTCTGGGCCATGTTCTTGCCTACCTCCTGTTTCAGTTCCTCTCCTCTTCTTTCCTTTCTTCTTCATCTCTTCCCCTCCTCTCCATTCCCCCCATCTTCCCTCCTTCCCCTATCATCATCTCTGTTTTCCCTCCCACCCTTCTCCTCTCTCCTCTTTTTCTCTTCTCCTCCCTCTATCTTTTCCTCTTCCTTCTTCTATTTACTTATTGGGCAGTAGGGGGATGTGTGCTGTGGTAGGTGAGGTGAGGTCAGAAGACAGATCGAGGGAGTGACTTCCACCTTCCACCATGCCTGGCGGTGTGTACTTTCATCTATGGGGCCATCTCATCAGTCCTGCCCAACACTGCTTTCTGCAGCTAGTTTCTTTGTCAGCAAAAATGAGTCCCATGACTGGTCAGAACCACTCTACCAAGATATAGTCACCTGCATGACCAATTGGCCATCTATAGGCCTCCAACCTGTCCCCAAGCTTCTTTTGTGGACCTCAATGATGTGACTTTGATAGAACTAGGTTACTTCCTCAAGATGGAAGAGTATAAGGGAAGTCAGGTCCCTCCTGAAAATGCAGAGTCTAAGTGTCCATGTCATTTTCCAGGATATAGTCACTGGAAATGACTCAGGATGAGTGGGGTAACCCACTGGAGGCCACCGAAGCTTCCATGTTGACCTACACCTGTTGAAATTATACTATGTACTTTCAAACTACTATCACTTTTACCTCTTATTTTGCTAATATGTAGTCAACAATTGTAGCAGTTGTAAAATATTTCAGCACTAAATGGCTAGAATTCATCAAATCATTCCCCCTGCCCTCAGCTTTTTGAAGTAGGGATTTATTAGGAAGGCCAGCGACAACTGGAATTATGTATCCAAGGCATTTCTCAAACTTACAATTCTCCTGCCTCCACTTCTGGAATATAAATGGATTCCACCATGCCAGGCTAGTATTTTTAAACTGTCTACATAGACTACTTGCAACAGTCCATTGTAGATGAGCAAGGGGTTTCTATTAAGTAAGTACCAAAGCTTTCCTCAAAACACACACACACACACACACACACACACACACACACACACACACACACACACACACACACACGCACACACACACACTTTTGCCATCTTCATTTTAATAGATTATTTTGTCAAATTCTAATTTTTATTTATTCCCCTTTCTTTGGCCTTCCTATGATCATCCAGTGTTAGTCTTTTCTCTCATTTCATGTAACCATATACAAATAGCTAGACAGTTAATATGTTTTGAAAACATGAATCCATACTATGTACATTAGTATCTTTTCAAGATAAATATAATATACAATAATATATGTTGGAAATGATAGACTTTTTATTTTTTAATTTGTTGATATTGCAATTTAAACTGTATAAATACAGATAAAAGGGATTGGTTGTGACAGACTGTATGCTTTAAATCAAAAGTGTGATGGCTAAAGAATTTTATGCCAAGCCTGAATCTTGGTACCCACTAACCATTTGTCTCTGACTCCAGCCCCTGAAAGATAAGTTCCCAGTAACCCAGACTTAGTGACCCTCACCCATAAATATACACCAATGACCATCTACTTTTATGATATGACTGACTGCTTTTTTTTTTTTTTTTTGCTTTTGTAAACCTTCTTATGCAGAGAATCAAGGATTATTTTGAGGTGGCCTTGATTACCTAATCTTTTTTTTTCTTTTTTTATTAGTTCAAATTAGGAACAAGCTTGTTTCACATGTCAATCCCTTCTCCCTCTCCCTCCCCTCACCTTCACCCTTCCTACCCCATCCCTACCCCCACCCCATCCACCCTCCACTCCCCAGGCAGGGTAGGGCCCTCAACAGGGGCTCTGCAAAGTCCACCACATGATCCTGGGCCAGACTTAGGCCCTTCCTCATGTGTCCAGGGCAAGAGGGCATCCCTTCACATGGGATGGGCTCTCAAAGTTCCTTCTTACACCAGGGAAAAATATTAATCCACTACCAGGGTCCCCCTAGAATGAAGAGGCCTCCTCATTGACATCCATGTTCAGGGGTCTGGATCAGTCCTGTACTGGCCTCCCTGGACTTTTACTCATGATTTAAATTTTTCTTTCAATGGAATAAAAAGGAAAAGAGAAATTAAGGAAGGAAGATGCCATGTCTTAAGATTGACTACATACTAGGAATGTAACCACTTTAGTTTTCATTGGAGCTTCCAAACTGTTGGAACAGTATTGCTTCATGTCCTTTATCTAAGATCAAGCGAGTAGATATTATTGTTATACTTGTGTTCCATATGAAGAAGTGAGATTTGGACTAAAGACATAATTTCACCAAGGTCATTGTGCTGATAACTGTTAGCCTAGACACCCAAACCATGCAGATACATTTTTGACTCAACACACTAATTTTTAAGGGAGGTGGAGTAGCAGTTCAGTCAAAACAGTGCTTGCCATGCTATACAAGGACCTGAATTTGACACCTAAAACACATGCCCCCCCCAAAAAAAGTTAAGTATGATATGTGATGATAATTGAGCCTCATCTCAACTCTTGGGAGCTAAAGGCAAGCAGATCTGTATGCTTGTGGGCCAATAGCCTTGCCTCTTAGATGAGTCCTAGCCCAATGAGAGACCCTGTCTCAAAATCCAAGTTAAAAACAGAAACAAACAACAAACCATGGATAGTGCCTGAGGACAAATATCTGAGGTTGTCCTTGTCCTCCACATATGCCCAAACATGCATATACCCCAGCACAAACACGAACATGTACACACACACACACACACACACACACACACACACACACACACACACACAAACACAATGAGGTGTGGTCAGTGCTACAGGTGTGGAGGCGGATCTATCACTACAAATAATAGTGACTTTCCTAGTGAAAAACTATATTCTCACTTAAAGTAGTGGGCTTATCATCCTAGGAAAAATATAAGCAGGTGTTGATCGATACTGATTGAGTACATATCAGAGACACTATGGGAAGCATTCCAGTACTGATGGATGACAGTGCATGTTCAACTCTCCAGGCCTCTTCTAGAGGATTTGGTATTTCATTGAACAGTCACAATGTATGCTCTCTGTATTATTTATTAACAATGGATACATTATAAGCCAATATCAGACCACAGAATATTACTCAACTACTTCACACTTTTAGAATGTCTAAACTTACTTATGACTATCATACACAATTTCAAGATTAGGGAAGCAAAGCCACATCCTAATACTCAAAAATGCATACTGTGCAAGTTATTTTAGTTTTAAAGGACTATTTGGGGCATGTGGCAATAAATTCTGGTGTCCGGTGTGCTAAGCCCAATTGATCAGCTTATTAAACAAGACCTCTTGATAAAGATTAGTTGATAAAGGATAGCCTAGCAACTACTGTAATTCAAAGTCTTACGCAAGTATTCTGTTATTAAGTGATTCCTTTGGTTTAACCCATCCAAACTACATGACTAAATCATTCAGTGAAGTGTTACATAAAATAACAATAAAAATAAATCTCTGGATTTAGATAAAATAGTGTGCTTGTCTGCTAATGTATTCTACTACCCACCTTCCCCAGTTGGTTCAATTAAAAATAGTACTGTAAAAAGAAATAAAATCAAAAATAAAATATGCTAGTTGCAAAGCATTTCATAGAGAGGCTTTTATGTTCAGTTAATGGTTCATGGGAAAGTGAATATTACTGGAGGCAAAGAAAATTCTTCCTCAGAAAATGAGCGACTCCTAGGTCATTATTTAAGCTCCCATACATTATCAGAGTATACTCACTCTCTTCCTAAGCAAGGGACACAGTGAGGGCTGTGGCTGCCTGACACATCTCCCCACTTGGCTTGTCCTTTAGAAGAGATTTCAGGCTAGCAAAAGCCTTCCTTATGGGTGATGAGTAGCCTTTACCAAGAAGAGTAAGTGAGGTTATCTTTGCTGTTAGAACTATGCATTTTCCAGAAAATGACCTAAAATTCATTTATGCAATGTACAATGGACTCTGTGATCAAATTCTTCACACCCTTATTTGAATAGTTTCACTCGTAACTAAAATTCAGATGAAAATTTTAGGAGGTAATACGGTAGATTTTTTCTTTCAGATGCAATTTAGGTTGCAGGATCTAAAATGCATCCTCAGAATATATTTCAAAATTATTTTATTTTATGTAGATATTCGTCTACATTTATTGTCACCATGTATGTGTCTAGTGCCTGGAGGCTGGAAGACGATGGCAGATCCTTGGAACTCGAGTTGCAGATGGTTATGAGATGTCACGTGCTTGCTGGGAACTGACCCCAGGTTCTCTGCAAAATCAGTCAGTGATCTCAACCACTGGGCCACCTCTAGTCTCCAAAACACATTTATGGGCTAGCAATATGGATTAGTGGGTGAAGATGCTTTTCACAAAGCTGGCTGATTTGAATGTGGTCTTTAGGAACCACAGGTGGAAGAGAAGGAACTGATAGAAGGAACCAAATATGATTCCAGCAAGTTGTCCTCTGAACTGTACATGCACACGTGCACATGTGCACACATACACACACCACACATGCACACTCACACATACACATACACACACCACACATGCACACTCACACAGATACAAATACCATACATGCATACTCACTCATACACATACACACACCACACATGCACACTCATACAGATACACACCACACACATGCACACTCACTCTTACACATACACACACCACACATGCACACTCACACATACAGATACACACCACACATGCACATTCACTCATACAGATACACACACGCACACACATGCACACTCACACATACAGATACACACACCACACACATGCACACTCACATATACAGATACACACATGCACACACATGCACACTCACACATACACACACCACACACATGCACACTCACACACCACACACATGCACACTCACACATACACATACACACCACACATGCACACTCACACATACAGATACATACACCACACACATGCACGCAGAGACACAAACAAATCACACATAGCACACACAGACATACATACAGTTACACACACACACACACACAAACACAGACACAGGCAAACATAAACATGTACTCCCATGCACACATAGACATTCACACACACAAATATAACACTAAATAAATAAACATAAAAGTACATTTTAAATCATGTAATTTCAACCTAACACCATCCATCCACTGGTAGTCTGTTTAGTCTTAATGGAAATGATTTATAGGTAGGAGGCACTTACAAGCTTCTTGGCCACCTTTGTATTGTAATGTCTAGTGCTTGGTTATTTTGTATATTTGCTGTTGTGTAACAACAGGAACAGCCCAAAGAGATGGCTGTTACTGCCACACAAGTGGATCTCAGTCTCATCAAGAAGATTATCAATTGATTCGTAAAAGGTATGAGAATTTGAAGACCTAAAGCTTCCTTGTGATAATGACAATGGCTCAGCAATAAAGTCAAAGGACAATTTCACATAAAAACAGCTGTGAGGCCACCTCCCTACACTCCAGCTACAATCTTGGCTGGTCAGAAAGACAAGCCAGATTTTCCAAATGTCTTTCTGTGGTCACACACTCTAAAGAGAAAGGTAAGTCATGCATGCTTAGCTAAGAAGACAAAAGAATTTATACTTCATTGATTACCTGCTACATTCTAGGCTAGCAGAACAGCATATAATCTTGTAGTAGTCTTATGACATAGCTCTTAAAAAAATCTGAATTGATAGGTGAGGAAGTTGATATTAAAGAGGCCACAATATCAGTCAATTGAAAAATTGGAATTTGAAGCCTGGACTGTTTAATTTCAAAATCCAAACTGCAAAAATTCTGAGCATTCAAGCCCAGCATGTACAGACACGATGATGCAAGAACACACTATCACACACATCTCCAACAGCACCAAACAACCAAGTATGGTGAGCCCAAAGTGGTCAAAATCACTGCATTCCACTGTCACTACTCATCTTTTTGGCATTTGAATCTGGCTCCAAGTGGGAAACCAGAAATGTTTGTGAAAATTCTGTGCTTGTGTGTGTAAAGTGGGAACCTGAGGACTGACCTAGAATAAATTCAGTAAATTTCATTTGGTTTTATTTCTACCTCAGTCTCAGACAGCTGAGCTTACTGGCTAAGTTTCAAATGACTGTATAATCAGTGAGGATTTCCCCTATAAGGAAACTGTTTTCATTGGGTAGAACCATCATGTTATGATATTGTCATGTGATTCACACAGTGTTCCCACTTGAGCTGTTTCAGATTGTTAGGGGTGATGATGAGAGGGGTCCAGCTTTCTTCCTGGTCTAAGTAAATACTTGATATTGGAGGGGGAGACATAAAAGTGCTGGAGCAGAACAGGTGGGAGCATGGGATGTCTATGCTGCTCTCTCATGAATCTCCATTACTTAGGTTTGTTCCTGAAACCATCCTCTGGGTTTTTAAGCAACAAATGTCACAAGGACTCATAAACTTTGTTAATGCCAGGCACTGACACTTCAGTGGCCTTCCTAAGCTAAATTCTAAGGCCTAATAACCCATACTCTCTAATACAGTATTTCTTCTCACTCAGCCAATAAATATATTTTTTTCTCTTTTCTTTGTGAGGGTTCTCTAGACATTTTAATTCCCTGGCTTTCTCTGATTTCTAAGATTGTCTGGTGGATTTTTATTCCAGTGGACCATGAGAGTTCTAGGGAACTGAGTAAATTTAATGTTAAGATTATAAGAATAGTTAATATTATAAAATACTTTATAAAAGGCCTAGAAGTATTAATGATAATAATAATAATAATAATGATAATAATAATAATAATAATGTGTAATCATCATGCTGAACACAATCTTCCTCATGGTAGCTCAAGCTGAGAGCTACACTTTAACACACATCTGCACATACCCGGCATTATATCCTAGTGCACATGTCACTACCACAATCCTATATTAGTGTTTTCATTCTAAGTGTGCTGAGATAAAGCAGCCAGTAGACAGCAGTAAGCCTATACTTTAAATGTATATTTATCTGACTTTCATTTTACTATGTGATTTTCACCCACACTCAGTTCCCAAAATGTTATTTGCAGAGTGACATCTTCATGTGGTTGCTATCACTCCTTTAGACAAGTTGGTTTTGGTGTGTGTGTTGAGGCAAGGAAGGCAGCAGGCTGTTAAAGCTGGGATTTATGATCAGCTTAAGGACCAATTGGAAAGGTACCTGCTATGGCCAAACATTTAGTAGATAATTAAGATAATTGGTGTGTAATTAAGAGGCAAAAACCAATGCATCTGCAGACCCAGCCTTTGTCAATAGTAACGATTTTTCATGGATGCTGTCTCTGCTTTCATTTCAATGCCATTGCAGAAAGTAGTAAAGAAAGGTAGAGGTTAGACAGCAAAAGTAGGCATAGAAAGAAGACTTTGTGGAACAGCCTGCGGATTTGTTTATACTGAAATGTTGGGTTTGCTTTATTATTTCAAGGATAGTAAGATTTTGGGCCCTTTTATAACATTTCAAATATGGCAACTGGGAATGTTGAAACAAGACATCAGACTTTTATATTTGGGGTCTCTCTCTCTCTCTCTCTCTCTCTCTCTCTCTCTCTCTCTCTGTGTGTGTGTGCTTTTGCTATGAAATTCATGCTCTTGCTATGAAAAGCATATTTTTCTACTCTTCCTGTTTAACATGGAAATGGTAATTATGCTATAGACCCAGCGACAGGAGCTCTAGACACACCTAGTATCCAGGTTTAAAGTAATATGCATGTCTTGGTACTTTCTGCTAATCTCCAAGGAGACTGATGCAGATATAGATTGATCTAATACAGTATTTCCTTCTCAGGCAATAATAGGATGGGGGAAGGATATGATGGGCAGAAGAAGTTTGTGATTGAGCATGGTGAGTGTCCCTATTCTCCCAACTCAGCCACTCCATTCCCATCTTTCCAGACACGTGACCAGGCTGCACTCACACTTTACCACTGTTTCATCTGTACCACTGAGTGACAACCTGGCTTGCTTGTGGAGGAGCAATAACACCACAAAGTCTCAACATTTGTGTAACATCTGCAGCTTTGACAGCTCGGATTTGCCATTGTCCATGGTTCTGCCAGTTCCCTGACAAGGCACATGCTGTTGTTAGCCATTCTGGGAATCATAGTTTGAGACTTCAAATTATCCCAGTACAATTTTAGCTTTTCTTCATTTACAATTTTGATACTTTGTTCACCATTGATTTGGAGTATTAATTTTGAGTTTTTAAAAATTTAATTAAAATACTTTGTATTTTTATGGTGATGTTGTTTAGCACCCCCTATAATCTTGCTTTCTAGGCAAGTTCCTTATTCAGTTCATCCTTATTCAAATCATCCTGATGATGGAGTCTAATTAATTTCATTAGTATGCATATTGTGAATTTTAAAGGCATAGATATCTGATATTTGGCATCATCTGTCAGTATTAAGTAAAAAGTTGGCAAAAATGTTTCAAATGACCTTCTACTTTGAGTTGTAAGTGTATACAAGGAAACAGAAATATAGCATATTAAATAGTGATGGTAAACAAACTCTTTGAGAGATGCTCTGTTAGGCAGTATGGGATAAAAGAATATTAGTGACATACAGTTTTTGGCAAATGGTATTTAAGACCTACAAGTTGTTAATTACTTTTTCCAGGATAAACGGGGCATTTCACTGAATGAAAAGCAGCATATTATTAAATCATCAGATTGCATACCACGTTGAAGTGCTTTCCACTGCATTCAACCTAAAGTTGAAGCTTCATTTATTAATATTAACTGGCATAGTAAAATAGCAACATGGGAAAATTCTCAGTTTGCCAAATCAATACACTCAGTTGATGTTTTTTAGGTTGTTGGAACTAAGAGTCAAAGGATAAAATTCACAGCTACTCATGATATAATATGAAATTATCTAAGGATTTTGATCACATTTTGGCTATTTCTTAGGCAGATTTATTAATTTTAGTGTAGAAGTTTCTTATGTTCTCACCATTCATCTCTTCAAGTTCACTGTTGATTCCAACATCAATAGAATTCATTATTTTGTCAATCTGTGAAAAGTAAAAACAATGTAAGTGAGTTGCTATATATATTTTTATAATTGCATTTAGAAATAACTACTAAATGCCATAAGCATATATGCTCAGTGCTACTGCCACAGCAAACTGAAATTCAGAGACCAATAGCATAAGTTTTAAAGGCAAGCAAACAGATTTTTGCTTTTCAAAAATATATAAATTATAAACTTACCTATTTTCATGTATAGATGACTCATTAAGTTAACAACTATGAAGTCTTTAAATCCAGAAAAATAAGGGCTAAGGATAGGTTCAGTGTCAAGGTCTATATTCTCTGTCATCATTATCCTTCTCCCAGAAGTCATGAACACTTACTGGGAAAGGCAGGTTTTAGTTTGTGGACACAGCTGTTGGATTCAAGTTCTAACTAAATGATTTGTGCAACCGAAAGCCAGTTGGTGGCACTAATTAAAGAATATAGCCTTCAAAACAACTTAAGTCTATAAGATAAGTCAAACGCTTTAATCCTATTCCACAAAAAGGCATTCCAACCAAAATTTCAGTAGTTAAAATTTTAAAAATGGATATACTAATAAATACATCAGCATGTAAGTTCCGAATTAAGATCCCAAATCCTGAACTCTAGGAAGCAAAACTCTTCCCATCCCATATTAGCCACCTGAGTAAAATGGAAAGTTTCAAAAGGACAATGAACATTAACTACTCAAGTGTTCCAATTTGTTCATTGTGAGAAAGATGCAGAGCTATAAAGTGATTTTTTTATTCCCAAACATCCCAATTCAGAAAGTCATTGTCAGAGTCAGGTCTCTTTTTGGCTCTCAGAACAACATAGTGACCTCATGTACTTCAAAGCTAAACACCCAGCATAGTCTTTTCACAAACCAAAATATTACATGTTAGGATGAGTTTCGATAGAGATTTGGTCCATTCTTCAAAGAAATTTAAGAAAAAGCAAGAAGCACTATTATTTTATGGTGTAATTCCGGTAGGAAAGAAGAGATCGCACAGTTTTACAGGGACCTTTTATTTTCTGAAAAATGCTTTCAAATTAAAGACTTTGCCTTTAAGTGGAGTTTAAAGTAGTGAGACCTGACCCCAAGATGCATTTCTCTTTTAATGTGCCTCTGATAGCTACAATGGGAAATACTAAATGATGTATATTTGTTGCATGCTTCTCAAAGAAGAGCCAGGACTGCCGGCTTTCCCATTAAAGCTAGAATCATAAGATCTGTCCTGAAAATATAAGACACTTCAAAGCAGGAAGACATGCTAACAAAAAGTTTAGCAAGTAGCAAACTGCCACAGAGCAAAATAAGATTTTTCCAAAATAAGTTTTTGCTCAGACTGTCATCCACAGTGCCTGGTGGGACATGACGGGAGCATTCTCCTGTACTTCACAGCTACTTATTACTTCTGCTTGATACCAATTTCTATAGAAACAAAGTGTCCTCCACACGTGTGGAAATGTGCTCATTTTTCCACTTGCTGTGAAATTACCATGTATTATCCACAGAACCTTTCCTTCCCGTGGAGCTGATGCATGCATTACCCACCAACCTGGGCTTCTGAAAGATTTTAAAAACAGGAGATCTTTCCTCCAAACCTCACTCAACTACAAAGCCCGTATAAAGACTACCAAGAAAAGACCGGCTTACTTCTGCCCATTCAGATGTGAAGGAAGGTGTCCTTTCGGAATTATCTTTAGAACTGTGTTCCGCCGTAGATGGCTCGCTCCAATTAACTCTCGCTTTGTCCTTTGAAGGGTAGGCAATAAGATCAGAATCGGACTTAGAGACATTTTTGGACAAGTGCATGTCGATCAAGGCTTTAGGCAATGACCTTATTCTCCCCAGAGTACACGCTCTCTCCACAAAGCCCCCAGTATTCATTCCCCACTGGTCACCACTACGTGATCCGCTCCTAGATGTTCTTGTTCCAACAATGGTATGGTTTTCGAGTTGGTGGCTTCTTTTGTGGAAAATTGTTCTACTGACCACTTTGGGTTTAATTTTCTTTACCACAGGCTCCGAGTTATTTCCTATTGGAGTTTGCTTGAAAGGCAAAGGACTGTTTGCCAAACTGGCTTCATCTTGTCCGTCTTCACATTGATTTCTTTTCCCATACAGATGAAAGGGGTTTTCAGGGGACTCACAGGCTGGAGAGGAACCGTGGAGAAGGCCTGCAAATTGCCCAGCCTCGTATTCTTTTGGGGGATCATTGTCTTCCTGTTGAGAGAGGTCATCTGCAAAGAGGAGGAAGGCTGTCAGGGTGCTTGCTTACAAAGGATTCCGAAAGCCACAAGACAGTGACAATGCATTGATGAACTTTTATATGGCCAGACATTTGATTTACTTATACGCTGTAACTCCTTTGCTCTAGGAAATGCCCATGATCCTATACTGCAACATATAAAATGTGCATTCACATGTGTGTGTAGGAGGAGGTGTATGTGTTTGAATTAAGTGTCTCTGAACACTTTAGGGTTCATTTAAAGGTTTAAACTGAGTGACACCACTGACTATATGTCCTTCCTTCTTGACTCCAGGGTATATGTTTGATGTTTAATGAACAGAATTGGGTTTCTTAAAGTGGAACAATCATATCCCGGGCCTCACAGTGTTACTGTGTAGTAAGCCATCAGGATGGCATTATACATACTGATAACCCTTTTCACTTTCTCATCAAATAATTTCAAAAACAAAATCCTGGGGGATATATTTAGTAGAAATTTATGATTAGTGATCCTGAAAATATTCCTTTAAGTATTAAATTCAGATAATATTATTCAGATTTTATGAGTTAAATAAAAAAGGAATTTTTAGGCTCAATGCAGTTGAGTGGTACATCTGTCATATCGCTTAGAAGCATGACCCTTCCACAAAAGTGATACTGAACTGTTACACAGAACTCTGTCTTTCTCCTCTGAAATCGCACACCTTCTGGTTCCTTTAGATCTTTGCAAGTGCAATGCATAAAAGATATCAAAGAATGGTGATTTTTTTAAAAATTGCCTTAGAAATGTTTCCAAGATAAAACATAAAATCTCTGTGATTTAAAATACATTATCTTTCTTTTAACAACTTGATTTGCCATATAAAGAGATGCTGAGTAAAAACTTGCCTACAGGACTTAGCAAAGGAAGTCAGTTTACTTTGCTTTATAGAAGTAACAGCAATTCATAGAGATTTCTAAATATTTGCCAAGATTGAAGTTCTATTATGTGATAGGCCTAGAGCCTAGTCTTGTGAAGTCAGAAACAGCCAAGATGGGGCATACTGACAACACACTGAAGCAGACTGGCTGAGTCACACAATTAATACCAATTATTATTAATTCCCAAGGAGTTTATGAATTAACAAGTAATATTCATCTAGGCAACTAATTGAGAGTTAGATTCACATCATCTCATTCGGCCCTCATAGCAACCAGTGATCTGGTTACTGACAATAAACATGATTTTCTGATAGAAAAATCTACGGGCAAAGTAACAAATTTTTCTACTTGTGAAAAACTGGAAATCACAATGAATGTTAGCTGACATTTGTTCAGGAGCTGGTACAGCTCCTTTGTACTGTGCTTGGGTCCTGGGCCTCCATGCTTCTCTCTCCCTTGCAGTCAGTAAAAGAACATTTCTTCTTGGGTCTGCATATTTCCAAACCTCATGCTGGTTCATGTTAAAATATTCTGAGAAGATCATATTTTCCTACCCAGACCTATCAGGCCAGCACCCCAGAATGAAAAAAAGAAAAGCACTGGGAATTGAGATCCAACTATCTGAACAAGAAGCAATCTTATCTGTCTACTTCTATGGGATAGCCATATTAGTTTTAACAGGAAAACTCAATCCCTTTACAAACAGCTACCATGTTCTATGTCAACTGCATTTGGCATTCTTCTTGTAACAGAGATGATTCTTGGGGCAGAGGTCATAGTTGGGACAAGACAACCATGAATTCTTTAAGACTAGTGTTTATCTTTTCTATGTCTACTTGTTAAGAAGTTAAACCAATACACAATTTAGCTTGTTGAAGTTTCTGTGCTTAGTAGGTAGTCATGCTGTAACTCCACCTAAGGTCCAACAGACTCCAGCATCTTCTGGCTGGAATATGCATCACCACTAAGACAAAAGAATAATTTAGTGTTGGCTTACTAAGAAAATAATCAAGGGGGCTCAAACTGGTCATGGTTTTCTTATTTATGACTAATTTTGGAATGTGAAAGAACAGAGTAGTAAAAACAGAACTGTTTTGTTTGCTGTATGTGCTTTTCCTCAGAGACAATCTAATACTAGGAGGAAATAACACCTGTCAACCTCTTCCAATTCGTCTCCCCCCACCCCTTCTTCGTAGGGGACTTGGAGTCTCCGCTGTGGCACTTTACAGCACCAGTCGGTTGGTCTGAGATGACAATAATGGTGGGGAATGGTAAAAAGGAAGAACTGCAGAACTAGAAAGTTTAAAATTGCATTTTGAATGTTGCTGTAAAGGCTAAAGTGATTTAGTTTAGCAGGAAAATTGAAGAGTATGGAAAGACCTATTATCAGAGAAAAGTCTATAAATCTTAGTCAAAAGGGTTTCTGACCATGTTAGTTATCTAGAGTAATGAGAATTTAGGGACACTATATTTAGAGTTTAAAGGAGTCTGTGAGTAATAGTTTAAGGTTACCATCACCTCTGTGTTTTGACTAAAAATGACTATGATTACAATCTCGAGTGATTCCTATGGCCCAATCTCTCTAGTCCCAAGCAGCCACTTCCTTAGATGAAAGAAAATTTAGTTCTTAGCTTGTAAGCTTAGCCTTTGAATAACAGTCCTTAGCATCATGACAGTTAAAAATATGTTTGTCCCAAGTGGTAAGAGAGTTCTTGCTTATTTCAGGGGTCAAATTTTAAAGGTTACTCAAATCAAAGAAAATGAGAAGTTGATTAGAAACCTTAAATGACTGATCTTAATTCATCCACCCCTCCCTAGGGCCACACCCCTCCCTAGGGCCACACCCCTCCCTAGAGCCACACATCTCCCTGGTCCCAGTCCTGGATGCTGATGGCCACTGGGACTAAGTGCCTTGAATTAGTCAATGAGACAGCAGCAAACACAATGCAGGACATGGACAGTCTAAGAGCGCTTCTGCATTCAATCCAGGTATTCTTGGAATCTCGTCACCATGTAGGCCAGGCTGAACTGCTAAATGATGAAAGAACACATCCAGTTGTTCTAAAATGTAGCATTTTTAAAAAAAGGAATGTAGGAGTCAATTTATAGAAATGATGGTCATTGAAAAAAGTAGGCTTTTACACTCAAAGATCCAAGAAGAGGGACATACCTCACTCTTTGGGGTCACAGGGAGGTACATGAGGCTAGACAAAAGGCAGAAGGAATAGGGAGTTTGTGAGCAAGTATCTTTTTCTGGCATCTATGGGAAGGAAAAAGCAAAGCCAAGATAATAGGATTAGATTGGCTAGTCTGAATCAGTTCAGCAGAGGAGAAGGGCAGTCTCTAGTTATCTGGTGCCTGACCCTGACGTGTATGACGAGTGATCATGGAATAGCAGCAAGTGCTGCCAGGATGAGCTGAGGTGGCCCCAAGTGGAAGAAACACCCAGATTCAGGAACTAAATGAATGCCTGTTATTTTAAGCCACTGAGTTTGAGGTGGCTTCATGTGCCACTTTTCAAAAATCAATACATTCTTAAAACAATAATTCTGTAGTGCTTTCTTTCATTTCCATATCTGGAAAGTCATGATATCAACAGTATACACCTAAAAGTATTGTGACCGTTGAGTGAAGTAACAGACCTGCCTTAGTCCATTGGATGGCTCTAACAAAGCACTATAAACATAACAGTTTACAAGTAACAAATAGCTATTCATTACAGTTCTAGATACTGACAAGCCAAATGAAGACACCAAAAGATTGTCTGATGACAACCCCCACTTTCTAGCTCATCTGTGACCTTACCTTATAAGGGGCCTAAGGGAGGTCTTGGGAGCCTTTCATAGGGGCAATAATCCCATTTGTAAGGACTCTGATCTCATGACTCATCAACCTCCCAAGTCCTACACCTTTTACTATCTAACACCTTGGAGGTGAGGATATCGACTTATGATTTAGGAGAATAAAAATATTCAGATCCCAGAGAGAAACAAAGACAATTTCTGCTATAGTTAAAAGAGACAAATATGTTTATTTTGTTACTTATTGTAATATTTATTATTTATACATTTTAATCTAGTGGGTTCCATGATTTAAAGGAAATGCAATATTAATTGGTGGTATTGTACATCAAATCTAGTTTTTTTGACATGATAACTATGTAAGATTTATTTATTTTTATTTAAGTATCTTTATAAGCACGCTTTAGAAAGATTTTTACATTGTGTTACTAGTTCTTTAGATGAAACTTAGGCAAAGCATATAGATTAAACTATTTTCATATCTTGTCTTATTTAATTTCATATTTCTCCTTTGAGAAAGTAGGTTTTTCCTGCCAAGATACAGAAGTATATATGTGTGAATTCCAGACTGATAATTATTAGCACTTCAAAGAAATGCCAAAGTCGGTATCTAGTGGTAAGCAGGACCTTTGCTCACAATTTTTATCACCTACATAAATATCTGAATAACAGTAAATTAAAAATTTCATGTTAGGATAAAAATCAATCATAAGAAAAACTGACTACTATTATATATCCAACTTTTGTCTATTACAGGCTACTTCATTTCCCTTCAGAAAAAAAATCTAATTTTAGAGATTCTAGTGCTCATATTGATATTCATAGGAATGACTGATTTATTTCACAAATACATATAGAACACTTTCATTGCATTTGGTGGCAAAATTTCTGTAGGAACCAAGGCAATTATCACTCCTCCTGGTTATTACATTTCAGAAAAAGGCACAGCTACAGGCCAATAAAGAACAGTCTTGTTTTGATGAAGTTATGTAGCTAAGATAACAAGGTAATGAGATAAGAATGAATAGGTATGCTACAAGGTGAAAAGAGACAGTCTTTAGTAGTTCTATTTCTACTGTCATGTCTTGAAAGGTTTTCATTATTTTATTCAACTATCTGTGTTTTCAGTCTTCAATAGGCATTTCTTCTTCCTATTCTTTAAGGTCTTTGAACAAAGTCATAATTGCTTTTATGAAGTCTTTGCCTTATGCTTTAGCTAAATTGCATTTTCAGGGCCTATTGCGGTAGGGCTGTGGGATTCTGGAGGAGGAATATTGTCTTGGCTGCTCATGTTTCTGGTTTTTTTTTTTTTTTGTGCTGGGATCAAGGTCTGGAGTTAGGATATTTGAGGTGTTCCTTAGTGTTGATATCTAGCCTTGTCTTTGTTGGGTGGGTGTTCAATTTCTTGGTTGCTGTTGCCCAACTCTGGACAAGTGTAGTGGCTGTAGGGTCCATGGTAGAGTGTTTCTGTGGATCAGTGAGCAATACAAAGGAGTGGAGATGGGCTAAGAAAAAAGGGTGAGGGATGCATGGAAAGATTTGCAGAGTTCTTAGGGAGTGAGCTGGGAGGAGGGACCCCTGCAGGCAGACTACTGCAGAGCTAAGAGTAATCCTGGAGAGCCTGGAATGGAGGACAGCAAGGATGGTGAAAATCTCCCACCTGCACTGCAGCCCAGAACACAGGGGGTCCCTGGTAGAAAATGTTTCTGCAGGTTTGTGGGTGACACAGAAGAATGGAGGTGGGTTAAAAGTGAAGGCTGAGAAGGGCAGTTGGAAATATTAAGGGGACTTCTGGGTCTTCAGTAAAAGGAAGAGTCCGCAGGGAGTGGAGGTGGAGTGGGTGGGGTTCCTATAGGCAGGCTGTAGAAGGACTAAGAGTAAGTCTGGAGAGACTGGAATGAAAGAGCTAGGGAGACCATGGGTCTAACTTACACTTTGAGAAGACTCTTTATGGCAAGAGCATAAAAACAGAATTTTATTTTTGTAAAATTAAAAAAATATATTTTTGTAAATAAAGGCTATTATCTCAAAACCCTTTATAAAACCCACTTCTAATTAGCTTTAACTTTCCATTTGACACAGCCTAGAGTCACCTGATAAATGAGTCTCATTGAGAGATTTCTCAGATCAGTCTGTGGGGGGACTGTCTTTATTGTTAGTGTGAGATGGCCCAGTCCATTGTGGGTAGTGTCATTCCATAGGCAGGTGGTCCTGTAGGGACCAGACCCTCACTCAGCCCCCCTGCTTTAGCAGCCATGACAGGCTACAGAAAAGACACCTAGGCCTCTGACACAAGGAAACTCCAGATCCCCTGGCCTCCTGGAGCCTAGGGCCAAAACTGAACACAAAGAAACTCCAGAGTCCCCATAGCCTCCTAGATGCTTGGTTCCCGGGAACTGTTTGGCCACAAAAGAAACTCCAGGGGAGACCAAAACCTCCCCTGTAGTCTCCAGGATACAGTTCTGAAAACTACTGGTATCTATGTACAACAGGTCACCTGCAAGTAACAAGACAAAGCCATAGGAACCACAGAATGTTCCCTCTCAGCACTGACCAATGAAATAAATGGTACACAGGTATTTTGTGCCAAAATATGACTTTGAGAAATTCTCCTAATTGTTCTCAAATGTCAACCAATCAGAAACCAACCTGTATCTACCAATATAATCCTGTAACTTTTGTCTTTAAAACCCAGCAGCAGACAGGAAACTTCATTCCCTCTGGGGGCTGCTGCATCAGCTAGCCAGATGGGGTCCCTGACATGGCTGAATGAACAATAAAACCTTGCTTTTACAGTTCAGTGGGTCTGTCTCCCGGGTGGTCTCTGGGGAATCTTTGCAACTTGGGCACAGCAGTCCTATAGAAGAAAGCTAGGTAAGCATGAGCCTAACAGTGAACCATCAATCAGGGTTCCTTCACACCCTATGCTTCAAGATCATGTTTGATTTTCTGACTTGATTTTCTTCAATGATGACATGTAACCTGTAAAATTAAAACAAACCCATTCCTCCACTAAATTGCCCTTTATCAATGGTATTTATAACAACAGAGTGAAACAAGAAGACATGGGATAACGTGACTGTCAATCTTGATGGCTAATATCACTATGTATAGAATCACCATGGAAACAAACCTATTGGCATGTCTGTGAGGATCCACCTTGGGGTGTGGGTGGCACTGCTCCATGGGCGGGGGTCTCAGAATGAATAAGATGGAGAGAGAAAGTAAAGCACCAGCATTCTTGCTCTCTGCTTCCTGACTATAGATGGCCATCCATCTCACACTCTTGCTGTCGCATGAGTTCTACACCACACTGGACTGTATATCCTCAACCTGGGAGCTGGAATAAACTTTTCCTTTATTAACTTATTAGGTATTTGGTCACAGCAACAAGAAAAGCAAGTGACACAAAACTGATCCTGACAAGTGGGGCTGTTGCTGCAATAAACCTTAGATGTTTGGAACTGGTTTGTGGAAGGAGTAGAGGAGTTGGAAACCACAGGCAGGAGAAGCCCTAGAATGCTATAGGCAGAGGTTATTCAATTAGATTGTGGATAATCAGAATATAGAGCAAACTGCAAACCATAGAGGCACAGCTAAGGAGGAGAACAAGACTCTTTTGGGAACTGGCTGGCGGCTGTTCACACCAGATTTTGGCAAAGAATTTGGTTGTAGTCTACCTGTGTCCCAAAGACTTAAATTAAAAAGTAATGGACTAATTTGTTTCTTTTTTAATTTTATTGCATACACATTTGTATTTGTGCATGGTGTATGTTATGTGTGGTGTATGCACACAAGTGTGTGTAGGTGTACAGGCCTTGTGTACCTATAGAGCCAGGTCAGCTATTATGCTTTAATGTGTCCACTGTTACTTTGGGACAGAGTCTCTCACTGAACCTTAGGCTGGTGGCTAGCAAACCTAGCAAGCCTCTGACTCCACCATTCACAGCCCTTGTGTAATAGCAGGCACATGACCTCGCTTAACTGTTTATGTGGATGCTAGGATCTGAACTCACATCCTCAGGCATGCACAGCAAGCACTCTTCCCCATTGAGACATCTCTCTGAACTAATTTCTTTAGCAGAGGAAATTTCAAGGCAGCAAAGCTGTCCGGCTATGGCATGAATACTGCTAATGTGTTTATCCAGATATATGGTGAGACAGAGCAGAAAGGTGTGAAAATATGCAGTTTAGCAAGGAAAAGAATGTGCATGGGCTTAAAGTGAAAAGGAATAAAGACAGTAAAAGATAAAATGAGAATAACAATAAAAACAGTATTAGTGATGCCTTTAAAAAAGTTAGGTATCAACAATCCAAGCAACAGAGGAGAGGCTACCTTAAATGCACTCCCCTGGTAATGAGATTGATGACTAACTTATATACCATCCTATAGCCTTCATCTAGCAGCTGGTGGAAGTAGAAGCAGACACCCACAGCTAAACCTTGAACTGAAATCCAGTTGCAGAGAAGGAGGAGTGATGAGCAAAGGGGTCCAGACCAGGCTGGTGAAACCCACAGAAACAGCTGACCTGAACAAGGGAGAGCTCTTGGTTCCCAGACTGATAGCTGGGAAACCAGCATAGGACTGATCCAGACCCCATGAATATGGGTGTCAGTGAGGAGACTTTGGAAATATATGGGGCCCTTTGTAGTAGATCAGTACTTATTCCTAGCATAGGAATGGACTTCGGGAGCCCATCCCACATGGAGGGATACTCCCTGAGCCTAGACACAAGGGGGTGGGCCTAGGCCCTATCCCAAAGGATATGACAGACTCTGAAGACCCCCCCCATGGAAGGCAGAAAGGGTATGTGATAGGTAGGGGGTTAGTTGGGGGAGTGGGGGAGGAGGGGAGGAGGGGTAGGAGAGGGAACTGGGATTGACATGTAAAATAATCTTTCTAATTCAAATAAAAAAATTTAAAAAGTTAGGTATCAAGAGATTTTATGGCACCAAATGGATGGGCATAGACAAATTGACATCACAGCATCTGGGCATCTGTAGAGATAGAGAAAAATGGAGGAAAGAGAACATTTAATAGAGCCTCCAAGCTGTGGCATCCGGAAGCTGTCATCAGATAGCCCAAAGGAAGAGAGCGCTACACCAAGGAGGATGCCAAGTTAACAGAATCTCAGATCAATCAGGAGAAGTAAAAAAAAAAAAAAAAATACACCACCTACAGGAAGGAGACAAAGCCTTTGAGAATCTCAGAGATATGCAATATATATTCACTCTAAAGAAAAAGCTTTCAAAAGTAGAATGTATGAGCTGAAGAGGTGGCTCAGTGGTTAAGAACATTCACTGCTTTTGCAGAGAACTAGGATGCAGTTTGCAACTCACATATCAGACAACTTACAAACACAAACATATGTACACTATGTATGTGTGGGTAAAACTCAGATACCCACACATACATAGTGTACATATACAGGCACACACACATACACATAAAACGAAAATAAGACAAATTATTTTTTAAAGTGGAATCCAAATTAAAGGTAAAAACCCAAACTGAAGGAGATGTCTAAGCGAAAAGCATTTCATATGATGGGACTGCAAAGGTGTCATGAAGGGTAGATTGCCAGCAGAAGAAGACCTTGAACATAATGTAATAGAAAAGTATTGTGTTTGAAGGTAAAGGAGTGTTCTGGGAGGCAAGGTGTGAGGAAGCATCCTGAATTAAGCAGAGAAATAACTGCATTTCTTAATTCTTACAGTGATAATAAAGGGACTATGGCATGGGTAAATCTACTGTAGTTTATTCATGATCCTTCATGTGCATCTCTCCTCATTAGTTTAGGATAACCCTTCCCACTAAACATGGGACACAAGAGTGAATTAAGATAACTCCACTTAAAGAAACTTCAAGAAAAAAATTAGAGGAAAATGAATGTTAACCGTTAAACAAATCAAAAGACTCACAGCCTAAACATTCGGGATTAAGAGAAAGAATTAAGACAATAATAAAAGCACCAGTAGCATTATATGGATTGTAAGTACAGGAGCTCAGGTGTGAGACACCTGGCCATTCTCTCTCTACCCTCTTTCCCTCCATGAGAGAATCAGTGCTGATGTCGTTAGATGGGGAACAGGGAGATAGCATCCACACCAAAGTGGGGAACGGCACTGTAGACATAACACAGCAACAGTGGGGTCCATTTTTTAGAGAGAACCCAGTACAGCACATGAGAGAGATCCAAGCTAAAGAGTCAGGGACCAGGAAAGTGGGAGAGAGTTCATGCGGAGAAGGTGGACTGCCTGGAGTCTGTAACAGAGCAAAACAAGGAAGATATCCCAGTAGAAGGTTGGTCCAACAAGTGGTGTCAAGCCAATGAAAGAAAAGAAGGTGATTATGGAATGTTAAAGTCCCATCAGGGAAAGGAAGGTTGTCGCAGGCAGAAATTTCTCATTGTGAAGTGACAGTCTCAGTAGAGGCAGGCAGGGCTCGCAAAGAGAAGCAAGCCAGACTGGAGCACCAGATTTTCTCAGCACGAGAAAAGTTCCAGGCAGAGATAAAGCAGTGGACGTGGAAGACTTGTTAATTTCAGAATCATTGAGCAAACAAATAACAGCATTAAGGGTAATGGAAGCCAGGTTTCACTTTGTTAATGGGGGATTTTCCAAATACGGAGAATAATCTACAAGTGTGATGTATTGGAATGAGAAATAACTGTTTTCAACACACAGAGAAAAGCAGGCAGACAGTAGCAAATGTGTATTTGTATGTGTTTAGAGAAGTTACCTAGCTACCCATTGGGAGGACCTGAGAAATGGATATGTCAATAAGGAGAGGCCAGATTTTGATTTCTAAGCATATTTTCTACTAATACAGGGATCCACTGAAAAGAATGAAGTAAAAGGAGGGCAGCAACAACTGCAGGGTGAGGCTGGAACATCCTGTGCCACCAAGGAAGGAACTGTTCAAACAACGATGAGGGATGATAACAGGACAGGGACTCCACCTGAATGGCTTCCCACTGGTTAGATTGAAGATAATTTTAGGAAATCATTAAATAATCATGCTAATGGATTTTAGCCCATTTAATACAATGGAAAAACATGAGCTCATGAAAAAATATAAATAATTTTTTTGCAAGTTTGGATAGGAATGGGGACTAATTTCAAATTGTCTCCTTACAGAATACATCCTTATTGTAAAGAGAAAGAGTAATTCGATGATAGAAAATCTGGGAGGCGGTACTAGGAGGCGGTACTACTTTAATCAAATGGCCAACGCTATTATCGTCAATAAAGGAACACAGCAAAACTACATTCTCATCTGCTAGGACGCAATGCAAGAAATGCAGAATCATTTCTATGTTTTCCTGACAAAGATGAATAATATGTCTAGTCAAACAGCAATATCAGATAAGCCCAACTTGCAAGTCATTTTACAATGTCACCCACCTGTAACCTTCAAAAGTGTGAAGATCATGAAAGTCAAGGGAAGACAGAAGAACAGCTCCTGATTAAAGGACAGTGAGAAGGCACAGTAGTCAAATACAACATTTGATCCCAAACTGGTCTTTCATCACAATGCCAGTATTACTGGGGATGCTAGCAACCCTTGAGTGGGGTCCGATGGACTAACAGTAGCAACAGATTAATGTGAAATTTCCTGATTTGTTGCTGTGGTGCTCAGGAATGCACTTGGCTCTAGGAAATGTTCTCCAAAGTTCCCAAAGTGCAGGCCAGGCATATGTCAAGTTTTTCAGATAGTTTCCATGAGGCAAAAACATTCTTAGGGGCCTGTGAGATGGTTCAGTAGATAAAGGCACTTGCTGCCAAGCTGCTGACATGAATTCTGTCCCTGGGACCCACAGAGTAGAAAGAGAAAACTGACTTTTACTCCTGCAGACTGTTATCATCTACCTACCCCACACTCACATGAATAAATAAAAGTAATTTTAAATAAAAAATAATGCCCCCTTTAAACTTCCATCCTCATGAGTATTTATACAGTTGTTTAGAAGCTACATGAGCTGTCTTCCTGGGGTGGAATGATGACATGTGTCTTTACATATTGGCTGCAGGAACTGGTACAGTTATTCCTACTTAAATGAAGTCACACATGTAAATGTAAAATGGATTAGGAATGCCCATGTCACCCCATCAATGTACTGTGTACCATGGGAAAGATAGAATGAAGAACTGAATGAATGAAGAATCAGACATCCTACCTAAACTCTATCACAGTTCTAGAATGTTTATTTAAAATATAATGTTTGCTCTAGGTTTTGATGGGTATTGCTTCAGTCAAATATTTCCATATTTAAGGTTCTTCTTTCAAAGTTGCTATGAACTTTGGTTATGATTAGATGGTAAATTTATGTCAAATGTGCATCCTTACTGATTATGTAAGTTATGTGCAGATGATGGTTTTTTAAATATTCTTTCATATTTGGGTTAGCAGGTTCTCTGATTTTTTTGTATCCATGTTCATGCATAAAACAGGCTTTCTACCACCTTTCTTATACTAACTTCAGTTTTGCTACGATGACTTTAGCCCTATCAATTCAGTTGAGGAAACTCTCCAGTTTCCTGTAGAGTATCTTAAAACTTAATCCTTTCTCTTATATTAACTTTACCTTTAAAATAATCTGGACTTTTTTGTGGGTAGATTTTAAATTATCCATTTGATTTTATAATTGTAGGACTATTTGATGTTTGTATACATTTTGATGCCTTTGTTATAACTATTTAGAATTTGACCATTGCCTTCAGTATTAAATTCACTGGTGTGAGCTTGTTTTTTTTTTTTCTTTTCTCACCTTGTGAATCATTTTCTAATAATATGTAGTTACATCCCTTCTCATTCCAAACATAGCATATTCATACCTTTTATTTTGAACTTTGCTTCTTGGAAATAGGGTCTCAGGTACCCTAGGCTGGCCTTGAACTCCCTACGTACCAAACTGAATCTTGCCTCTATCTTCTGCTCTTCCTGCCCCCACCATACTAGTTCTGGGATTATAGGTCCTTGCTACTTTTCAAGTCAACATAACATAAGCTAGAATTATCTGAAATCAGGGAACCTCAATTGAGAAAATGTCTCCATCAGATCTGTCCATAAATCATTTTCTTAGCGATTCATGGGGGAGGGCCCAGCCTATTGTGGGTGGTGCTATCCCTAGGCTTATCACATAGACAAAATCAGTTTTTATGATTTTATGTTTCATGAGGTAAGTTTCAACCTCAGGCCGAGTACGGTGGATCACGCCTGTAATTCCAGCAGGTAGGAGGTGAAGGCAAGAGAATCAGGAGTTCCAGGTCATCCTTGGCTACAAAGCAAGTCTGAGGTCAACCTGGGTTATGCAAGACTATCTCAGGCAAACAAAACCACACCATGTGTTGTCAGTCATTGGATACAAAGTTGTACACATTTTATCAGATTCAGTTTATTGAATGACTTGTTCAAATCTTTTCTTGACTACAGGAGTCTGAAATCTCCTACTTTTAGAACACAGGATGTTTTTCTGATAGTTCTACAAAATATGTATAAATACATATGCACAATATAATTATACTTACAGTCATATAATTTTAAATGCATACATGTTTAGAGTTTTCATATTTTCCTGGTAATTCAAACCTCATATAATTTCATAATGACCCTGAACTGAGAGGGAGCAATATCTTAGTGTCCTGAGCAGACTGTATTTGTGTGTGCGTGTGTGAACTGCAGAAAGTTCTCTGAGTACCAAGACGGATGTGGTACTTTGAAGTAAAATATGCGCATTATTGAATGCATATTGATAATAATTTCATTCAAAAGCATTTTCAGTGGAACCCACAAGTTTTTATTATAACTCTGTACTCCACTAAAATGTAGGCTTATTAATAAATTGACTTGACACGTATGTTTGCACTTTGTAATATATGAGGTAATCACATAAATAAATTATTCTAAGGAGTATACAGATGAAGAAGAGCATGACTTCAACTACAGATGTGAACCACGTAAATTCTTTTAAAATATGATTCCCCTGAAATATATTTTTTTATGGAAAGCAAAAAATAAATTTGAGGAGTTTTGGTAATTTTTAAAGAGTTCTAACTGTCATATGACATTTAATTTTTTAAAAAAGACTGTCATAGGAAATGGTCATTTGAGTATCTTTTTTACATAAATCTTAGGTGAACTTGTTTAAATTGAAGACTCCTGGTCTACATTTGCCCATAAGTTTCTTAGAGATGTTGGAATTTATCATAAATTAGGAAAGTGTTACCCATGGCTTTCAATTATCATGTAAACTTGTATGAACCCAACTGTAGTTCCCCTAGTCACCGAGCTCAGGTGTTCTAGCTAGAGTTAGGGTTTTGAATTTTATCCAATTGTTGAGTCTCTTTCCAGCGGCCCTACATCTCAGGACAGAGAGGCAATCAATGAGCCACTGAGGCAACCACTGAGGATTTACATTCCTTTCATTCCTCAAGGTAAAAACTGAACTAACATTCCCGAAAGTATATGACAATATTTAAATAAACTCCAATTTCTTGCAGAGGAATTTGTTTCAATGATTACAGAGGCTAAGATTCCGTAGGAGGTGCAGACACAGAAGGCGTTAACAATTACCATGTGGCTTTTACATTCGAGGTGATCCTGTCTCATTTAATCCTCACCTAAGCTTCTGAAGTAGTTGATATGATGTGGGTACTGATAAGGAATCACACAGATAATCAACATAGGACCTGCTCTGGGATGTAAGTCTGATTTCCCCACTAAGTTTTCAAAGGTTTTGTGTCTGCAGCATACCCAGAACTTCCTATGGCTTCAGCATCACATGCGCTCTACGGAGCTCCTAACTGAGTATCACTGGAGTTTGCAAATCTTGCCATGAGCTCTTCTCCAGGCATCAGCAATGACCTTTGGGTACTTATTCTGACTGTATAATCAGCCCAAAGACAGTAGAACAACCTAACGGCATCAGGTAAGGTGGTGATACCATTCTCCCCTGCAAACAATTTAAGACCAATGGCTGCTTTTCTGAAAGCCTATGCAGACAAGCTCTATTGTTTCTTGGTCTATTGGTCCTATTCTCTGCCAAAACCAGCATTTAATGCAGGAGCTGGAGGATGCTGGATTCCTGGCAGCTCCTGGACCAGAATAGACCATGCAGTTTGGCTCCGATTTCAAACATTTATAATCTTTTCTCTTGCTCCCTTTGCTCGATATAGGAGAGAGGCTATCAGCCAAATTTCCCCACCATTTATAGCAAATCCCAAATCTCCTTCATTTCCAGCCGCTCAGCTGCCTGGGCAGACTGTATTACTAAATTATTGTATCTTCTTGGTACAGTGCCGGATCTATCTTGGCATGCATTTTGCATTGAAAGAAGCTCCTGTTGCAGTAGAGGAAGCTAGTTGCTCTCACCCTTCCCACGCGCCTTTCCTCTGGTACCCTCAACCACTAACCTCTTTGTTCTTCCAAGCTCCTAGGGGCAGTTTCTCATCTATGGCTGTCCCCCTAGGGGGTTAGAAATTTCAAAGGATGCTCTGTGCTAGGAGTGTTTCCCACAGCTAGAGAGAGCCAGATGGGTAAGTGGCCTACAGTGGAGAACTGCATTTGGAACCAAGAGATTTTGTTTTTCCCTCACCAAAATGTATTTCTTTGTAATGCTGCAGCCACACTAACTGCATCTTCCCAGAGAGAAAACATCTCATTGCAAGGAGGGAGGAAGGAGCCCTGTAACTCAAGTCTGTTGTTTTCAAGTGTTGGCTCTTTGGTTTAACTTATTTTAAAAACTTCCTATTTTTATCCTATACCAACTGGTTATGAATGCAGAGAGAGAGAGAGAGAAAAAGAGAGAGAGAGAGAAAGAGAGAGAGAGCGCTATTATTCTGGAGAAATTAACAAAGTATTATCTTTAAATAAAAAGAAAGTAATTTTGCAACATCAAAGGATGGAAATTATTTTTAATTACTCTGAAATGAATAATCATTCTAATTCAGGTTTCAAAAGACATACCTTGGATTTGAACACAAGTCACTTAAATATCCTCAATTGAAGCTCTGGGAATGTAATGCATGCAAATATGTCCTGTTAGCTTGCTATTCCTGTAAGCAATGAGCAGCCTAAATTTTCTCACATATATCCCAAGAGCTGTCTCATCGAAAAAGAGCATGAGAGTCATCTAAAGATTAATCCTAATGACAAGACATACCACAGAAGATACACAAAAATGCTAACAATAAATTCTATCTAGCAAGTTACATTTTAAAGTAACACGGCTGTTGCTATGGTAAGAAAACTGAATGTAAAGTAAAAGTCTTCTATAAGGGTTTGGCCCTGTAGTCATGGCAACAATGAATGATACTTAACTCTGCTAATGTTTCCATTTGATGCGGAGAGAACTAGATGTGCTTTAAATCTATGTAAGATGGCTTAGAAAAATCTATTTTTTTTATTGTTGTCTTTTACATGCTCCTCAGCCAATTAAAGAAGACATTACAAAAATAGCAGGCAAGGCGAGGAAAATACAGAATGTATGGATTTGCTTAGGTTTTTCATGATGGTGGAAGCTATAGAGCTCCATTTTCTCCATGATGCTGGTAAATGGAATACTCATTTAGCAAAATACTGCATAGCAATTTTCAGGTTGGGGGCATCATGTAATTTTCCATAGATAGGGAAAAAATGAAATGCAATCAAATGGCAATTTCCACTACTTTAATGCAGAAAAGAAAATATTAACTTAAAGTAAGAAAATATGGAAATCAATGTTCCATCTCTGCAGTAGCTAATTCTGATTTCTCTCCCACTATCCAAACAGTCTTTTGATCCATGTCCCTCCACTGACATATCCATCCTTGTGCTGGCACAAAGCTCACATGCTGAAATTGATGTTCCTAGTCTTCCTTCGACACTTTCATTAAGCCCCAAGTGGCCACACTCTTCCGGTTTCCTCACACACCACGGGCTATTTGTTTACATGCTTGTTTATTCCCCCTCTTGTCTCCAAAAGTCTGTATGAAAGAGTCCTTCGACCTGGCATACTAAGACATGTTTCCTCCTGTCTTGGGCTTACCCATCACCCAATTAATGACAATGGCCAAATTTCCCTCTTTAGCCTGATTTCTACCCCAAACTCTACATTTCCACCTCCAGGCTCCTCGTCATTTTCATGCTAACGTTTTTTCCTTTCACCCCATAACCATCCTTGTCGTGGATCCCAGTGGTTCTGCCTCTGAAATATACCCACAATCTTGCTAATTCTCACACATTACTTTTCTACTGGATGGTTTCAAAACCTTCCATACTGGTCTCTCAGCTTTTACTCTTAATGTGTCTTCAGGTACTCCATGCCACAGAAATCCCTTAAAGCAGATTGAAGGTAAGAAGGAGTCGTTGTCGTGTTAAATATGGTAATCCAGGAAGGCTGCATCTAGAAAACCATGAAATGAAGCCACACTAGGATGAAGTTCACTTGTTGAAGATGCTGGATTCTGTCATATGGCTTCCAGGGACTAGAAATTCCCAAGCAAAGGCAACCACAGGTATGAAGGTATGAATGCCAAGAGGTGATATGGCTAGAGGTGAGCAAGGAAAAGTAGAAAGTAGTGCCAGGAACATAGGTCAGTGACTCACAGCAGTGTGACTACAGGCTGGCATTGCATCTGACCCTTTCTTTTCATTATCATTATCCACAAAAATAGTGAAAAGAAGAAAAATGATTTACACAATTTTGACATCTAGCAGTAATTACTATAATTAATAACACATTCATACACTTTTTCCTATTTTGTTTTCTATGTACATGTAATTTCAATTAAACTGAGATCACCCTAATTTTTATTATTACTATTAATGTATGTGTGTTGGGAATACACATGCAACAGTACATGCATGAAGGTCAGAGGACAAATTTGTGGAGTTCTCTCTTTCTACCTTTACTTGGGTTCTGGGGATCAAACGAAGGCTGCCAAGCCAGGGCAGCAAGCACCTTAATCTTTGGCCATCTTGCTGGTCCATTTTGTAGTTTTTGCATAAACTTTAAATATCACCTAAAATGCAAAACATGTTTATTTTGATGGCTTTGGAGTATCAATTCTAGAAATAATCAAGTAATTTGTAGATTACATGTGGCCTCTTAAAACGATCTGGAGAATATGTTGGTGTGTTTATTTAATCATCTTCAAGACCATTTCTCTATTTCCAAGAGTATCATTTAACCTTCCCCTTTCAAGTTAATAGCTAATGTTTATTGAGTGATTGGAAGTCCTTTTAAATGCATCAGCTGATTTCATTCCTTCACAAGTTTAGGGAACCCATGGTATTCCCACTTTACAAATGAGGAATGTAACTACAAGCCAGACTACATGGCAGTAAGTGTCAGGCAGCATCTGAATGGGACATGTAAGCTCCTGTCTGCTATATTTTTGCATTCCTAAAATAAGAAAATGAACATACTTGTTATTCCTATTCCCAAACTCCCCATTCATGTACACACCTCATCTACCAATTAAGAGCAGTCTTAGTCTAGGGTCTTAGATAAATCACTTTTGAATATACTTTATATCTTACAGTTTAGATTTTTACATTCCAACACTTTATACCTAACACTTTCCTTGATCATTCTTGAGAATTTTATCCTTTGATCACATCTGAAAATACCTTGCTTCCCATCTTTTTCTTCTTATTTTTAAAGGAGGCAGGACCTCAGTAGCTTAAGGATCACATAGGCTAGCCTGAAACTCATCAGGCTGGTTCCAAGCATCAAGCCTGTCTTGGTATCTCAAATTTTGTCTCCTTTTATCTACTGAATGTTTTGACCTGTCTTCTACTTCACAAATTTGGGTTTCTGAAAATCCAACATACTTTTTGCCTCTGCTGTACTTTTGAATTTGATATGAACATTGTACAAATATAGGAATCCTTTATTTTATCTTGTATTTTAACTCTACATAGCTGTTTATTCTAATTTAATATGGTCCAAGTCTTCTGAAGACTGTTGATGTCCATTTGACATTCATATTTCTGGAAACTCATTTTTGTTAAGAACAATTTTATTTGGGAGAATGAATTGATTATTGAGTTTTGGACATTGTTCTGTTCAGTGTTCTTCCATGTGTGCAATTCTTGGGACATCAAGTCATGTAGTACAAAGACACTTAATGCAACAGAATGTTCTTTAATGATGAAACATCCTGTCCCTGTGTTGTCCAGTGAGGTACCCATAGACAATGTGGATCTTGTACATTTAAAATGTAACTAATACAACACCATTTGTATAATTTTGCCTTATTAATCTAAACCCTATTCCAAATAGTTGCATGCAGCAATGGATACCACATAGTGCACATGTGGAGAAATTCTCTCACAGGGCAGTCCCTAGCTCAGCACCATTAGCATCTCCTGGATACTCACCACAAAATGAGAATTCTTTGGTCCTGCTCTAGGATCTGTGGAAGGGAGCCAGACAATCTATGTTTGCACAGATCCCCACATGATTCTGACGAATGCTGACAGCTGAGAATTGCTGGCCTACTGATAGCAAGTTAGGAGAGGACAGAACGGTCAGAAAAGTTTTCTCTAGATTCTCTTGTTTCTTTTCTACATTTGCATGAGCAGCCAGGAGTGAACTAGGGCAGTGTCCTCATTCTTTACTTGTCACAGTTGTCCACATTAAGAACTGACTGTGACAATGCCTCCCTTAAGTGTAAGCCAGGAGTGAGTATGTTAGGGGATCGTCTCTTGCTGATCTCCGGCAGCCTGCATGCTTCCCAGTGGGACCTGAATGATCCACTGACATCTCACATTGTTGTTCCTTCACTTCCCAGCCTCGCCTTCAAGTCCCCAGGTTCCATCAGTTGTTTTCCACACACTGGGGATACACATCTTACCTATATTCAACCCCGATCATTTTGTCTTTTAGCTTTCAGAAACTTTGAATATCACCCATTACTAATATCTCATGCTGACACAGGTTCTTTTTTCTTCCTTATTTTATATCTGTTGGTCACTTGTGAGGGGATTCAAAAGGAACTGAAATCAACCAGTGCATTCAATGTCCCTCTTATTGCCTCACTTTTCATAGAATTCTGTCATGTTCCTTTAGACTTTTAATTTCATTTGATCCACAAAACATCCCTGTGATGTCAGTTCCCTATGTTAAAGATAAGGAGACCAGTGCTTCTATTGTTTAATGGTCTTTATAAGAGAAATAGGAAGTGCATCTGCTTTGTGAAATCCCCAATATACAGGAATTGGTAGCTATATTTATTGTATTCATATTACAGAACAAACACTGTATTAAATGTTTGCATCCGTTATCTTATTTAGGTCTCATGATGTTTTTCCATTTCACACATGCTAAATAAAACTAGACAGGTTAAATAACTCCTCCAAATTATAGACCTACAGTGAATGCTCAGGAGGTGCTCTCTGATTGTGCCCGCACTGGACAGCTGTGTTAGTTCCTAAGTTCGGAGACTGACGGAATGGTACAGGCCAAGTAAGGAGTATTGCATTGTGTATTTCACCATTTGTCACACTCTGGATTTTTTGATTGGTTTTATATACTACTACAAAATCCAGGGACTATTTGTTATAACAAGATAAAAGATAAAACAAAAGCCATCACATCAAAGTTGGACAAGGCAAATGAACTGGAGGAAAAAAGCCCAAGAGAAGGCACAAGAATGCGCAGAGGACCTGGTGCAGACCCTTGGAGAACCTGTGCTTGCTGCTCCAATCAGAGCCCATTTTCAAGTAGGCAACACAGAGGCAAACACATTAATTTGTCATAGTTTAATCTTTGGCTTTTATTTTGAATGGAATACCCCAAACCATGTGAGTCTTTACTTCCATCTCTAATCATGTTATGAATCTTCGGCATATCTGATGCATGACAGACAATAAGCTAGGCACTGTGTTGCTGATGGGCAATGCTGCCTACCAACAACCCCTGCCAAAAGGTTTGGTGAATCGCATGGTGACTTTTGAACCTTTGTGATGACGCACATTCACAGGTCCATTCAGTACTTCATCAGCACTTTAAGTTCCAGTTTGTAGGACAAGTATGCAGCGTGAGCGCAACTGTGAGTTCCATGGCTTCATAGCCACAGATTTAAAGGCATCCGACCTCCAAGTCAATACCAATCAGATGCGGTCTTGCCACTGAAGAAAACATTATTCTCTAGTGAGGAATATTATTTTAAGATGCTACATTTGTTTATGCTGTGGAATGTTTGTTTAATAATGATGCATAGATGTGTTGCATTCTTTTATGTTGCATTTGTTTAACTCTGTGAAGCTGTGTTACCTGTCTAAAACACCTGATTGGTCTAATAAAGAGCTGAACAACCAATAGGTAGGCAGGAGAAAAGAAGGTGGGGCTGGCAGGCATAGAGAATAAATAGGAAGAGAAATCTGGAAAAAAAGGAGATAGAGGAACAAGCAAAGGAGAAGAAGAGGTCTCCAGGATCTAGCCACCCAGCTACCTAGCCAGCCATGGAGTAAGGAGGAAAGAAAATTATACACAAATAGAGAAAGGTAAAAGACCAGAGGCAAAAGGTAGACAGGATAATTTAAGTTAAGGAAAGCTGGCAAAAACAAGCCAGGCTAAGGCCAGGCAGTTTCGAGAAATAATAAGCCTCTGTGCATTTATTTGGGAGTCTGGTGGCAGGCCCCCAAAAGAGTCACAAGAGTAAAAACAACCACCATCAACTTTCAGCATCCTGACCCAATCTGGTAGGACCTATTCAGAGATGGAACCTCTGCTTTCAATTAATTGCTCAAGCAATGAGTTTTCCATGTAATTCAGCTAATATTTGTTTTTCTCTCTTTTTATTCGTGCGTGTGTGTGTGTGTGTGTGTGTGTGTGTGTGTGTGTGTGTGTGTGTGTGTGTGTGTGTGTGTGCATGTGGGTTATCTGTAGAAGTCAGAAGGAAATCACAAGACCCCTGGAGATGGGGGTGATAGGTTATGAGCAGTCTGTAGTAGGTGCTGGGAACCAAATTTGGTCCTCTGCAAGGGCACTTTCTTTTGCTGAACACTTCCCTTAGATCCTCTTATTTTCTCCTTTGACTGTAAATTAAGAATAATTTGATACCATTCTAGTTCCTTTCATATGACATTAAAACATCATGACAGAACACCATTGTTTAAAAAGGCTATTCATTGACAATATTTAGTGCATGTAAAATTGAAGACAGTCTGTGGAATGGGTACCATTTCCCTATCTTATCAGCCAGGAAACAAAAGTTCTTTAGTTTCCTGAATACAGGAAATGAGTGATAGGCACTGCTCGCACAGGTACAGGAGGGTTTAGATAGCATGAGAAGACTAAGTCCTTATTGCTTCATTGCTGGAGCAGAGCATGAAGGTGCTGGTGGAAGATGAGGCTGCACTGTTTGAGGGTGGTACAAGTGACTTATACAAAGGAATCTGCAGAAGTGGACACAAACTCAAGTTCTTTGACTCCACGCTTGGTTCTTTTCAACCATAGCATAGCTACCTTCCAAAACTACTAATGTAATATAGCTCATCAGGTTTGCAAAATAGACATTGGAACAGAAAAATAATTTGCCCTTGAAAGCCATCTATGCCAATCTTCCCTCTAATGCCTGTTCCACAGGAGGGAATTCATGCCTAGTACTGTAAAGCTAGTCAGAAGCCCATGGATGTGAGGTCATAGGCCTGGGGTGGAACCTACTATCACCATTTCACTAAATGGTCCTGTTATTATACTGAGTTCTACATTTTTAATGCTTCTGCCTAGAGACCTCGACTGCTGTCAACCATGGTCAGAGAAGTACCGAGCAGTAATCAATGAAGATGATCATAACTGGTGAAAGTGCTGAAAGTGAGTGACTGTGAGTGTCAGCTCCAAATGGGACACAGTTATCAAAGCCTCCACCAAGGCTCAGGGAACATGTGGAAGAGGGACCAGAAAGAACAGGAGAGCTGGAGGATGAGGATGAGTGAACTGTAAAGCTATCTTCTGGACATGGCATGACTGTGGTACTCATGAACTCCCAGTACCAGATCACACCCTCCCACTCTAAACTGAAGAGCTATCGACAGTTGGTAATGACAATTGTTCTTTGAGGGTATGGGAAATGGTCTGTTGCCCTCTCCAGTTTCAGCATTAGACCTTTGTATATAAGGGCAGCACCGATTCAACTCAATGAGTTATTACAAAAAGTAAAAGAATAGGACATGAAGTTAGAAAGGGGACATGCTTTAAGGAAAACACAAGGGGAGTTGAAAAGGGAAACTAGGAGTGTGTATGATCATATTTCAATATATAAAAATGCACGTTTATGTATATGAAATTCTCAAAGAGCAAATTAAGAATAAAAATTTGGCTACTTGCAAAAATGAACTGAGAAATATATATTTGAAGGTTACTGTTGAATCTTTACAGAGAGCAGCCTCGGTATTTGTCATGTCAAATGCAGCTTAGTCTGTCTCTGCACCTCCAGAAATCCAGGGAAGAAATAGCAGGGCAAGTGTTTTGCATTTTGACAGGAGGGTCAGGAAGCCCTGAATTGTGAAGCAGTTACTTTCTCTGGTCAGGTCTCGTCTACTTTACTGTATAAGTGCAAGTGCAATCTTGGTGGATTGAAAATCAAACTAGACATGTTCTCAGTTATACCAACGCTTAAAGCAATTGATTTTGTTGCTGTGACTATGTCACCTTGTCCTCATCTGTCATGTTCATTACACAGAATTTGCTCCTGAAGTTCCTGGGCCTAGTGGGTATTCACTGCCTGACTCAGAATCTTGAAGCATTAGAGACAGAGACAGTAATCATAAAATGGTCCACATTTTGGTAATGATATAACAAGAAAAGTAATAAAAATACAATCTAGTTTTTATTCTAAATGTAAAGAAAATTTTACTTTGGAATTTTATGTTGCAATTGCTGTAAGTAGTAGAAAATATTTTAAATGCACACTTCCCATAATAAAAAGAAGGCTGAAATTTACAAATATTCTCCACTTTCTTATTGTTTCCATTAAGGGACCCACTTGAGTCAATGAGCTCTGTCCTTGGAATAAAACCCAGCTTAGGGAAGAGAATGAAATTTATACTTCTAACTAATTCATTATCCATAAAACCAAGTGCTGCTGGTTGTGCCCTATTATATAATGGCTTTTTGGAAAGTGTTAAAAATACACAAATGAGTAGTTTTAATGTTACTTTAAAATCAGCTTTCCACTCAAAACAAAACCACCAAGTTACTCATAAAAACATACCCCCTAACTCTTATCCAGGAAGAACTCTTATCATCCTAAGTGAACAGATCCTAAGAATTTAGGATGAACTCTTATCATCCTAAGTGAACAGATGATAACCTGTCAATTTGAATTTAAGAAATACTTATTTGCCACTAGGGCAGTTAGTTTTGACTACTCACTGTTAGGTTTCTATCAAGCAAATACACTTTTGTTTTTCTGTTTAAATATTATTTTCATGGTTCCATTTATTTAGGGGAAATTATCTATGGTGTATAGATGAAAGAGAGACATCAACTGAGCAAATTATGGCATTTATAATTAAATGCTTCCTGTATGCAGTCTCCAATACTGCTAAAAGAAGCCGTCACTCCAACATAAAATTGAATACGTTTAGCATAAAACTGCATTAAATAAAACCTTAGGGTTTTCATTAATTCATTTGGAATGAAATCAGCGGAGTTTTGGCCACAAATTTTCATGTAAATTCACCAATTTCAAAGCTTTGTTCATGGTTTTTAAGAGCACATTTTAAATGGGGCAATACTAGAGTGCACTTGATAATTGAATGGGCCATTGTTCCAGTTGAGGAAAAAATATGGAGATGCAGATTTTGGCATTGAGCCAAAGAATGATGAACAGTACATTTTTCCAAAAAGAATAGCTATAGTATTCAAAGATCTAGCAGAGATATCTGGATGATTAATGAACAGCAGAATGAAATTGAGGCCAGGCTATCTGGAAGCTGGAGGAGGCTCCAGTTATGTTGGTCAATGGGGTTTGAAGTCCTAATGGAGGTTTTTGATTAGGCAGTCCTTGGTTCTTCCTTCTGTTTTACCTAGTCAATATTACACACCATCAGATTTTAGTTTTTAAATACCTGTGAATTCTAACTGCTTCATTCTTTCCAATTCATAACTGGTTCCAACTCATTATTGAAGTCTCAGTGTCCTTTCCTCACAGAGGCTTATTATCATTCTAATTCAAGAAATCACCATTACTAACCTTTATCTGTGTACCCTCCAACCTCTTTCTGTCACTCTTTAGTTTTCTTATTCATTTACTTAAGGTTGAAAAATATTTTTTCTTATTGAGCACCATTCTCCTCACTATGATATAGATGTTTTAAAGGACAATGATTTTATCAGTTAACAGCTGAATTCTGGTACCTAGACTAGCCTCTGGAATTGGCAAGTGCTGTCCTGCCTTGCCTGGGTAAGGATGAGAGATCTCTAACTAGTCTCCTTGACATAGCCTTACCTTCCTCCAGGTCATGTTCTCTACCAGGGCTACCTTGTTTTCTACCATTCCAGTACACTCATGTGACACCACTGTTCGAAGCTCTTCAGTGCTTCTTCACAATTGTAATAGACATCTCCAAAGCATTATAGTGGCAAGTACAAGCATTTTAAGTAGTTCACAGAAGAACATTTAACAGTTATCTTTTATTTATTTTAGTGTTCATTCTTTTTGTTTTGTTTTTGTGTTTGTTTTTCGAGACAGGGTTTCTCTGTATAGCTTTGGAGCCTGTCCTAGAACTCGCTCCATAGACCAGGCTTGTTTTCGAACTCACAGAGATCCGCCTGCCTCTGCCTCCCGAGTGCTGAGATTAAAGGCATGTGCCGCAATGCCCGGCTTTGTGTTCATTCTTGTAAACCGTCAAAGAGATGGTACATTAGACCCATGATTTCAGAGATATTAAGATTAAAAAAAATCCTATAAATCCATTTAGAGACATAGGGAATGAAACGAAACAAAGAAAGTATCCTCCAGTGAGTCTGGACCCTACAGTTCTGGAGAACAAAGGGCGGAGCCACCGTTTCAACTCCAACGCTTTCCTCCTTGGCATAATAATAGCCACCACTTCTTGCTCTGCACTTCCCGCCTTAGTGAATTCAAACTATTTGCAGCTCTTTCCCTCGTTATCCTATGCTTTTCTGTTGTAGTCCAGCTACTTCCTAGGCTTAGAGTGTCATGATCAGTTTCACTCATGATTTAGCTCAGGTTACCAACCTCAGGAGACCTTTTTGTTTCCTCTACCTGAGTCTTCCCTTACAGTCTTTGTTGTCATAACAGCTTCCAAGTGGAACATTCCTAACATTAGGGTCAAAGTGATCTTTCAATTAATAGCCCCAACCTTTGCCATAAGGCATGAGTGAATGCTTAGTTAGAACATACATACTAAACTATCGAGGGTAATTAGTTTTAACTTTCCCCCACAATTCTTCCTTGTAGGACATATATTGTCCATTCATTCATTTCATGGTAGAAAGTTCAGGCACTAGTTTGTTAACTAGTTTGTTAAAGAGACAATTGAAAAGCTCCTAGCAACACCTAATGCTAGGCTAGTCAGTATCTGTGGCTTTCATCTTGTTTGTTAACTTGATGGGAATTAGAATCATCATGGAAACCAATCTCAAGTCATGCATGTGAAGGATTATCTAAATTATGCTAATTGAGGTGGGGAGACCACCCTAGAAGTAGGCAATGTTATTTCATTGTCTGGAGCCATGGACTATGGTTACCATATATGATCAGTCACCCCTTGCTCCTGTCTCTATCCCTTCACTGCTGGGATGGAATGTACCTTCTGAAACTGTAAGTCTACATAAAATATTGAGTTGCTAGATAAGAAATGCTATATCTCTTCAAAGATTGCAGGATAATCCACAGTTCACAAATCAAAGGTTTGTATGGGGATGGGATTGGAAAGTTAATGTGTGTGCATCTTGGAAACTTGTAGGTCTTGGATAGTCTGTTTTTTTGTCTTTTTCTTGGAAAGCTGAATCAATAACAACCCTTGTATACCTGAGAATGCCCTGAAGGGGTCAGGATAAATGGCTGCCTGGCAATGAATCAATACTCAACTAACTTGGAATACAGAATAGATACTAAGAACCAGACACCCTGGTATGAGAGTGTTTGTCCACTACACAGAACATCTTACATCATAGATCAGACACTATGGAGTTATACATGAACAAATCGCCCTTCGTAGATTCCAATGTGGCATTGTTCAGGCCATACCAAATGACAAATGACTGCAGTTACAAATGGAGGCTTCTGCTCGGTTTTACAGAGGCAATTTAGGGGATTACATCTTTGTCAGACAAAACAGATAAGTGACTATGAAAAGGACATCATTTTTAGGATACTCAGTGTTTCAGAAATCACACAAAGCCAGCTAGAAACAATTCTGGGAAGACAGCAGAGTAACAAACATCTGAAAAGTATATCTTTCCCCCTCGTAGAAAGCAATCTCACTGGCTGAATCTGTCTGGCATAACCATTTTGGAACTTGGGAGTTTACTGAGGGCTTAAACCCTCCAAAGGCAGGTTTGGACTGCAAATTGGCTAATAACCAATCAATTTGAACTCTTAGCACAATATCAACTATCTATGCCCCATTCTTAGCTACAGGGTAGGCAGCTGAGCACTTGCTTCTGGGGCAGCTACACATAGCTTGAGAGAGCCAGCATGAAAGCAAAGAGGACTCTGTCCTCTACAGATCAGCAATTTGTGCTCTGGTCCCAGACTACTATTTAGGATCAGGCAGAGGCAACAGTCAATATTGTTGCAACATTTATACCACATCGTTGCATTGCCACCCCCCCCCACTCTAAAGCAGCTGCATGTGCTGGTGAAATTAGAATATCTCTTCACATGCTCAGGAGAGGTTTTTAAAGTACTAGCAATAGACTAGAAAACAACAGAACAAGCAATCCAAAAGTTGGAACACCCACCACCAACTGAAACATCCACCACCAACAGGAACATCCACCAACAAGTGTAACACCTACCAACAACCAGAAAACCTAAGCACACCCCCACAAGAATGGAAGAGTGATTACACAGTGTATTAGTTACTTTCCTTTGTGACAAAAATGCCTGGCAAAAGGAATGAAAAGGAAGAGAGTTTATCTTGGCTCATGGCTTTAGGAGATTTGGGTTTATAATGGTGGGTAAAGGATGACAACAAGCGTGCCTCAATCAATGCTGAAGTATCTGACCACAAAATGGTGGTAAACAAAGAAGCAGAGAGTGTGTCAGAAACAGGGCTGGGCCCACCCAGTGACTCACCTCTGCTAGCAAGGGCCTATATACTACAGTTTCTATAATCCCCAGACACAGTGCCACCCTCTGGGCATATATTCAAACATATATTCATATAGTCAAACACATGAGTCTATGAGGGACAGTCACATTTAAGCCTTAACACATAGCTTTCACAATGTTGTATGCAAATATCTAGATTTCAACAATGAAAACGATGATAACAAAATCATAAAACAAAAATCAGGAAACAGAAAGAAGATGCCTCATTTAAAGGAAAAAAAAAAACAAACCCAAAACCATTGGAAATGGTTCCTATAAGAAATCTGATGATAGTTCTAGTAGGAAAAGATTTCAATTTTATTAAAGAACAAACACCTAACAGAACAAGTGAAAAATAATATATGAAGAAAATAAAAATATTGTTAAAAACATAAAACCTTAAAAAGATGCAAAGGAAATTTTGAAGTAGAGAATCCGCTTTTATCAAAGGATCAGTAGAGGAGTTCAAATGCAGGAATGAGTAGGCAGGAGAGAAAAATCAGTGATGTCAAAGACTGAACTGTATGTAGATCAGGGTCAGGAAGAAAGACTGAGCATGTTCTGAAGGAACTATGGGTGTCATAAGCTGGGCTAACATACACATTGCAAGAGTCTCATAGGAAAAGAAAGAGGAAAAGGAGAGAAACAATGACTTTAAACTCCTCCAGTACACAAAGGATTCTCACAGATTAAAATAAAGGACATTAGGCAGTAACTTGAAGCTGTATAAAGAAATTTAAAAATCCAGTGACAGTGAACATGTGAGCAATTGTAAATGCTAAAATTATTGTAACTTTGTAGTTCGCGTTTTGTAGAACTATTGTAGTTCACATTTTCCTACATATTTTAAGAGACCAGTGGAGGCCACACATTCAACATTATGGGCAGAACCAAATGTACACGAGGGGCTTTAAAAACAATAAAAAAGTACACAAAGTTAGATGGAGAGAGAAAAGAAGTAGATCTGGAAGCAGGAGTTGGAGGAGGGCATGCACATCTCCAAAATTTATTGTAGGAAATTTTCAAAGAAGAAAAGAAGGAGGAAGAAAAGGAGGAGGAGGAAGGAGAGGAGGAAGAGGAGGAAGACAACAACAACAGTAACAGGAAGAGGTAATGTACAGAAACTTGATTTTGTAACAACAGAAACAGGTGGGTATGAATCTATTAAGGGGCTAAAGCTTTACATGTTATACAAAGTCAAACTGATGAAAATTCAACAATTCCTAATTTCAATGTGTTAGCTGTATCGCTCCGAGCAAGCCAAGACTTCCAGTCAGCCCTGTGACCAGGTCAGTTCCCAGTGTTGTCTACTAAGCCTCAACTCAGCAGGTTAGAAAGTTGGATTGTTTATCTATATAATTTTCAGCTTCCAATGAATGGTTTGTGGGATGTAACCATATTGTGAATCAAGGAGAACCCACAATTATTTAAAATAAAATAAAAATTCTCTAAAATAGAGACTGTCATCAGAATAGGTAGATAAATATGGTCTAACCAAGGAACTAACTTTCTGTCTACAGACAGAACAGGTTGGAAGGGAATGGTAAGGAATGGAAACTCCACGCCAACAGGAACCACGTTAGAGCAGGGGGACCTGTATTAATGTCAGATTATACATTTTAAAAGGTCACAAGGGGGGATGTTTTACATTAATAAAAGGTTCATTTCAGTAAGATGATAGAGGATATGTACACACATGCAGTGAGTTTCAGATCCCCAAAACATATGAAGTAAATGACACAATTCTGTAATAACAGTTGAAGACTTCACTTCTCCATTCTCAATAATGAACAGAACAAGCAGACTAAGCCTTGTGAGGAAGTCAAGCACATAATTAATACAGTGTAACAATTAGAAGTAATAGAAACACCCTGAAAAATCTACCTATTGTCAACAGAACACATGTCTTGCTCATGAATATTATTAGACCATAGATTAAGACAGACCATATGTTAGGTTACAAATTATCTCAGTAAAAGATAAAATTATGTCACATAAAATATCCTTATGACCAAAGCTAGATGAAATCAGAAGTCAGGAGTAGAAGGAAAATTAGGAAATTTGCAAATCTGACTAAAACAGACATACAAACGAAAACGACAACAATAAAAAATCAGTGATTCAAAGGAAATTAGAAAATACTTAGAAAAGTGCAAATACAAATACCCACCAAAATTTATGGATGAGGAAAAGCAGTGTTAAAGGGGGAATTTTGTAGCTATAAATGCTTTTATAAAAAGACAAGAATCATCTTATTTCAATAACATACCTTGGATGGGTGTGGTGGTACTACACACCTTGAATCCTTGCCTTTGTGAGTTCGAGGCCAGTCTGATCTACACAGAGACCCTGTCTCAAGGAACAAACAAACAAACAAAATGAACAAACAAAAATCCTTTACAAAATTAAGGAAAAAGAAAGAAGAACTAACTAAACTCAAGGCCACATTAATGAAGGAAATAGCAAAGATTATAAGAGGCCAGCCAGATAGTTTAGTGGGTAAAGGCTCTCACTGTCCAGCCTGATGACCAGAGTTTGATTCCTGAGACCCACACAGTGGAGGGAAATCCAACTTCTAATGGTTGTCTTCCAATCTCTACATGTATGTTGTGCTGTATACAAGTAGTTGCTTCATGCTCATCCATAAGCATGTGTAAACAAACAAATAAATAGTGTATTTAAAATTATTTTACATGTGTGAGTATTTTCTCTGCATATATATCTATGTGCCACATATCCAAGTCTAGTGCCCAAGGAGTCCAGAAGAGGGCAGTGGATCCCTTGGGACTACAGTTCCAGATGCTTGTGAGCTGCAAGGTGGGTGCTAGAAATAGAATGTGAGTCCCCTGAAAGAACAGTCAAAGCTCTTAATTGCTGAGCTATCTCCCTATCCTCAATAAATATATTTTTGAAAAGAGATATTAGAGCATAGAAAAACTAAATGGGAACAGAAACATAATAGAGAAAAATCAATGAAATCAAAACCTAGTTCATTAAAATTGATCAAGAAAATAGAGACTATGGCCAAGTGGTGTTGGTGCATGTGTTTAATCCCAGCACTCAGGAGGCCTGAGAAACTCTGTCTCAGAAAACAAAAACAAAAAACAAAAAAAAAATCAGAAACAACAACAACAATAACAAAAGAAAAATAGAGGCCATGACAGAAGAGGGGAGATTCAAATTATTAAAATCAGAAACAAATGGAGATATATTATGGATTCCACAGAATAAAAAGGGTTTTCTTTTTGGTTTTTTGAGACAAAAAGTTCTTTTAAGAATATATGAACACAGACTTTCATGTTTTTCCACATCAATGGGTTTTATATTCTGTATGGCATGTGCAATGGCTAATAATGATTGTCAGCTTGAGAGGATCTAAAATAGACTTCTGTGTGTGCCTGTGAAGAGTTTCCAGACTGGGTTAAATGAGGTGACAAGACACACCCTAGTTGTGTGGACAGCAGCATCTCATTGACAGACTAAAAAGAGAATGTGCACTGAGCATCAGCCCTCATCTCCTGATGCTTCCTGAATGTGGATGCAACCTATCCCATTTCCTCAAGCTCTTACTGCCATGCCTTCCCCTCCATGAGAGACAATGCTCTCAAACTGTGAGCCAAATAAACCCCGTCTTCCTTAATTTCCTTCTGCCAGGCATTCTGCTGCAGCAATGAGAAACACAACACCACGGGAGGCAATTACACATTTGTTACCCAAGTTGGACAGGAAATGCATCTGTACTCTACTCATTTCCCTTTGAAGGTTTATACAAGGTCCAATTCATCTTCCTTGCTTCTATACTTCAAGTTGTCAAAATTATAGTATAGACACATGTATATACTATAATTTTATGTATTATATATTATACTATAATGTAGTATAATATATTATACTGCAATGTATAATATATATACTATAACAAATACTATACTATAGTATAGTATTATATATAAAGTATACACACAAATACACACACACACACACATATATATATATATATATATATGTATATATAAAGTTTAGCAACATAAATACAGTTGTGGACATAGATATTGGTGATGACTTCACAGCACTAGGAATAATATTACTGAGCTATGAAGTATTCATATTGGAAATGACTTGTACAGTAATCTCATATTAACTTGTATTCTCCACCCCACTTACAGACACACAGGAAAGGGACTCATAATATTATGGCATGTAGTAGTATATTTAAAATATACTTCAAAAATTAAAATCATAAAACATTGCCATAAGTTTATAGTCACAGAGCACAAGAAACAAAAGGCACAAACCTATGTGTAGGACCAGGTATGGTTCGGAGGTACAAGACAGACAGGGTGGATTGTGGTTCAGGGACTTTAACAGGGGTCTTTGTAATAAGGAGTGGCTGGCCAAGGAAGGATAAATACAAAGGGGAAGCTCTCTTTCTGAATAGTTTGAATAGTTTGAACATATTCTGGCCTACAGAGGCAGTCCTCACTTGTTTGGTACATGCCATGATTTAGGGTAGGGACAATGCTGGTGTGCTGTATGATAGTCTTCTAGATGATATGATGAGGGGTGTGGACTCTACATTGGTTGGTTTACATGCCCAAAGGTAATAGTTTAAACCACTCTAGGAATTAGCTCAGGGAAGGGCTATGTCTCCTGAATCAAAGCCTCAGATGCCAGCATATTCAGACACAAATAGGAAGAAAATATAATCAATAAAGTGCAGGCCTAGTTAGCACATACTTAAGCCTACAGCTGTGTAGGTATAGACACAGAACAGATCTCTCCTACTGCCCATGTCCTTAGTATCCTCTGAAAAGTCATAAGGAGAATAGGGCCCTACAGTGATTGAGCAAAGATGTCTGTCAGACCTTACAACTCCACAAGTGATTTTGTTTTCCTAAATCCATCTGTAAGGTCAAAGACTATACTAGCAAAGATACTAGTTACAGTCTTGACTAGGACTTTGGCACCAGACCTTGAAGATGAATCAATTTAATTTACTTTGTTAAGTGAAAGAAAATATGAACATGCTATATATTTGGGAAGTGGGATTATAATGATGTATAAGTAAAGACATTTAAATCTCTTTCTTCTCAACATCATTCACCTGAGAGACTTTATGAAAACACTCTTGAAGGCACCTTTCAAAATGTTTTCCTATTGTGCTTTAGTGGCCCTTTACAGCCACTCACACACTGCAGTGTTGTCACCATTTCACAGAGTATCATGTGGGGCTGTCACTGACCCTGGCAGTATCCATGGATCGCCTTTCATTGGGAGAACTATATTCCTATACAAATCTTCAGCTATTGGTAGAGTTTCTATCTTAAGCTGATATCAACAAACATGGTGTTTTGTTCCAGTCACTTGTTCTATGTAATTCCTTCCATGTGAACCCCAAGTCTTAACCTTATTATAATGTGAACTTGAAATACAGAATGTCCATATGTGGAACAGACTCCCTAGGTGTGGTTTCAGGGAGACATCCCCTTGAGTGCCATTCATTTTGTCTGCTATGAGCTTCAGGGTTCACTTATTCAAACCCTCAGTGTACCCAGCCTCAGTGTACCCAAATGCTACAGACAGTAGCATTTATAAAAGGGAAGATGGGAGACAAACAGCTGTGTGTAGACAGTAGAAACTCTGAAACCCAGCTGGGTGCAGGGTTGCTCCTTCTTTTTTTATTTTCCCCCTCCCAATTGGAGTTCAATCCTGTTGCCTCACAGTTACTCACTGTTGCTTTTGGTTCTTGGAGCAATAGAAAAGTGCCTCCAGAAGTGTAAGAAAATAAAGTTACAGTCAAACCATTCAGTTGTAGGATTTTGTTATGCCAAACCCTAGGAAAGGAATATGCCATTATTAAAATGAGGTCTAGTCTCCAGGTGGTTGGTTTTTCCTTCTTAATGATCTTTCATCGAATTTTTAAAAATATTTTATTTTTATAAAAAATTAGAACAAATTGGGAACATGAGTGAGAGGGAAGGAGGAAGGAAAAAGGGGAGGAAGTAAGAGGAGGGGGAAGGAGAACATGAGGAATCAGGAAGGTTGAGTCTGGGGATGAATAGAGGAGAGCAAGAAAAGAGATACCTTAATAGAGGGAGACATTATAGGTTTAAAGAGAATTCTGGAACTAGGGAAATATCCAGAGATCTGCAAGGTTGACCCCAACTAACAATCTAAGCAATAGTGGAGAGGCTACTTTAAATGCCTTTCCCCTATAATGAGATTGATGACTACCTTAAATACTATCCCAGAGCCTTCATCCAGCAGTTGATGGAAATAGAAGCAGAGATCCACAGCCAAGCACTGAACTGAACTCCTGGAAGCCAGTTGTAGAGAGGGAGGAGTGATGAGCAAAGGGGTCAAGACCATGCTGGGGAAACCCACAGAAACAGCTGACCTGATCAAGTGGGAGCTCATGGACCCCAGCCAGACAGCTGGGGAACTGGCATAGGACCAAACCAGACCCCCTGAATGTGGGTGCCAGTTAAGAGGCCTGGGCAGTCTATGAGGCCCTCTGGCAGTGGAATCAGTATTTATCCCTAATTCAGAATGGGCTTTGGGAGTCCAGTCCTGAATGGAGGGATACTCTCTCAGCCTAAATACACAGGGGGAGGGCCTAGGTCCTGCCCCAGATGATGACAGATTTTTGATGATGCCCCATGGAAGGCCTCTCCCACCCTGGGGCGTAGATAGGGAGTGGGATGAGGGAGGGGGCATGGGAGGATGGGGGGAGAGGGAATTGGGATTGATATGTAACATATTGTTTCTAATTTAAACAAAATATATAAAAAGTAGATTCTTCTATCACATAACACAAAATTCTTATGATTTTTTTTTGTGTTGAAAAGCGTAGAGAGTACAAATGACATTTTATACACTGTCCTCTCTGGTCCTTTTAGTACAATTTAAGTATTCTTCCACCAGAGTCATCTTCTTAGAAAGGGGATTTGTGTGCATTAATTCAGAACCCATCATTAGGAAGATTGCTATCCGCAGACCTCTTCTAGACAAGCCCCTTCTACCCAAGAGTTCCCTGTGAAACTCCTGTGTGAGTCTGTGTGATACTCAAGCATTTAAACAGTTTTATCCCCCAGTAGGGAGGAAGGAGCACCGGGCAAGGCTGTAAGGTCCCGAGCCTTCCCTTACATCTGGAACTTCCCATGAAGTTCTGTCTTTGATTTTTTTGAGGATTTAATAAAAACATTTTATAGTCTTTCCATAGAATTACACCTTAAGCCATATTTTCCTGGTAGCGCTCTGGATATACGCTGTGCCCAGAAGCCATTTTTAAATATTCAATTTATTTGGTACCTGGAAAGATTAAGAGAGTAAGCCAAGTAGTATATGTATATGTATATGTATATGTATATGTATATGTATATGTATATGTATATGTATATGTATATATTAGATAACCCTATATCTATTTGTATTAATAGTCCATCCTCTCACTTCCATGGAGACTTAGAGCATTCTGTGTGAAAATCTGAGGTCATATTTAGGCACCCTGTTTTATACAGTAAGCAACACTTGCCAGAGCCCTGCCATCATATAAACAATGTTCCTTCTGAAGCCTTCACTCACATTTGCCTTTTTCTTCCTGACCCCAGTGATAGCCTGTTCATTCCCTCCAGGCTTCCACTAACACTCGTCTTTATAGGCTTCTACCCAGAATTCTCTTTGAGGCCTAATAGAATGTTACCAACACCTCTAACATCCTCCTAGCTACCTGTTTTAAAAAGTTATTGTGATATGTTTGAAGATTCCAAAATGGCAGTGTTATTTTTCCAGGCACTAAAATTCGTTGCAGTCACAGTTGCTATTTAAAATAATATTGCCAAAGCCCAATCAACTCAACTCACAGATTTGCTTCTGTGTCTGATGGTCGGTTAATGCCTCGAGAGCTGTGAGAAAAATAAAGGTATGGATTTTTTAAGCATGTACTCCTTGTACTGTTATGAGTGCCAATTGGAAAGTTATATACAATCTTTAAAACAAGGGAAAAATCCCCACTTCTAACAACTGAATCAGACATTTATAAAACATAATATAGCATCTGGTAGTCTACAGGTACAAGACAAATAAATCATCTCCTTGGCAATAAGACTGTGTATGTCAGCAATTAAAGATATAAATGGGAGTCTTAACAACTGAGAACTTTTTAATATATTTGCAATGCCTACATTCCTGAATAAGCCATGCTGTCTCTCTACAGTGCCCTAATAGTGTATCAGGTAGTCATTGTGACTCTTGTTGAACTTATTCCAAACTAATAGCTGTATTCTCCATCTCTTTCTTCCCTTTTCTTGTGAGAATCTTCTTTTTTGGTCATTGATTTCAAGATATTTCTAAGATGAGGTATTAGAAGTATTTAAACGTAAGAGAGAACTGCAACTTTGAAATGAGCGTGGGGCTGGGGAACAGCTTAGTTTTAGTGTCCACATTTCACATGTGGGAGACCTAGGGTTCAGTCCCCAGAGCTGTAAGGAAAGGGGGCTTGCTGGTCCTCAGGCTGTATAACAAGCACTGCCTACCTCTACCTCATTCATGTCTGGTGACAGGCAGTTCTTAATAAATGACAGCATTATTTTAAGATTTGAGTCTGTTCACTTCTTGTGAGCGCCTAATAAAAAGAAAATGTTTTAGTTACCCTAGTCATGTCTGGAATTAAATGAAAAAGGAAAAACAAAACAAATCATTTAACTTTTTCATGGATATTATCAAAGCAATTCTGCTTCCAGTATGAGTCACTGTTCTGTTGCTGTGATAAAACACCATGACCTGAAGCAGCTTAGGGAGGGGTTTATTTTGCCTATGGTTGCAGAGGACTAAGTGTCTACAGCAGCAGGGCAGCAAGTCACGGCAGCAAGAGCAGGAGGCTGAGAGATGACAACTCAGCTGCATGCAGGAAGTAAAGAGTGGGAACTGGAAGGAGGGCAAGGCTATAAATTCTCAACTCTCTCCCTCAGTGATGGGGTTCCTCCAGCAAGACTGCATCTTAAAAGTTACATAATCTCCCTTAAACTGTGCTACCAACTGGGGACCAAGTTTCCAAATATATGAGCCCACAGAGGACATTTATTATTCAAACTGTAATGCAAAATGACAACTAATAATCCCACTGGCTCCCTCTGATTTGTACCCTTTGAAAGGGTGCTTAGAAAACAATGTCATTTCATGGAAAGATATAGAAACATAAATTAGAGTTATCGATTTCAGCACATGAGGAGATAGAAGAAAAAAGTGTGCTTATGAATTAGCAGAGTCCTTCCTTTACTTTCAAAATTATCTGAGAAGGACCTTAAACCTTCAGGTTTTGTTCAAAATCTTGAGATATGGATATAAACCACACCCAGGTAAATAGAATCTGGCTCAAGACACTAAGTGCCTTCAAACCGCTATGACTCATTCACTTGCCCACGTGGGGCCTCAGACATAGAAAAGTAGATTATGGATCTCTGTATGATTGAGTGCACATTTTATTAGGTGCAGCAGACCACAGTGAAATTTTACCCTGGAGACGATTACTGAACAGGTCTCATCTCACAGCCTGAACAACGCATATTTGTCTTTTCTTCTCAAGATATAATTCTAACTCTTCATGCTCGTTCTCAGCACATTTACTTGATTCGTAAACAAAATGATCAAAGTGCGAGTAATCAATGGGTGTAATTCTACCTTTTGTGACATAAAAAGAAAACTATTCAAGTGAGAATGTCAGAAATCAAGCTGTCCGTAAAAGATGTGCTTCTTCCCACAATGGTGCTGTGGTGGGGGAAGGGTAGCTTATCCAGGAACTGCTCTTCCCTGTTGTTACTGAATTCGGTGGGACCTTGTGACAGAGATCTGGCATGGAGGACGTTTGCACAGCTATGAACCCTCTGTCTATGCCTGCCCAAGGAAGTTTTTTGATACTCCTGTATTTTCCCCACCACTGACTAGATAACAACACCTCGGCTGATGTTGCAAGTCACAGTGTCCAAATGAACTCCATGAACAAGCTCTGAGCCTTGGACTTCGTGTAAGGAAAAAAAAGTTACTCTGTTAAGCCATTAAAATGATAAGGGTATGTTTGCTCCTGTAGCAAATATTTGTATTAACAAATAAACATAGGCTGGGGAACAGTTTAGTCAGTAAATTGCTTGCCGTGATAGCATTGGGACCTGCATGTGGTCTACAGTGTCCATACAAAAATACAAGGTATATGTGTGTGGTCCTGCTTCTTTGTAGCCCAGTGCTGGGGAGCTAAGGACAGGAAGAGCTGTAACACTCTCTGGCTTGCCAGTGTAGTCTAATCAGCAAGCCTCAGGTTCTAGCGAGAGGCCCTGTCTCAACATATGTGTTGAGATGGTAGATGGATCCTGAGATGTGATATCTGTGGATGATTGCTGGCTCACACACACATACACACTTGCACACACATCTGCACCCCCACATTTGCACACACTGTATCCGGTTATGATAAAATATTCTAACTGGAAGGAGAAAAGTTTATTTTGGCTCAGTGCTCCAGTGTAGTCCATCCTGGTGGAGAAGTCAAGGAAGGAGAGGTGTGAAGCAGCTGGTCACATGACATTCTTAGTCAGAAAGGAGAGTGCAAGAAACATTTGCGCTCAGTTCACTCTCTACTGTTTATACAGCCTAGAATTCCAACACAGAGAACAGTGTCACCCATATTAGAAGGCAGGTCTGTCTTCCCATGCCAGTTAACCTTATCAAGATCCTCCAACACATGCACTGGCATAGCTAGGGGCTCATGTCTTAGGGGATGCTAGTGCTCATCCAGTTAACAATTAAAATGAACCATCACACACACAGGCACACACACACACACACACACACACACACACACACACACACACACACACCACACAGAGGCATACACATGCACACACACACACACATAGGCACAGCCACACAGGCACACACATGGGCAGGGGAGAAGAGAGGGAGGGAAACAGACTCAGAGACAGACAGAGACAGAGGGACAGAGACAGAAATGGAAAGAAAGAAGTGCTCCAAATGTACCTTTGTGCCCCTCTTGCTTTCATCCACCTCCCTCTGATCGTCCCTTTGACTCTCATCCTCTATGACTGAGGCCAGAAACCACCTTCTACAAGCAGCCTTTGAAAGACTTCTTCAACCCAAGTTAGATTTGGGTGTTGCACGATGACTTTGTAGGTAACTGGCCCCTAATATGTAACAACCTAGCTGACATGTTAATTACAGAAACATATTAAAGTAATAAATGGAGAGAGGGAAGTACTTTAAACATGAATAAAGTATAAGCCCTCTGGAAAGAAAGAAAGTAAAAGTCTTTCTTTGTCATGGCAAATACAATTCCCCAAATATTAAATCCGTCATCACTAGCCTTTCCCTGGCTTTATATTGCCTCACATTGATCTAAATTGGAGGTCCTAGAGGACATACAGCACATTCTACTTCATACTAGTCTCTTTCCCTCAACACATCATGGACCTCCTGAAGACAGTCATGGGAGTTGTGGTCTTGTTTTCAGTAGCCAATATGGTGCCTCAACTAGTACAGGCTGTGAATAGCTACATGCTAACTGACAGGCACAGCCAAGAGAGAATCTCAAAGCTATTGTGAAATAGAGAAGTTAAATAGACAAATTCCATGAAGGACAATTGAGATGTCATCTATGCAAAGAACACAATTCAGTGATTTCCAATGGAGAATTGTCAATTCCTGTAATCTAACTTTAGAACTTTCCTACCATCTAATAAGGGAACCAACCTTATACCAATTATGCCTCATTTATCCTCTTCCCATCCCCAGTCCTAGGCGACTGTTAATCCAGCTTCCGCCTTTATGTAGATTTGCCTCATTTTGATGCTTCATGTAAATGGAATCATATAATCCATGGGCTTTTTAAAATAGGAATTGTATATTTTGGCAAATGCTGATTATCTTTTTAAAATGCAGTTGTATGTTATAAAATGTGATCTTAAATGTGAAAAAGCATTATATATTTGGTGTACTCTCTCTCTCTCTCTCTCTCTCTCTCTCTCTGTGTGTGTGTGTGTGTGTGTGTGATAGTTAATGTCAATTGTCAACTTGAGGAAATCTAGAGAAAAATTAACAATGTAAATACAAGGTGGAGTTTTGCATGACTGTCTGATAGGCTTAGAATTGGAATTTAAAGGAACACCCCCTCCCTCACATCTCCCCATTGGTTTGAGTTCCCTGCAGGTTTCTAATAGTTCAGACCCTAATCCCCCCATCAAAAGAGCCTTACGTTCTCCTACCTTCTGAATGGAGGGTACCCTACAAACACAGGGCAAGATGGGGTCACACAGTCAGGTGTCTGGGTCCATGAATAAAGGGCAAGAACACCTACTTAGATGCATTGTACAGAGAAATGAACAAGAAACAAAATTACATATAAAGTGTTGGTCTACTGAGGGTCGGGCTACATCTGTTGTTGGCAATGCTAAGATAATATATGCTATGTGATCCATTCCAAGAAAATCCCACTGAAAGTTATCTACTCCAGAGGAAAGAATATTTCTTTACTTCTGAATTTTCAAAATTTTAAGGAAATTCTGAGTCTTTATAGGAGGAAGGCACTTTGCCAGTTGGTTGCAGGCTCACACAGGTACAAGTCTAGCCTTCCTTGATGAGTTAAGGGACACTGCTAAGAGCTCAGACCTGAACATTCAGTCTTCTCAAGAGACAAAAAAAAAAAAATACCTGCTGTCAGTTGCTGGTTAATTGCAAATAAATTAGAGAGGACAAACATACTTTCATCACTTTCTGTGGCCTTAAACTAGTATATTGACCCTCATGGTGCCCAGCAAATAAAAGCCTTCATGTGATGTAAGTAATGTCTCACCAGAATGCAATTTTGTTAATGGCAATTGGAATTATATTCAAGGTGGAACATGGGCTTTGGACATGGGCTGCCACAGGCTTAATTCTTGTACCAGTTAAATAAGTTTATTGAGAAACTGCTAATTAAATAGAATCATGAAAATGCTGACACAACTCTGAGAGTATAAAAATAATGTTTTAGTTTAGTTCAATATAATTTATATGTATTGAACACTGAAGTGTGTGCTGGGCATTCAGCAAGAACTAAATCAACTCCTCATTCTCATGAAGCTTATGGCTTGGTGGCAAGAGAACATGAAAACAAGTCAGGTTTGGCAAAATGTTCACCAATGACATATGTAATTTAGAAAAACAAAGGTCAGGGGATAAGTGTGTTGTAAAGGGAGGAACTTAATACTTTATTGCAGATGGAAAAGCTTTGTTTTGGCTAAAGCAGTATCTTGGAACAGGCCTATAGAACCAATAGGATAAGCCACTGTGCTACTTGGGGAAGGACAGGAGAGGCAAAAGGATCAAATACAAAGGCCCCAAGCTGCAACTGTACTTGGCACATTTCCATGCAGAACTGTGCTTGGCAAGATCATTGGAGCTGAAGAACTTGGGAAGTGGAGTGAGTGAAAGGTGAGGCCAGCAAGTTGTATCATCTTCTCCTGTACACCTTTTACTACTGCTAAATAGTGACAGTTCTTCAATGAAATAGATAATGAGTCTTGGAAGTTTGTGGGGACAAGTAACACATGTTTTCAAAGGATAACTCACACTATATTAAAAACAGATCTTCAGGAGGACAAGGTGGAACCAGGAGACAGGTTAAAAGGCTTTTCCAGTAATCCAGATTAGAGAAGTTGGTGGCTTGGTCTAGAATATCAGCCGTGCAACTAAAGAGATGTGGTTTGGTTTTCTTATGTGGAAATGGCAAGGTTTTCTGATTAATAAGATATGGACTATAATTTAGAAGGGCGTCAAGGATTTCTGAGCAAGTGGGGAGGTTGGAGTTGTTATTGCCAAGCTAGGGAACTCCATAGGAAGAGCAGGTTTTGGGTCTGGGAAAGTAAGGTGCTTACCTTGGGATATATGAGGTTGAGATACCTAGTAGGCATTTAATAGGAAACGAAAGTTGTGAGGCCTGGACTAGCAAGAAAAGTCTTGAAGACACCAGGAAGTAAACTATAACCACAGAGGATGTTCTAGAACCAAGACTGGAGTATTCTACTTAGAAGGAGAGAATGAAATCCCTGGTGAGATTGGTGGAGATCTAGGTGGTCTGGACCTTTCTGTAACTTCTCCAGGATTCAGTGCCCACATGGAAAACACAGAAAATGGTCAATCAACAAAGTGGCATGGGAAAGAACAAAGACCTGCAGTGTCCTCAGTAAGTGTTATCTCCAACCTCTGGTGAGATATCATGGGGATGCCATGTTTCTTGTACTGTCTTGCATTTCTTTCCTGCCTCTTCAGTATGAATTCTATTTTTCAATAGTATTGGCAATGGCAGAGCCTTATGATTTATCAATTATTAGTTAAATGTCTTAGTCACAAACCTCAGTGTTGTTAGGTATTTGCCTTTGTTCTATGCTTTTTTCTCTCTCTTTGATGTTAAAGAGTGGAAGGCTATGGAAGGAGTCGCCTCTAACACAGGACTGGGGGGGATGAAAAACCTGATGGGTTCCTTCCCAGGAGGCATTACTGGAGCATCACCAAACATCTAGCAGATAACTGATAATTTAACTTCAAGGATTTTTTTCAATGCTATGGAATAAAGAACCTGCATTAAAAATAGCTGGTGAAGTAGAGCTTCTATTGCTGCTACTAAATCCTATTGTTGTAGCCAGATACCTTGACTGATTCCAGATCACCTGTCTTTGAAGAAAGTCTGTACTTTCTTTGATGTAAATGTGGGTTCTTTTAGCTTTGGGAGAAAAGAAGTCTATTCAGGAAGATTAGAGAAACACTTTCCTGAGTATATTAGAGATGGCTGAAATAAAACGTGGCCACAATCTTTTGGTTTTTATTATTTCTCTACCTATAACAAATGTTACTAGATGCTTATTGAGATAATGGATGAAAAAGTTAAATAAATGAATGAACTAATGTATCAACATATTATCTGCATTGAGGTGTAGGTCAGGATCCTCCTAAATAGTTCTAAATAAGCTCTGGGTTGCCTAGGGATATAAAAAGTCATCGTAAGTAGGGATACTTTTTCATGGAGAAGATATAAATCTCACAATCTAGGCTCTACCAAGTCTTAGGGGATGCTTGATTCTCTACATGAAGCTAAAGCAGAGTCCTGCCATGCCCACTTGACTTTTACTTGTGCAGGACTCTCTAGAAGAACTGGACATTAGTAAATAAAGAAACAAGATGTTAGTGGTTTGACGCAGTGATGCTATATTGAGTGTCTAAAGTCACAAAACCAGACAATAAGTTCCCAGTAATAGACAGTAGATCTGCCGTTATATGTTGAGGTTGGAGAGATAACAGTGCTCTGCAACAAATACTCCACTCCACCAGTCACTAAAAATTAAAAGTAATGCAGAAAGCTGTTGGTTTTTAAATAAGACTATATTCTCTTAAGTCTTTTCTCCGTATTTTTAGCTCAGCCACTTTTGTACAAACCATCCTATTTTCTTGACAAGACCAATGTTGAAGCTTTTGACCAGTCTCCTGTTGCCTCTGTTGTTCTTCCATGTACTGGCTGAAGTGACACTTCTACAATGTAAATCAAATCAGAAATACACCTGAAAATCGTCCACTGACTGCTTCCCTTTGTACCCCAAAGGAAGAGCAAAGTCTCCCCTGGGCTCTCTGAGAGCCTCTATAATCAAAGCCCTCTCTACCAGTCTAACTCCACATTAGATCATTGAGGAAAAGTATTTTGAGGTTTATTTATTCTGTTATTTAGTTCTATAACATTCCTTTTTTTATGCCCAGTAGAACTGCATATGAATATAGGCCAGCCTGTTTAGTCATTTACCTCTTGAACAGTTTGAAGTACTTCTAGTTTGGGATGGCTGGAAATAACTCTGTAGGGCAATTGCATACAAGGTTTTGCAAACCACGGACATACATTTCTCTTTGCTAAATACACAGGACTAGATGGCTTAGAAGGTGATTAAACACAGATCTAAGTCAACAAAAACCCTGCCAAAGAGTATTTTTTTCCAAAGAAGTCAAACACATTGTATTCCCATAAACAACATGTAAGAGGAGTGACTACCTCTTGCTCCTACCTCCTCTTTGTAACCTTTAACTATGTAATGGGTGTGTGTACTGAACTAACAGCTACTGGTGTGCATTGTTTTCTATATGTTTGTTTGCCATCTGCATATCATTATGTCCCTTGTGGAGAATTGTCTTGCTGAAAATATTTGCTCAATTTTTAATGGAAATGCTCATTTCCTGATTGTTGAATTCTTCCTTATATATTCTGGATCTTATTGCTTATCAAATATGATATTTAGTAATATACACTCAGTGTCAGATTAGACTTCTCAGTTTTTTTTTATTTTTTATTTATTTATTTTTTTTGAGACAGGGCTTCTCTGTGTAACAGTCCTGGCTGTCCTGGAACTCACTTTATAGACCAGGCTGGCCTTGAATGCACTGAGATCTGCCTCCGTCTGCTTCCCCAATGCTAGGATTAAAGGTGTGCACCACCACTGCCCAGCTGTCTTCTTGTTTTTAATAATTAAAAAAACATATTCTGGGTAAGGGGAACACCCAACTATTTCTGGTAGAACTGCAAATCTGTTCAACCACTATGAAAAACAGTGTCATGGTTCCTTGGGAAACTGGGGATAGATCTACCTCATCACTATCCAGCTATATCACTTTTGGACATACGTACAAAGATCTCTACATCTTACTATAACATTACTTGTTCAAACATGTTCATTGCTGCTCTATTCATAATAGCCAGAAATTAGAAACAGCTTAGATGCCGGTCAAGGACCGATGAATGGAAAAAGAAAATGTGTGACATTTACACAATGGAATACTACTCAACTGCAAAAAAATTTCATAGGTAAATGGATAGAACTAGAAAAAAAAACCCATCCTAGGTGAGGTGATCCTGACCCAAAGAAACAAATAAGGATGCTAGTTAGCTCCTAAGTCTTCAATAAGCAGACTATAATCCATACAACCACAGAAATTAGGTGTAGAATAAGAAGGAATTGGGGTGGGGGTGGAGAAGGAAGATCAAAGGAGGGGAAGGGAAGAGGTGGGTAAAGGAGAGAATGTGAAAAGGAAAATTAAACCTAGGGGCCATTTGAGTGGGTCTTACGTAAAATTAATACAGTAGAAGTTTCCTTTTTTGTTGTCACTTTTCAAAGTTTTTTCTTTTTTTTAAATCTCACAAATTTATTAGTTCAATTCTGTGCTCATTCTAGAATATCCTTCCTGGTTTTATTAAACTTATTTTAAAAGAATACAGTACTGTGAGACATGTGAGTATTGCTGCAAATTGAACTCATATCCTCTAGAAAGAGCAGCCAGTGCTATTAACTGGTAAGCCATTCTCTGGTTTCCAGAATTTGTTTTTACATTTTTTCCCATTTTTAAATTTGAATTAGAAACAAGATTGTTTTACATGTCAATACCAGTTGCCTCTCCCTCTCCTCCTCCCCTATCACTCCCCCCAACTAAAACCCTACCTATCACACACCCTTTATGCTCCCCAGGGAGGGTAAGGCCTTCCATAGGGGTCTTCAGAGTCTGTCATGTCCTTTGGGGTACGGCCTAGGCCCACCCCCTTGTGTCTAGGCTCAGGGAGTATCCCTCTATGTGGAATGGGCTCCCAAAATCCATTTCTATGCTAGGGATAAGTATTGATCTACTACAAGAGGCCTTATAGATTCACGAGGTCTCCTCACTGACACCCATGTTCAGGGGGTCTGGATCAGTCCCATGCTGGTTTCCCAGATATCAGTCTGGGGATCAAGAGCTCCCCCTTGTTCAGGTCAGCTGTTTCTGTGGGTTTCACCAGCCTGGTCTGGACCTCTTTGCTCATCACTCCTCCTCCTCTGCAACTGGATTCCAGTTCAGTTTAAGGTTTAGCTGTGGGTGTCAGCTTCTATTTCCACCAGCTGCTGGATGAAGGCTATAGGATGGCATATAAGTCAGTCATCAATCTCATTATCAGGGGAGGACATTTAAGGTAGCCTCTCCTCTGTTGCTTAGATTGTTAGTTGGTGTCATCTTTGTAGATCTCCAGACATTTCCCTAGTGCCTGATTTCTCTTTAAATCCATAATGTCTCCCTCCATTATGGTATCTCTTATCTTGCTCTCCTCTATTCTTCCCTCAACTCAAACTTCCTGCTCTGTCATGTCCTCCACAACCCTCCTCTTCTCCCCTTCTCATTCTCCTAGCTCCCTCTCCCCTCCCCATGCTTCCAATTTGCTCAGGAGATCTTGACCCTTTCCCCTTCTGGGGGGGGGGGGCATGTGTGTCTCTCTTAGAGTCTTCCTTGTTTCCTAGATTCTCTGTGGTGTGAATTGTGGGCTGGTAATCCTTTGCTCTATGTCTAAAATCCATATATGAGTGAGTACATACCCTGTTTGTCTTTTTGTGATTGGGTTACCTCGCTCAGAATGGTTTCTTCTAGTTCCATCAATTTGCCTTCGAATTTCAAGATTCCATTGCTTTTTTTTTTCTGAGTAGTACTCCATTGTGTAAATGCACCACATTTTCTCTATCCATTCTTCAGTTGAGGGGCATCTAGGATGCTTCCAGGTACAAATAATGCTGCTATCAACATCATTGAACAGAAGTCCTTGTTGTATGAATGTGCATCTTTTGGGTATATGCCTAAGAGTGGAATTGCTGGATCTCGTGGTAGATTGATTCCCATTGATTCCTGAGGAGCCGCATACTGCTTTCCAAAGTGGTTGAACAAGTTGGCACTCCCACCAGCAGTGGAGAACTGTTCCCTTTCTCCACATCCTCTCCAGCATAAACTGTCATTGGTGTTTTTGATTTTAGCCATTCTGACAGGTGTAAGATGGTATCTCAGAGTGGTTTTGATTTGCATTTCCCTGATGGCTAAGGATGTTGACCACTTTCTTATGTGTCTTTCCACCATTTTAGATTCCTCTATTGAGAAACATTTACTTAGTTCTGTACCCCACTTTTAAATTGGATTATTTGGTGTTTTGGAGACTAGCTTCTTGAGTTCTTTGTATATTTTGGAGATCAGCCCTCTGTCAGATGTGGGGTTGGTGAATATCTTTTCCTAGTCTGTGGGCTGCCTTTTTGTCTTGCTGACTGTGTCCTTTGCCTTACAGAAGCTTCTCAGTTTCAGGAGGTCCCATTTATCAATTGTTGTTCTCAATGTCTGTGCTACTGGTGTAATGTTCAGGAAGCAATCTCCTGTACCAATTCTTTCAAGGGTATTTCCCACTTTGTCTTCTAATAGGTTCAGTGTGGCTGGATTTATGTTGAGATCTTTGATCCATTTGGACTTAAGTTTTGTGCATGGTGATAGACTTGGATCCATCTGCAGTCTTCCACATGCCAGCATCCAGTTATGCCAGCACCAATTTTTGAAGATGCTTTCTTTATTCCAGCATGTAAATTTAGTTTCTTTGTCAAAAAACAGGTGTTCATAGGTGTGTGGGTTAATATCAGGGTTTTCAACTCTATTCCATTGGTCTACCTGTCTGTTTTTGTGCCAATACCAAGCTGTTTTCAGGACTCTAGCTCTGTAATAGAGCTTGAAGTCAGGGATGCTGATGCCTCCACAAATTCCTTTTTTGTACAGGGTTGTTTTGGCTATCATGGGTTTTTTGGTTTTCCATATAAAGCTGAGTATTGTTCTTTCAAGATCTGTGAAGAACTGTGCTGGGAATTTGATGGGGATTGTATTGAATTTATAGATTGCTTTTGGCAAGATTGCCATTTTTATTATGTTGATCCTACCTATCCAAGAACATGGGAGATCCTTCCATTTTCTGGTATCTTTTTTAATTTCTTTCTTTAAAGACTCAGAATTCTTATGGTTCAGGTCTTCCACTTTTTTTTGGCTAGCTTTACCCCAAGGTATTTTATGTTGTTTGTGGCCATTGTAAAGGGTGATGTTTCTCTGATTTCTTTCTCTGTGAATGCATCATCTGTATATGGTAGGGCTACTGTTTTGTTTTTTGTTTTTTTGGTTTTTTTTTTTTTTGTAATTCTACATCCTTTGAATTCTTACATGGGCTTGAAAATCAGTTTGCTAATTTCTACAATGACCAGCTAGAATTTTGACTCAACATCAAAAATTATTATAATTCTGTATTTTTGTTCTTTGTTTACACAGGCTTACATGAGGCTGACTCATATCATTTGGGTTTCAGCTCAAAAATAACATCCTCGGAGATATCTTTCCCTGTCTATGCAATTTAAATTATTCTTCATTTCTCTATTTCAAATATTTTACTCAATTGACTCCGAGCATTAATTACAATCTGAAATTAGCCTTGTCCATCTGTTTACATAGTTGTTTATCTGTCTTTCCAAAATGAGAGTATCAGTGATAGTAGATTTTATTTGTCTTACTCTATTTCTATCCATGAAGCCCAAAACAGCCTTTGACAAACAAACACTAAGCATTTATCAAATGAACCATTGGCTATTTGACAAATTGTCTCTAAGTAAAGACTGAACTAGTATATGATGCTACCAGAACATGCTAACTTATTCATAATGGAGTATTCTCTGTGACGACTGTGAGGAGATGAATGTCACTAAGAGCTGCAGTTCTTTGAATGGTTGCCAGTGAGCTTGCTATGGTATTACAGAAACAGGAACTTTAAAACCCTCTCCACCCATTGTTTAGGCAGCATTACTTAAAAGAGGTCTTATGAGCCAGGTATGGTTGCACACACCTTTAGTCCCAGCACTCAGGAAGCAGGGACAGGTGGATCTCTGAGTTTGAGTCCCGCCTGGTCTACAGAATAAGTTCCAGGACAGCCAGGGCTACAAAGAGAAACCCTGTGTTGAAACACCAAAAAAATTTAAAAGGGGGAGTGCGTCTTAGGTTATAGTTATTTCTAATAGATTTTGGAAAGGGAATGATCTAGAACACATAAAAACTTTCCACAAATATTACAATGATAAATAGCAGAAAACTTGAAGATCAGGAAATATTACAGGTATCTCCAAAACAATACTTGATTCAATGATGAATTAGTCATAGTTCTGGCAGAGACAATTAGACAATTAAATATTGTTTGATTGTGCATGTTGGAAGTAAAAACGAAGAAAATCGATTTGTTGAATCCAATCCATTATTCAAATGCATGACTAAGAGTCTAACCTCAGGAACCTTGTTCAACACAAATATAAAGCCCAAGGACTATGTCAAGATCTCAGTACCACACAAGCAGATATATTATCCACTGAGGTTATTCTTGGATGGACACCAGCAATGTGTTAAAGACTGTGCTTGGTGATGGGCAGAAGAAACGAATAAAAAAGATTCCCAAACCTTCGAAGAAGACACAGAGTTTATCATTTCTATATCTGGAAGTGAAAGCCACAATTGAAAAGTCACACATCATGATAATGATGATTTGTTTCCTCATTCTGCTTTTGTTTTCTGTGGTTTTACTCTGGCCTTCGTTCAATATTTAAGCCTTGAGGTAAAAATGAGCTTTGCTTTCCCCTCACTCAGCCCAGTGACTCACGGGTAACAACTACAGATCTAGTATTCTATTATTAGCTTCTTCAAACCTGATTTTTCTAAGAAACACTTTCTACTGGCAACATGGTAATCATGTTTAAATATAACTATTCCCGATCAATTTAAATCTCCTGATTTTTAACCAAATTTCCTTTTGTTTAGATGTGACAATTTGTTTCTTTAAGTTAACCCATATTTTAATGATCCTAGTTGACTTTAACATGAAAGGGGTGTGTGGTGTGTGTGTGTGTGTGTGTGTGTGTGTGTGTGTGTGTGTGTGTGTCTGTCTGTCTGTCTGTCTGTCTGTCTGTCTGTCTATCTGTCTGTCTAAAGCACATAGCTCTGATTGAAGATCAAGGACTCCCAGTTGGGTTTCTTTTTTCCCCAAATCCTGTCTGTATTTTCCAGGTTTCTAGAGCTACATTTGTCAGGATTAGAGATGAGGGGGACAGCAACTCCCAATTCAAGAGGGTGATTGAATGTATGTAGCAAACTTACTTTGTATGTAGCAAGTATGGGGCAACACACATACTTGTCTTGACATCTGCATCATTCCTATAAGGTAGAGATTCTATCTTCTTATTTTAACAAAAAGTCTCAGGTAGGATAAGTAATTTGGTCCATCTGTATCATTAAGCAAAGTAACAAGAATCATGGCTCAACCTCACCTGTCTGAACATAACCTATGCATTTAGCCACTATATTAATATAAAATATATTTTAAGTTAGACCACTATAAAGATTAAAATAAGAACCATTTCTATAACCTATGCAACTCTATTTTACTGTCTTTCAGTAAATCAGGGCAATAGGACTGCAATTGTTCATTTTCTGTCTTCATATACATTTCTGATTTTAAAAAAAAGCTGTTCATAGAAGATATCTGCTTCTGTAGAGTTGGAAATATAAGCCTATAGGTGACCTTTCAGTTATTTTGCAATCTTGACCATAGGTCATTTATTCTATTTAATTTTTGTACGTACTGAAGAATGGGAAGGAGCTTATAAGTTAATACATAAGACAAAATGTCAATATAGTGTGAAATACAGGTTTAATTTCCACAGCAAACCTTTGTTTAAATTACTTTGCTCTTTCTCTTTTTTTCTCCTTCCAATCTGTAATAAAAATGAACATTAGTGTAAATATGATCACTCTAAAATTTGTCCTGTTCTTAGGCTTCGAGCTATCATACTCCTTTGTAGGACTAACTTTTTCTGTTGTTCTTGTCATTCACTGTATAATCATGATGATCAAGTGCCTAACTTTCATGGTAAATGGTTATCCAGTTTTCCAAAGAACTTGTTCTGATGATAGGGTTTAGAACAAATGTAATGCATGCCCATACTCAAGAAAAAGATAATCAATTAACATGCTTTTGAAAAAAGCAATTTTAAAAACCTCAAAATTTTCTACACTTTGGTTAAGCAATTGAACTTTATTTTTGATATTAGCTGTTGATATCCCTGCCTAAATAGCTCCAGGGATGAGTGTTTGCTTTATTGATTTCCTGTCTTTCCTAGAAAGGACAATGAATGTTTTGCACCTGTTGTTGTTCTCATCTTTGGTGGGCAAATCCTAGTTCCTTCATGCTGTTTATTGAATTTGCCTTCATGGTCAATACAGATGGCTGTAATCAAATCATATCTGGAACAAGTTGCACTGAATGCTGGAAGTCCATATGAATGGATCAGCCTAAAGATGATGGAATATATGCAACTGCTAGATAATTATTATGATTTTTTGAATCTGCCTTTTTATTTAAATTAGAACCAAGCTACTTTTACATGTCAATCACAGTTCCCTCTCCCTCCCCTCCTCTCCTGCCCCCCATTGACCCCCTGTCCCATCCCCTTTCTGCTCCCCAGGGAAGGTGAGGTCTTCCATGGGTGAATCTTCAAAGTCTATCAAATCATTTGAAGCAGGGCCTCGACCCTCCCCCATGTGTCTAGGCGGACAGAGTATCCCTCTATATGGAGTGGGCTCCCAAAGTCCATTAGTGTACTAGGGATAAATACTGATTCACTACCAGAGGCCCCACAGATTAACCAGACTTCCAAACTGACATCCTCCTTCAGGGGGTCTAGAACATCTATGTTGGTTTCCCAGCTATCACTCTGGGGTCCATGATTTATAAAATGAAAATGCTTTAATTAATTTACTAATAGGGAAGAAACTACATCAAAAGGACTAAAATGAAAAAATATAACTGAGGGCATTAAAATCCCTAAAGAATTAGGCCTGAGGGAAAGATTCATAAATAATTCCCAAATGACTTCATGCAGACCTACAGATCCAGCTAATGAGTGGTTGCTAAATAGGACAAATGCAGCTCATTATCCTTTTAGAAGGACATTAAATAGAGATAATTATAGGTAAGCTATCATTGCAATCTGAAATGTGATGTATATGACACATTGGGCCTTTTGTTGTCTCCTACAATAACACTGAATATCCACCAAGTTCAGATTTGCAAGTGAATAAAAGAACAGTCCAAAGCCCAGTGTGATGAACCCAATGGAGCACCTACAATAATAATTTTGTTTTGTTTACATATTTACAAATCACTTTCCTAATAAAAGGAAGCCAGAGAAAAGTGAAAAAGGCTCATGTCCACCTGTTCTGCAGAATTCAAGCAAGTAATGCATTATTTTCAGAATGATTAAGAGTTAGGTAGACAAAGTACATATACATTTACTTTTGCTAATTCTTTCTATGCTTGATCCTTGGTCTGGTTTGGTGCATGAAGGTGAAAATTTAAAGAAGGAGCTTGGCTGTCCAAAATTTAGACAATAGTCTGACATGGATGTAAAGACTGTAGAAATATAAGTGCTAATTGATGATGAGATAATTTCACTAGGCCCCCCGAGTCATAGAATTAATAAAACACAGATATATACAGATATATAAGAGGACATTTTGGATATTGTGCTACCTGATTCAGGAGGTTTAAACGGCCCTTGACATGCTAACAGTAAGCCCAGGAGCCAAGCACACTGGCAGTACAATTTAATTGGAGTTGCAGAAGGCTGCAAATGAGAAGAATAGACGGTTTCTACCATCATGTCTGATATCCAAGGGCAAGAGTAGAAAAGAGAACAAATTAGTCCTTCCTCTTTTTTTTTTTCATTTTTTTTCTGGATCTGTAGTAAAATGCACGATACCTAATCCATCGGTAAGAGCAGATATTTACTTAACCTACTACTGATCAAATGTTAATCTCTTATAGAAACACTCACACATACACCTAAAAACAGTAGTTTACTAATTATCCAGTCATCTAGTAGCCTACTCAAGTTGTCACGTAAAATGAACTACCATGCCAGACCCAAAACTCCAAGAAAAACTATGTTTTACTCAATGCATGAATTATCCCCCAGACAGTAAGAAAATACTGAACAAGAATTATGTACTCATTTGTATACCTCAATCATTTTTAGCAACAGTAAATGTCTTTCCCCATTGAAAGCATGAAGCTATTTATTCAAATGTGCTTTATATACTTTTCTCCCTAGAACCTCTCATGCACTACATAAGAGGACATATCATTTGCCTTTCAATGAAACACTACCATCCTTATCATTTCATTTTATTTAGCTACTAATGCCAAGAGGGCTCAATTAAAGTAAATTACTTTTCAGAGTTGAAAGACTGGTTCCCTTTGAAAACATTCGTCAGAGGTCAATAGTGGTCACAGGCTTAAGAATTTGGGGCCAGGAATTAATGAGGGTTGATAAGACAGTGTTTTAGTGATATGCTAGGCATATGAATTGCTGCACTCACTTCAAAGAAAACAATATCCTGGAGAATCTTCGTACTTCCTTTCATTTGACAGCCATTATAGATTCGTCCATTAAATAAACAAGAAGAGCCACATTGCTAAGTAGCTTGAATGAGTAGACTTGGCAATGTCTGAGCCTTTTCTTGTCTTACTCAAGTATAAAATTTTGATCACAAACATATCTAGTTGTTATTTACTTTTCTCATAATCTTATCAATAGAACACATTCTATATAAATCTAGACATACTCAAAGTAGAGATTTTATTAAAAGGTAACTGTATTATTCTATTTGGGGCTGGAGAGAAGGCTCAGTGGTCAAGAACATTTGCTATTCTTGCAGAGGACCTGCATTCAGTTCCCAGAACCCACACCCAGTAGCTCACAACCACCTATGACTCCAATTCCAGGGGATCCAGCACCCTCTTTGAGCCCCCATCCACACCAGGCACACATGTGATACACCTACATATATGCAGGTACTTACACATACACATAAAATAAAATAAAGACTTAATACCATGGAAATTCCAGATAGCTACTTATCATATTCTCTTGGCTAATTGGGTTCAAATGTCAGCTTTTGTGAAATGTTCAAAAAGGTCACCTCATTAAGTGATCTTAGCAAATACACAGACTTAGAATGGTCTTATATGGATAAAATTTATATAATACATGTAAGTGGCAATAAACTGTAGAGTTTTATCTTTTTTGTTAAGTGGGAAGTGATTCTTAAAATTACATTTACATGGGGGAAGGTGTGTATACTATTCGATGCCATAGGTCCTAAAAATCTTAAGTTATAAAATCCATCATAGATGACATGTGGGCTTAGTCATGGTCACCTTGTTGGTTTCATCTTTCATTTTCAAGGAAGAAAACAAATTCTGGACATTTTTTTAGTCAACTTCTCATTTTAGGCTTTAGTGACCCATCAATCAATCTAGGAACCACTTTCTATCTCTACTTGAAAAAAAAAAACCCACTAACTGTGTGCCAACACTATGCCAAGCCATTGAATTTCAACAGTGAAACAGACACAGTGGCTGTGTACATCACAGATAGGCAATAACACATTTTCAGATCGATAACACAATGCTGTTATATAAAGAATAAAACAAAGTAGGTGGAGGGAGAGACTTTTAATGGAAGGTCATGGGAGGCCTTCTGAAGCAGGTGGGGGCTTTCACTTTCCTTAAATTACTGTCCACACTTTCAGTGTATAAAATTTAAGTACTTCCCACACAGTACTGACTCTTGGTTCATCCATCTTCCCCCTACTGCTTATTTCTACTAGGTTTTGCCTCTCAGAGAATGAGATATGAGGGGGCTGATAATGCTATTTCTGTTGACAGCTTTACAAAGAGGTTTGGTTGAAAAGAAGTCTAACAATAATGGATAAAGAAAGGTATTCTTGGATTCTATGACAGACTTTTTCTGTGGCATCTTGGGCTCACATCTGCAGATAACTGAGTAAGACTTGATTTTCTGATTGATTTCAGTTTTTCATAGGTTCTGGAGATATATTTGATGCTTATCATTTATAATAGATGATATACTTCTGTGGCCATTTGAATTTGTTTATTTCTGAATCTTCCAGGTAGACATCTTGAATCTTTAGTAATTAACTCACATTTTGATGTTCCATTAAACTAATAGGAAAATTAATGCATTCATGCTATATGTTGTATATTTTCTACTGATGACAGTTTCATTAACATTAAATCTGTCCCCCAACTCTTTGACTTATTTACCAGAGACTGTTGCTAAACTGCTGACAAAAAAATTTGGACAATTTAACACTTTCGACCTCCTGTTTGCCTTATGGTTGTGTTGAATCCTATGGGCCAAAGACCTAATTCTGAAGAAAGTATTTACAGGAACAAAGAAAAATATTCAACATTTCTAGAGAGAAAGAGAAAGAACAGAGACTCAGAGCAATTGGAAATAAAGACACAAGGCATGTGCATCATCAAAACTCATGGGGAGTTAAATTGAATTCTACACCTGCTATCAGGAGTCAGATTTCCTTGAGGGCTCCTCCTTATATTTCCTAGTCATGCAATCTTAAGTGGTCAAGGCACGTTTCTAGAAATCAAATTTTGGTTCAGACCATAAGAGTCTTAGGAAGTTTAGCCTCTTAATAGCATAATATACTGGGGCACTTCCCTGCACTATAGTGGATTTAAACTCCAATAAGAGAGAATTCATGCTCAGGGCAGTGAACTCCTTTTGTGCAAGACCATATGACTAATTCAATGTCTTCTTGTTGAATTGAAATCTATCTCTACTTCCAGTTCTATACCAAACTGAATCACACTTTGGGGGATTCCTTTCCTATAGCATTTTGACTGTACACATATATTTCAATGTGTGCTGGATCTGTATTTTAATTCTTTTGGAGGGCATAATGGGAGAAAGCCAGGAAGAAAAGGAGGCCTTAGCCTTGTGGTCTGAGCCAGAATTTCCTTGAGTTCTTCCCTAGAACAGCTATTGAGGGATGTGTAGATAAAAAAAAAGGCTCTTTAACTCATATCCTGATGTTGTATGCAAGCTCATCACTCAGCAGACTCACAAGGAGGGGTGGAGCAACTGTGAAGACAGCATTAAGGGACTCATGGGTCTCTACACATAATGTCATAAAACATTGTTACATCTTCATTTTTACCCCAAAGAAAGACTTTTTTCATTACTGACAAGCTGACTACTTAGAAAGTGGCTTCTCATATGTTTTGACCAGTCCTTACAGCAATATTTCACAGGAACATCTACAAATTGAACAATTCACAAACTCATCTGTAGCCTTCCATGAAATCTTAATAGGCTGAAAGTTTTTTCTGATGGCTTTGTGTGACCCAGGGTTTCTGAATTACCCAGGCCTTCACCTACTAGATGCTAGCTAGTCAAAGACATTTAAACATGCTTACATAATTGTCACCTACTCAGGTACAAGGACACTACTGGTGATCTGGTCAATGTACTCTCAGTGAAGTATAATTTTATAGACATTTAACATCTGATTGCAAACAAGGTCAATCAAACCTCTTAGCTCATTTTCCCATGACTAACATTCAAGGCAAAGTATGATATGATCTGCTCTTATACAACTGATTATTTTTTAACCTCAAGGCAGGATTTTATATTTTTCTACAGTACATTTTATCCTAATGATATTTTTTTCTGTTCAGCCTCTGAAGAGAATTCTGCACCAGGACTTTTTCATCCATCATATAAGCAGTTATTCCTTCCAGATTTGCAGCACACACAGGTTTAGAGAGCATGGTTCAATGATCACCTCAGAAATAGGTTCTGCTTTCTGACCTTTGTAGCTCTTTCCTGTGGAGGGCTCTTTCCTTCAGGGGAATTATAGGCCTGATAGTTGAAAATAGCTCAGCAACAAACCAATCCTGCTGTCTGTCTCTCAAACCTACTTCCTGACAACCAGTTATCAAACAGTTAAATGAACAAATGTTGAATGAGGCTTGTTCAACCATGTCTACACATAGAGACATCTGTTTTTACATTAATTTTGAAACCATCATCAACTTTAAGACCACATTAAGTATAACTACAGAGTCGAATCAATGCAGTCACTATATAGCTTCATCAATATATTATAGATATATTTGAACAACGCCATATGCTACTCTCCAGTCTATTTTTCCTTTGTGTGGAAATATGTGGGTATATACAGGCCATGCATCAATATCAAGTGTCTTCTTCACTCACTTTTCAGCTTAGTTTTGGAGACAAAGCCTCTCATTGAACCTGGAAGTCATTGATTTGGCTAGACTGACTGGCCAGCAAGCCCCAAGGGTCTTCTTGTTTCTGTTCCCAATATGCTGGAGGGATGACTCACATGGCTATCTGGTGTGGGTGTTAGAGATGAAACTCAACTCTGCATGCTTTTTACAGCTGAGTAATACTCCATTGTACAAATATAGCACATCTTCTTTATTCATTCTTAAGTTGAGGAGTATCTAGGTTGTTTCCAGGTACTGGTTATTATGAATAAAGCAGTGTTATCAGGGCATTTGAAGGCAAATGGATAGAACTAGAGAAAAAAAATAATCCTGAGCGAGGTAACCCAGACCCAGAAAGACAAACATGGTATGTACTCATTTATAAGTGTAAAGTAAAGGATAACCATGCTACAATCCACAGACCCAGGGAGGCTAGGTAACAAGGAGGGCCCATGGGGGGACACATGGATTTCCCCAGGAAGGGAAAATAGATCTCCTGGGTGGACTGGGGGTAGGGGGGGAGTGGGAACTTGAAGAACCTGGTTGGGGGTTGGATGGACTGGGAGAGATGATTGGAAAGGGAGGGCATTTGGGGGTCAGGTAGAAACCTGGTGCAAGGGAAACTCCCAGGAACCTACAAGGATGACCCCAGCTAAGATTCCTAGCAATAGTAGTGGATATGTAAACTGAACTGGCTATCTCCTGTGATCAGATTGGTGACTACCTGAATTGTCATCAGAGAGCCTTCATCCAGTAACTGATGGAAACATACAGAGACCCACAGTCAAACATTAGGTCAAACTCAGGGAATCCTGCTGAAGAGAGGGAGAAAGGATTGTAGTAGCCAGGGGGGTCAAGAATATCACAAAGACCCACAGAATCAACTAACCTGCTTCACAGTAGTGACAGTTGTGTAGCTTGGTCTACTTGTGGGATTCCTAACAAAGGGGGCAAGAACTGTCCCTAATGCTTTGGTTGGCTCTTGGGAATCTAGTCCTCATACTGGATTACCTTGCCCAGCCTAAATACAAGGGGAGGTGCTTACTTAGTCTTACTGCAACTTGATATGCCATGCTTTGTTGATACCCATGGGAGGTCCGTCCCTTTCTGAACAGAAACAGAGGAGGAGTGGACGACAGGGGTGGTGCAGGGAGGGGGAGGGAGTGGGTGAAGAAGATGGAGGGAAAACTGCAGTGGGGATGTAAATAAATTAAATTTTAAAAGAAAGAAAAAAAATCTTCATGTTTGTGGGGCAAACACTTTACTGGTTGAGCCATCTCCCTAGACCTTATCTTTCCCTATCTCTAAAATTGTGATAACTTTCTATGGATTAGACTCATGAAGAGGAATAAACATATTTAAAAGATTTTATTGAGTAGGGTCTAGTATATAAGCAATCACCCTTAAGTTTCCATTTCACTGAGGGCTCACTTAAAATATGACTTTTCCATGTCATATTCATTTTGTTTCCCTATGCATAATTCTACAGCAGCATAGTTGTTAATACTTTCAAAGTAAGAGTTTATATCTACCAAAGCTAGCCCTTCCATATTTTCACAATCATTTTGGTTCCTTATCCTCTCAGTGTATGCTTCTAAAACTCCATGAAAAACTCTTTTGAAATATTATATGGGCTTTAGTGTTTGAACTAGAAGCTAAATGACATCTTTATGATTACCAGTGAGCCCATTTTAATTACAGTATGTGATTTTATTTACTCACATCTTCATTCATAATGGTTTTTATTCAAATTATGCCTAAGAACTTTATAGGAACATTGCTTTTATCAAGAAAGGATCACACAGATTTGTGAATGTGCATGCAAGATTTATACATACAACATATATACTGAGTCTGCACTGTGAATTCCATACAGTTATAAAGTGTATCAGGATGCTAGCCTATTATCAATCTACTAACTTTTCTGAATGCCTTGATAGTTTATCTTTGCATCTTCTATGGATATAAACTTACAGTGATATGTAATTTACTATGTGTCTTCTTTTTCAATCACCATGCCTCATATTTCTTCCCCTTATCTCTTTGCATTAGCCAAGATCCTATTATATTTTCATATAAGTAATGATCTATATTTGCCATGTTTTAAATAGATAAGTATCCATGTAAAATTCATCTCCATTTGTAATTTTGCTCATATGATTTACTTCTCAATATTAGAGCACTGAATTTTACCAACTAATTTTTAAGCACATCATGATTTGATGAGGTTTCCCCTTTAACATGTCAACAGTAAGGGTTCCCACATGTTGACACATTCATTCATGCCTATGAATACAACTCATTTTTATGACCCCAGAAGTCCTGGTATAATTAGGTGAAAGTCCTCTTTGCCACAAATTTTCAAAGTGGAAATAACAAAACACAAGTCTTTTCACTAGAGACCAAGTGTTTGCATATATATATATATATATATATATATATACAGTATTCACACAAATATAAACACACATATATAGCCAGCTACACACAAAGACATACATAAACAATTTACACATATATACAAAGCAAAAACTGTAGATAAAGGTTATGTACTTTGTCTATTTATTTCAGACCAATCACTGAAATTCTCATTTGTGTTAACATTGAATTTTAATAAGTAGTTCTAGATGACATATTATTATCAGTGTAATAGTGAGAACAACATAAAATAAGACTCTACAGACTTTTAAGTGAATCTAAATAACATTATGAACAATACCCTTTTTGGCCAACCACTACGATGTCCTCTTTGGAACATTGCTTCAAATATCCAAAGCTCATGTTCTCTTTAGTAATCACGAGCTTGGAGTGAAGTGGCAATGAGGGGGAAAAAAGAACCTGCTATAAATGGTATTTGAAAATTTCTTATGTGAATCCACAGTGTTGCTAGGGAACATGGCTTCTTAGCATTTGGAAAGCTAAAAAATCAAGCCTCTTACCTCTTTTGGTCATAGAAATATATAATATGAACTTGATTTAAGAGAGTTGGAAATAAATTGGCTTAAAATGTTTGGATAACCACAACTTTCATTTTGTGGCCAACTTTTTCTTAAATAATTATATGCAATTCGTGTTAAGAAATAAGGGGATATATGATATTGTCTTTGGTTATTAGGATACCATGGAAGTTAGTTGCCAGGATAATTGCTAAGAGTTCAATGGTTGTCTATTTTGTATTACCAGTTTTATTGGAAAATAGGGTGCCTAGATACGTGTCTGTTGAAAACATCACCGTGGCCACTGTCCTCATGACATTAGGGCTTGAATTGAGAGGAAGAGTCAAATGGGGTGTGCTTTCCCTGGAATGGGTGTGATTCATCAGTTGATGGCCTGGATAGAATAAAATGGTTTCTCTCTATCAGGGTGGGGGAATTAACTACCCTTATATGAGGGCATTGAGTCTAGCTTTTGGATTCACACCAAAACACTGGAGTTTTATGGCTTTTAACTTCACTCACCTTAGGAGAGATTGTCTGGATCTCAGGCTTTCTGAGTCAGACTGAGACCAAAGCATTTGCTATCCTATACCAGAGATTCTACATTTAAAGTATAGCTTTGCCACTTGTCCCTATGAGGTGCTTAGTGAGATAATTCATGCATTAGGACTTCAATTTCCTCATCTTTAAAAGGGGTAAGACAATATTACCCATCCAACTGGGCTTTAGGCAAACTAAATGAACTGCTTATAGAAAATGCCTGATAGAATGTCTGGCCATCAAAGTGTCTAATACATTTTAGCTAATTAATATTGGAGTGATTGTAGATTGGGTCATTCTTTTGTTAGAGATTGTATTTTCAAAAAGCATTATTAAAAATTCTACAGATTCTAGAGAAGGATAAGCCACTAAGAAACTCACAGATTCCTGCTGAATGCACCTATAGCATTACCCTAGCAAAATGAAAAATATGTATACAAAAAGAAAGTAACAAAACAAATGCAGTATCTAAGGGTGATTGGGCACAACCATAAAATTAAACAGGAAGGGTCATCATTTAGTGAGCACCGAATATATATCCAAGAGTGTTTGTATCAAAAGAACAACATACATATGAAGAAACACAGTATCATTTCTTCTGCTTCATAAAAAATGCAGACGGCTAAGTAAGATTGATGCTATAGGTATCAATGTGAAAGCAAACAGCATAAAAACTCAGAAACTGGGAAGTGAAGAACAATTCTGTATGCAAATTGAAACCACCAGGGGGACCTAGGTAGGTGGAATATAATTACTCAGCCTGGAAAGCACCCGGGATGCTAGATTAATAATATGCCCACGTTTTTTGTTTTTAAGTGCCTGGAAGCTTTAAGTGGTCAAAAGTATTCAGAAACTTCTCATTTGATTTTTTTTATGATCAAAAAAGATTTTGAAGGTACATATGATGTAATAGTCAAAACCAAACAGAGAGAGGGACAGAATGATGAGAGAAGACCAGTGTATCCTCTATTGTTATCCATATTTCATCTTTATATAGTCGGGAAAGGGCTTACATTGAAATACGATGACAGAAACGAATGATTTCCTCCTGATGGGTACAAAATTTCAGAGCATTATTTTCCCCTCAAACTACACTATTCAAGTTCCCATTTCATGAAAAGAATAAAAACGCCATGATAATGAGTTTCATTGGAGAAATGTACTTGAAGTGTTTGCTGCAATGCAGAAATAGATTTTTGACAGTGGCACTGAAGTAAGTCCCTGGAATTGTTTTTACAGTATTTCAGGCTGGAGCTATCTGGGCCAAATGATTCACTTCTTGAGCCATGAACTCCATCTTTTGTAAAGGGTGCACACTCTTCTGTTTCAAGGCCTATTTATTAGGCCAGCAGCCAGGAGTTTAGATCTTAAAAGATATGATGTCCGGTGTCAAGGCCAGTCAACTAGAGGACTGGCACCACTCGGGACTTGGAACAGTGGCCAACACTGCTCTTTCTCAGTTTATAATGGAAAATGCTCACTGTTGCTCCTCTGCTATCTGGCCTGCTGAGTTTGGAACAAGAAGTCCTACCTCATGCCTACACAGAAAGAGGAGAGGTAAATACTTGCTTGTTCTAAGCTTTCTATTTTTAGATCATTCTGTTCTAAGCTACAACAAGAAGAGCAAGTCTGTCTGATTATTTTTTGCTAGGTAAAATTCCCAAATGATTACATACACCCAATGTACATCAAACTTTCTCCCGGGACCTTTTATCAGCATTGAGTGAACTAATTCATCTAAGAGAGAAGAATACATACCAACTTGATGAATAAGGGCTATCTAAGACTGTCTTGGGTACCCATTATGGAATAGTTCTACGGTGTTTACTTTATGTCTGAACCTTCCCAAAAGAATAATCCTTAAGTTTCTGCAAAGTATCTATACCCAAGTATTCATATCTTCCTCTTCCCAGCTGTGAGCTCTCAGTGAGAAGTCATGTCAGATGATTTGCATTGCTCTGAAGGCACCCAACTTCCAGCTCTTCCCTAGCCTTCCTCTCGGCTTAGATTGTTCCTATTTTACATTATCCAGAAAAAAGAGAATATGTCTTTGAGGTTCAACTCAAGTGTCTGCTCATCTAAATGACCCTCATTAACTTCTAGACAGAGTTGTGCATGTCCTACATCCTGCTTCATTTGGGTCTTTCCTATTTCTATAACAGCAGATGATGTACTGCACCACAATTCTTACACGGGGCAGGGCTCCTTGAATGGAGACCACGCAGCCTCTATGAGCACCGTAATCTTATATGCTCATTTGTTTGCACTTCTTTCCTATCATTTTACTATCTAGAGTTCAAATCAGTAGCCAGCGATTTTCATTTGTTGAACTCTCTTCTCTTGGTCAGCACAGAGACCTGTTGATCAGCACAGAGCCCTATTTTTTCTCATCCTTTACAGATTCAAGTCCAGGTCTGGTCTGAATGCTTCTCAAATGCATGAAATATGTCAAATAAGAGCTATTCATTATTTTCACAGTGTTTAAATATGTTGCTCACTTTATATTTTAAACTTTATTGGCTGCAACCTGCCTACTTTGTCACATTTAGACTACCTAGATTATTTTTTTCTGCGAGAGTTAAAGTTTGAGGTTGGGGGCAGGATCTCCTAGGTGGATTAGGAGCATGGGGGAAGAGGGAAGGGAGCTGGGAGAAAGAGAGGGGGAGAAGGGAAGGGGAGAGGAAGACATGGGGGAGCAGGAGGGTTGAGTCAGGGGAAGAATAGAGGAGAGCAGGATAAGAGTTACCATAATAGAGGGAGCCATTACAGATTTGAGGAGAGATCTGGCACTAGGGAGATTTCCAGAGATCTACAAGGATGACACAACTGGCAATCTATGCAGTAGTGGAGAGGCTACCTTAAATGCCCTTCCCTGATAATGAGATTGATGACTACCTTATATGCCAACCTAGAGCCTTCATCCAGTGGCTGATGGAAGCAGAGACAGACACCCACAGCTAAACACTGAACTGAACTCCTGGAACGAAGAAGTGATGGACAAAGGGTTCAAGACCAGGCTGGTGAAACCCACAGAAACAGCTGACCCTGAACAAGGGGGAGCTCATAGACCCCAGACGGATAGCTGGGAGGCCAGCATGGGACTGATACAGACTCCCTGAATATGGGTGTCAGTGAGGAGGCCTCAGCTATTTGTGGGACCTCTGGTAGTAGATCAGTACTTATCCCTGGATTACGAATGGACTTTGGGAGCCTGTTCCATGTGGAGGGATACTCTCTCAGACTGGACACATGGGGGAGGGCCTAGGCCCTCCTTTGGATGATGTGAAAGACTTTGGGGATGCCCCATGGAGGGCCTCACCCTCCCTGGGGAGCCAAGGGGAATGGGGTGGAAACAGGTGGGAGTAGGGGAGGATGGGAAGGAGAGGGAGCTGGGATTGACATGTGAAGAAGACTTGTTTCTAATTTAAATAAAAAGAAAGAAATTGTGAAACCAATTCTCTTTAACGTGTGAGTGCCTTAGAATGAGGGAAAGGGGACACTGAAGAACTGAAGAGAACAAGTTGTTGACTGTGTCTTCACAGAAAAAGCTGAAGCCAGAGTGTAAGAACCAGGTATCACGGCTTAGAGAAATCAATATAATAAGAGATGAAGAACTGTGCTATTTAGATATCCATATTATTTTGCTTTTAACTCCAAGCAAAACCCTTTCCCCTCTTTGGCCCTTATTGACTTGATTTATTAAGTGAGAAGACTGTACATACATCTTCTGTGAGCCACCAATATCTTTTTTGCAATCTGTGCAGAGAATTTTGTTAGTATTTGCTTAGTTACAATGTTAAATTTGTTTTTTCAACTTTGTTGTCACCTCAAATGGTTGTAAATGATAATAACTGTATAATCACAGCTTTGAGGAACTAGTTATATATTTCTAAATGCACACTGGATTCATCGAATTTAAGGCTTTTAAAAGCGCCTCCCCACACATATAGCATAACAATAACTCATAGTTAGCTGAAGCTTAGTGTTGTCAATGGCTTGTCTAAGCTCCTCACTTTTATTACTTCATATAAGACCCAGCATTCAGCGTGTCCATTTTACCCCATTGCACATATGGGGATTAGTGGCAGAGGAGGTTAAGAACGTTGGCATGTTTGAGCCAGTTCTATGAGGCAGAGCTAGGATCCAAACCTCGCCAGGCTCTAACTACACTTGGAAAACAAGGCACTGAAAGGCACAGCTGTCCCTTCTGGCCCTACATCCTCTGATTGTGCTTTTCTGTGGGGCACACATGACTACTTTGCTGAATATCTTCCTATCCAGTACAGTCTGCTTAGATCATAATTTTTTTTATTTTTTAGTCTTTTTACTATCTTTTCGTTACAATTACATAAAATTGCTCACTTACCCACAAATTTGGAAATCACATTTTAATGCATTCTTGGAAACCTTTTTATCTAACAGTCCTGTGGGCATCATCCATTCTTGACTATTAAAGGAACTATGAAGTCACCACATTCAACTGAATCAGTGTGTCCTTAGAATTGTACTATTTATGAACTACTAACACTAAGGTATCCCTTCCTGCCTCCCTGATGCTGGCCATTCAGCTTCCAGATAAGAGATTCTAATAGGGTGAGCAGATTGCCTCATTACTGGAATTTCTATTCAGTGGCAAATATATCTAATTTTCTTTAGAAAGTCAAATATGTTATATATGAAGTAATTTCCTTTCCAACATACACACATTTAAATATATCAGATAACATTAAATTTTGGTGAAAGCCATCTATTTTCATAGTAAAAGACAATTTAGAAAACTGAAAATAAATACTAACTAACTATAATCCCAGAGATCCATCACAGTTAATAACTTTTTGCTATCATTTTCATCCCAATGTGAATGCATATGTATCTGTTAGTATTTTACATACATAAGTTCAAAATTAACTTTGCTTTGATCATATGCTCATATTTTCTATGTGTAATAAGGATCATCCTGGTATCACACACAGATGAATGAAATTTCAACTATGTTTCAGAAAACTGGAGATATCACAAAGGAAAGAAATTTTTACTGACAAGAATAACTAACACAGACCAAACTTATCCCCCCTTCCTAAAATGATAAGAACATTAATATAAAATGGTGTGAATTGATTTGCACATTAGAAGATGAGAACCAGAAATCTCTAGGAAAAATAAACAATCCAAGTTCTGCAGATACCCCAGCTTATTGACTAGAGAGATTTTTGTAAGGCTACAGTGAAGGAAGAAGGAATTTAGATAAAGTAGAATATCTGACTTGAGGAGATATACCACCGGAGAGTCTAGTAAGATCAAGGTACATAGAGTATGGGCTGATATGTAATGTGGCAGATGCAGATAAAACCTCAAAGATGTATAGAAGCCAGTTTAGCATTGTGTCACTGTAGTAAGCTTTTCCTAAGGTTTATGAACTCCTCATCCATGCGTTTATGATAGGGTTTACAGTACTAGCCATGACTTCCTTCCTGTGGAGTAGCCCTCAAATCCAATCAGAGAATGGTTGGTTATTCCTATATAAGTCATGCCATTATTTCGCCAGTGGCCATGTCTTGCCTGACAGGTTAGTATTCTAGTTTGTGGGGTTTACAGTTGAGTAAGATCTTGATGTCTTTTTTTCTTTCAGATGCTTGCATAATACTATAAAGGTCAGTCAGTATGGAGGAGCTTTCCAGCTCAGTCTCATCTTGATTTCTCTTTACACTGTAATTACAACAGTGTTTTCAGCAATAGGGCCTTATCAACTAATTCTCACGAATTCGAAGAGGAATGGTAAGAACCTATATTTTTGGAAGCTTCTCTTTGCCATGAACTACAGCGAGGGCAGACTCATGACTGTACAGGGAACTGAGAATAAGTGACATCTGAGTTCTCACCCTTAAACAGGATATTTGCATCACTCCTTCTAAGGTTCAACGACTATCACAGATGAGGGGAGAAAAGAATTTAAGATGCAGTGAATCTTTTGGGCATGGCAATAAACATTGCAATCATTATCTCAAAGCAGCTGTATCTGTCTGAACTGGGCCTATACAGGACTGGGCCCATCATTAGTCAATCATGGATCAGATCACAGGAAACTCACAGAAGCACACCACACCCTGTTGAACTATTGGCTACTGGTGGATTCTGGAAGAAAGGCAGTCACAGTCCTCACTTGTGTTCCTATAGGTGCACTCACCGTGTTCCAAAAGATAATTTAAAACTCAATGGTCACACAGAAATCCTTGGTCAAACTCAGAGGATCACAAAATAAAACAATACAACAGGACCATGAAAAGGGGACTTCTATGGACTAAGTGCTAACAGAAGTGGAAATTTCCAGAATGCATTATATACATGAATAAAATTGTCATGGAAATTCAATAAAAGTTAGATTATAATGCCCCCACCTCTAAAGATTCACAGAAAATTCCTTAAGGATTCATTTAAACAATGATCATCGTACATTCAATTCTAGTGAAGGAACTGCCTGAAAGAATTAAATGGAATTAATAGGATGCTTGGTGCTCACAAGGGCTAAGGAGCAGTGCTGTTCCTATCAGCCCAGCTGGAATTAGGGAGAACACACAAAAGGACTTGCCTCATTAGTGGGAAATAATTCCCCTTTGATGTTACCTCTGCTGTCTTCTGGCCTAACAAAATCTAAAAACTAATATGTTCCCAAGTAAATCAACTGCACTAAAGAAAAAAGTAAAGGAATATTTGTAGGAATACAGAAACACACAGCATCAAATAAGGTAAAAATGCACAATGTCTGACATTTGATCAGAAATTACCAGGCATGAGAACAAGCTGTGAGCAGAGAGAATGAGGGGATAAAATAACTGACTAAACTGCTCAGAACTTAAAGATACTAGAAGTAGCGTATGAGAACATCAGAAAAAAGGGAAAAACATAGGTTAGAAGTCTATTCTCAGTGGTACAATCAGAATGACATAAACAAAAACCTCAAATCAAACTGACAGAGGCCAAACCTTAGCCTGAGATGAGAAATATACTGAATAGGGAAAAGAGCAAACTCAGTCAACAAAGAGGTCACTGCTAAACCAAACAAGCCCTATCACAAATATTTACCCAAAATAAAACCCAGGGGAACAAAAGACAGATGCACAGACAGATTTGTGAGACTTGAAATGTCTGAGCATGTGAACTGAAGTCCCTAGAAAAGGTAGAGGAAAAGCCAGGAAGAATATATGTGTAAATAGTGACTGAAGGGTTTTCAAACTTGAGGACAATTATTATATTTTCCTTCATTAGTTTTCAGCATTCCAGTCCATTCTGGATTCCACATTTTAGATTGTTTTCTCTTATCAAGGGTTGTAACCCCCTCCAAAGACTTTCTTCTGTGATTGCCTATACCTGCTTCTGAAGGATCAGATTGAAAAGGAGTGCATTTTTAATGGGTACAGGTGTTCTGCAGATGTTCAAGATACATATCTTGCACTGATATAGCTGGGTTTGAAAATGTGAGCAAATTATGTTTAGAAGTTTCCAGCATTTATACACAAAGCTGCTTGATGTGTCATGCTTCAAGGAGCTCATTCAAATGGATGGCTCCTCTGAAAGGAGTGTGAGCTCTGAACTCTGCTAAAGCATGTGCCAGCGTATCATCAATGGGAAGATGGAGCTAATTTTAATCCCATCAGTGCCAAATGAATCAAACAGGTTTTTATTTTAAATGGTATGTCAGACATTTGATGTTTAGGGACTCAGGTTATGTACAGTTTGGGAGAAGATGAAAAGTGTACCAATTAAGAGACTTCCACAAGATCATTCTTAGGTGTTTAAGAGCCATAGGTGGTCCATTGACCATTGCTGGACAAAAAAGCCCCCAAAGCCTCTTAACCTGCCCCTTGACAACAAAATTTTAAACCTTAATTCTCAACCATTTAAAAATACAATGAAATAAAAACTAATAATCTATATGCTAGTATCTGTATGTGTTTGTAAAATAATGTTATATGTCTTTTAGACATTGAAATACTCTTATAACTTTCTGGATTGAATCTGACACCTCTGGATTTACTTAACTTTTTCAGGAGAGAGACAGAACTGTAATATGGAGCTCGATATTACTGAAAAAGCAAACTAGGAGTAGTAAATGTCAAAATTCCCCTTCATATGGCATCTCTAATTATAAATTGACACTACCAAAGCATTGACAGCTTCCATGATATTACAAGCATTCACAGGCTCTTACAGCTGCAGCCAAATCTCCAGTATCTCCCCTACATTTGCTTTTCCTTCCTGACATTTGATCAGTCAACAGTGTGAGCACTGGTGTTCTCCCCAGCCATCCTACAGTTCAAAATCCAGACCGATTCACGTTGCCCTGAAAGGGGTTGGGGAGAGCAGCATGGCTTTCAGAATGAGATCTGCATCTATCAATCACGCAGCAGCTGCTTGGGAACTGGCCTTTGCAGAGGTGAAACTGCACTGCTCACTGGAAAAAGGGGCCCTGTTGAAGATGAAAATGGAGGCAAAACAATTTAGGCAGCCGGAAAGGCTTCTGAAAAGTGGAAAGATTGGATTTCCAGGGCTTGGACAGTGAAGGAGACGTGGTTTAAATTTGTGAGAAGCAGACTGCAGAGCTTCGGGTCAGTTTAAAAATGGAATCTGGGGAGCTCTTCTACAGAGAAAATCACACAGGCTGAATCATACTGGGGGAGTGAATGAGGGGGAAAGCCCGACTCTGGGGGCCTCATTTAAAGAGAAGTAAAGACAGTAAAGACGACTCAGCCTCCAGCACAGCCTCAATTAAAGCCTGTGTGGATGTATGCATGGCTGGGGAGAACCTCTGCAGGAACCAATAACTAGTCCTACCCTTCTATTGAGTTCCTTCCACCGTCTTGTCCCTCTCTGAACCTCCCCTGTGAAATCCTCTCTCGAAGAGGCCTCTGAAGAATCAGGACCACAGCATCTCTGAGGAGCTTATCAGAAATGCAGAATCATTGCCACAACTCAGATGCGGCGCCACTTTCCCTAGACATGTGTATGACTCTAGGGCACATTAAAGTTTGAGAAGCATTGCGTGACAACATACACAGTACTCTATCTGAGAGAAGGGGGATACTTTACTTTTGCATTTCACAGCAGCAGCATATAGATTAGGAGTACCCATCATGTTTTATTCTCTCTGCAAACACTCATTTAGCACAGTAAGTAATTACTTCACAGGCCTTAGGCCTTGGGATTGAGGGGGTTTCACTATCATGCATTGGACTCTATTTCTGTCTGTTACTGTGTGAACTGCTAGGATCATAATGATATATAAACATGTTCAGTCCCTGAAGGAGACCACAGACATGTTAGGAAATGGTTAATTTTTAAAAAGTTAGTTTCGATGTAAAAAACATGTCTTTGGCACTGAGGTCCCGTGAGAATTGAGTAGGGATGTATGTAAGAAGGTCATAAGCAAGCCTTGGGGGAGCTTCTATGAAGTTGGCAGTCTTGAGCTGAGTTCTAGAAGGAAAAGACTTTTTTCCCCCATGTTGGGCATGGGGCCTTGTTGGTGAGATGATGGGAGAAGCAGAAAGAAAGGTATATAAAGCAGAAGGAATAGCTTCAACTAAACCTCAAGGGCAAGAGAGAGGTTGACCTGTCCAGACAATTTAAAGTAGTTCCAGATGGCTGGGTTTGGGTTTTGAGGTTGGGGATTGGGATCTGGTGGTCAGCAATAAGGATGGAGATTTTGGCAAGAGCCAGGAATTGAGAGTTTATAGACCAAGCACTTTTGGATGATTCCTATAGAGCAATAAAAAGCAGTTAGTTTGGAAGAGTTTTAAGTAGGGCAATAGCCGGATCCTGTTTGTGTTTTAGCAGCATCACACTGGAGGATGTTTGGGGAATGGTGATTAGCCAATTTGGCTGAAGTATCAAGTATATGGAGAGAAGCAACGGTGTCTGGAAATGCAGCTTTGGATACAGATCACAGAGGATGCTGGCTTCCATGTTATGTGCTTGGTAGGCAGCTGGTAGTAGGAGGATGCTTTTGACCCAGGAGGGGCTGAGGGCAGAAGGCCAGCTAGAAGGTGACTGCAATCATTTAGGCAAGGGGTAATAGAACCTGATGACTCCAAGAATAGAAGTTAAGGGCTAGATTCAAGACGCAGGTGCATAATTATAAGCAGAGTTTCATTACTCATTTTAGGGTGGTACAATTTCATACACAAATCAGATCTTTATAAATGCTTCTGTTTCCATATCCTAATATAGCCTCACTTATGCACCAATTACTGGGTGAGACACTCCTAAGGATCGGTGGGTCACCAAGGAAGACTGTTTCTGCTGTCCTAACTGCAGTTCTACCTCAATTCTAGATGGGCACCCAAAACCAAAGTAGGAGTGCTGTGATAGTATTGGTCTCTAATCCCTTCTTTTGGTTGCCTTCCAAACTTGATTATTTGTTTGAGGAAGCATGCTGCCATCATTGTTTGTCTTTATTAACCTCCAAGATAACAGCCTCCCTTTTCTCCCCTCCAGCCCTTTCTACTCCCATCTCTTGCCCTCACTCGTTAGAGTCACTGATTTCTTGGCGGAGTAGAAACATCAAAGCCCTATTTCCAGCTCCCAGTATCTTTGCCACAGTATGATGGGTACCACTACCACTCAGTCACACCTACCTCAACTGATGCCAGACTAGCTTTTATGTGATTTGAAGCTATAGCACTTTATTGCAGGTGCCTATTTCCAGAATTTCTTTCGAAAGCTCTTCCAAGTGTTTCAGTTACACATTACAGAATATTTATAATTCTGGGTCAAGCATCATGCTTGGCTTGACTTCCAAAATACAGAATTCGAAGTGGCTATTTTCTCCTCTAAAGAAAAAAATGTTCTTGAAAAAGATAGGAAGTGTCACTGTATATGGGTTTCCTGTACATCAATTTGTGCCATGTGATCATTTGCCTTCTGTTGCTAGATGACTGTATTATTTCTAATTCAAGATCCAACAGGCCTAGGGAGTGATTGGAAACAGCCATTCTGCAATCTTAACATTTGGAAAAACCTATTGTTATCTGAGCTTTTTATTTTCCTAAAGGTACTTAGCCAGAGTAGAAGCTGCCCACACAATGCTTGTGAGAAAACCATGCTTGATCAATAGTGTTCAAATCTCCACCACTTTTGAGAGGAACAGAACAAACAGTAAGGCATGTATGTATTAATTTACACAAAATATATAATAAACAAATTCATATTTTTTGCACCCATTTAAATATGTACTACCAAAATAGTATACCTTAGCCCTTAGCAAAAACATAAACTCTTGATATCCAGATATTTTCCTCTCCAGGTGGGCTTTATTGTTGTGTTTTTTTTTTTGTTTTTTGTTTTTTGTTTTTTTTTCCGAGACAGGGTTTCTCTGTGTAGCTTTGGAGCCTATCCTGGCACTCGCTCTGGAGACCAGGCTGGCCTTGAATTCACAGAGCTCCACCTGCCTCTGCCTCCCGAGTGCTGGGATTAAAGGCGTGTGCCACCAAAGCCCGGCTAAACATACTGTTGTTGTGTTAAAGATAATAATATTGTTGATGTATGAAGTACCTTTAGCTATTCTCCTACTTGTATAAAAAACTGGAGTGGGCTTATTTTATGGGCCTTATAAGTCACAATCCTTTTTCTTAAATGTGTAGACTGATGATGTAAATTTTCCCACAAGAGTGGTCATTCATGTAAATTCAGAGATGAAATGAAGCTTAGCAATATATTATCTTTGTATGACAGACTCTATTATAAAAATGGCTCAAGGATTCTCTCCATTCCCCCAACTCATAGTGTGGGATATTCCCATACATTTTTACTCAGTTCTCACAATGGTTTTGTAATTTTGTTGTTCATAGGTAGAGACTGTTAGACCTGCTTAGCAAACATATACTTACTTATCGTCTGAGAGTTTTAATTATTTTTCCTTTTTTACTGCTGTATTTTTTCCTGGTTTTGATAAGTAGTTTCTTTTTTAAAAATTTAACTTCTTTATGGATTCTTTGGGAGTTTCACAACATATACCCCACCCAATTCTGTTCACCTTCTGGTCCCCTTATATCCTCCCCTCACCCCTGCAGTGCTCCCCCACCCTACAAAACAAAACAAAGCAAAATGAAGCAATCAAAAAACCAAACAGGAACTAAAACAACCACACAAACAACCAACCAAACAAGCCAAATCTCTTTGCTTCTCTTCCTTTCCAGCCTCCTCAGCACCTCATTAGTCCTAGTGGTACTGAGAGAGGCATGTCACATAGTATACCCATTTGTCCCATCAGCTTTACTAGCAAATGTTCATGGCCATGAGTCACTGATCTGGTTCAAGACCTTTGGTCTAGTACACTATCATCACTGGATCCTCACCGGAACTCCTCTGGGATATCCCGTGGGTATTGTTCTATTCCATAGGACCAATCCCTTCACAAGCTCCAGAAGGTTCTAGATGGGTGGGCCAATCCAAAGCCCAGCTGTGGGCCTGACTGCTAGCTGAGCTGGTCAGTCCTGGGCACTGGGGCTGCCCACCTTAGGTGACGGGGTGGAGTCAGCTCTCCTGCTTCCATGCTCCCAGGGTCCTCTCCTGTGGTGAGGATTGGGGCCATCTCTCCCAAGTGCAGAGGCCAGCTCTCCTGTGAGGGTTGGGGCCAGATCTCTTGCTGCAGTGCCCAGCCAGAGGCAGGTCCCCTTTCCTTGGTAAGAGCGGGTCTGGCTCTGATTTCACCTGCATGGTTCCTAAGGGCCCTAACCCTAACCCTATGGGCCCCCGAGGTGACATGGGCCACAGACATCAATACAGACCCCATCTGCAGCTGGATCACGAACCCTAGACATAGTTTTCTGCAGCAACCCCAGTCACATCCTGACTCTGGGTAGAAGCACCGGTCACTCGGGTTGGGATGGCTCTGGCAGCAGCGTGGCTCCCAGATACCACTAAGGCCTCAAGTTGAGGCCCCAACTCCAGGTTTCTATGTGACCTTTGGTGGCAATGTGGGACTTAGACTTACAGATCCCAGCTGCAGTAGGACCAGGGGCTCAGACATGGTCCTAGCAGCACCCGGGTCTGGATGTCACCATTCCCCCAGGTGGCAGTGCAGGCCACGCAGGCATGGGTCCCAGCGGCAGTGTGGCCCTCAGACACCAACATGGCCCCCGATCTCGGGCATTTCACGGACTTCGATGATAACAGGAGCTTCAGACATCAGCACAGACCCTGGCTACAGAAAGGCGGCGTGATAAACAGTTTTTGAAGTTATTTCATGGGCTACCTCTTCAAGATTAAAAAAAAAATCTGTCAGACTCCTCCATAAAATTAATTTCATCTGGAACCATCAGATTTGCTTCTTAATTTGAGATCTTCTTTGCATGCTTTTGAATTTTTGTTTTCAGAACCTTGCTTTGACTTTGATCCTAGCTCCCAATAGTTAACCTGGATCTGGTTCCCACTTCATAGAGCACTTTTATTTCTGTTGCCACCCAGATAACAAGTCCCTGAGTCCTTAGGCCCAGCCCCATAGGACTGGATTTCTATTTTAGACACACTGAAATGTTAAGCTGTTTGTAAAGCTTGGCCACATCTTTTAGTGATTAGTGTTGAACTGGTATCTTATGTAGAATAGGGTCATCTTGTATCTTCATTTTAGAGTCGGAAACTAAGTGAGAAAAAAATTTATAGTCTTGCTCCAAATTGCAAACCTGGGCTACAATTCAAGACTTTTCACTTGGTTCTGAAAATCAAACTTTATTTCATTTTTAGAGAGCTATTCTCCATGCATCATTGCCCAATGATGGAAAAGCAAGAACACACATAATTTAGAATCAAAGGAGCTATATTCTAGTCCCAGATCAGTTAGTTACTAGTTCATCTGGCCTTCAGTTTTCTTGTTGTATAATGTTCTGCAGAGTTGTCATGAGCTTAAAGCACTTGAGAAATAAAAATAAAAGACAATATACAAATGTAGAGGTCTAAGTCACTTAAAAAACTTGTCTTTTTAAGATTCAAATAATAAGAGTTAATTTCCAAGAAATAATAAGTACAGACAAACATGAAGAGGAAAATTTCCTTGTACTATATTTTAATAGTATTTTGTTTTTAAAAATTGTAACATATATATATATATATATATATATATATATATATATATATGTATATAGTCAACCAATCAGTTAAGAAATGACATTGATAAAAATTGGATGAAGTTGCATTAGGTTGTCTGCCAAGTACAGTACTGACCACTAATCTCTGTTTGCTGTGGTCTCCCTTCTTCTCTCTCTCCTGCCTTTCTTTTCTTTCCCCAATTTCTCTTCTCCTTCATTGCTCGTTTCTCCCTCCCTTCTTTGCATGCAGAGTCTCACTTTGCAGCCAACCCCTACAACTGTCCATTCTTCTGGTTTAGCCTCCAGAGTGCTAGAGTTATAGCCCTGTACCATCATGCCTTGGCGTCACAGTCTTTGTGTTAAGATCCAAAAGATAGACCCTCAGCCTGTGAGTTATGACTCCTTGGCAAACCTTTATCTCCAAAACTATTTAAATATGATTCATAACAGTAGCAAAATTATAGTTATGAAGTAGCAATGGAATGATTTTATGGTTGGGGGGTCACCACAACATGAGGAACTGTGTCAAAGGGTCACAGCATCAGGAAGGGTGAGGAACCACGGCTTTAGAGTAATTCTTTCAACACGTTATTTGCAATTTAATTTCCACAATCTAACAGTTGCAAAACTGTTCCACACTCACTACTGGCAAAGAAATATGTTATCAAGCTGTCAAGTAGCTCACGGAATCTTGAGAGAGCTGGAGAACCAAACTGATACAAGGAATCTAGAATTAAAACCAGTGGAAGAAAGACCTACACTTATCACCTGATATTCTGAAAGAACTACCCAAGTTTTCATCTCCGAGGATACATACTTACACCCAGATTTATGACATTTTATCCAAACTGTCCCCAAAGAACCAGAAATCTCTTCTAGCGTGCTTGTCACTTGTACCTACTCCCTTCCGTTACTACTTTTGGTCTCTGAATTTGCTGAGTGGAACCAAGTTCCAAGTGGAATTTTAGTTTCAAGCAGAATGGAAATTAAGTTGTTTAACATTTCAGATTCTCATGTAGCAAGGTGAGCTATAACAGAAATGTGAGGAGCTAATATTCCGTATCTACCGTAGGCAGGTCCTATAATTGCCCTCAATTTACAGATAAGGCACCTGAGCTTTAGGTAGATTATGTTATTTATTAATAATAAATTAATAGAGCAGGGAGTAGGAGCTCAACTCATGCATTCGGTTCCAATATTTACCTTTTCAATCACTATCACATTTCTTAATCACTTCCCTGAACGATTCTCCCTAAAAGAATGTGAACTACTGGAGAACCAGGGTTCTTTTTGAATGGTACTTTTCATTATCAGATACTAAATCATTCATCTATCAATCTAAAACCCTGTATTGATTGTCTACTGTGTGACAGAGATTCTTCTATATATCTGGAATATTATGATTCATCTTACATATTTTTCCTGTTTCATGAAGACTAGTGTGATGGCAAAGAGTCACTAGGTAAAAGATTATACATTAATTAAACACAATTTGAAAGGTACACAGAAATAAGAGTGCATTAAATGGGAAATTTAAGCTAATTTTGGAGTACAGGCATACACACCTCTTTAGGTAATCAGCTTAAGTCACAGGGACAATCACATGAACTGTGTGTCCTCCTCTCTAGGGACAGGAAAAGACTATTACAGATCTGTGAAATGAATGGAATGTGAGGCAGTCTCAAGGTTGAAAGGAGGCCAGAGAACGGGAAGGAAGCCAGTGTAACTGGACCATGAATAGCAAAGAAAAGACTGGCTCAGTGAATGGGTAAGTGTGAGCATGCTTCCAGGGAAGGAAGCTGGGACTCTTAAGGTATTTTTCTTTACTTTGAGTCTGTGACTCCAAAACAGCCAGAAAGGTGGAGGTAGTGTGGTAAGCTTTTCTAAACTCATCTTCGTATATAGTCTACATAAAACTTCAGAAAAAAATCATTGTGACTGTAGATTTTCCACAAGGTGAAAAGTAAAAAGTGTTCAAGTCACAAAATAATTGGTATAATGAAAATAATTGGTATAATGAAAATAAAACACATGAATGCTATCTTCATTTCTTTATATTGCCTCTGAGTTAATATTTTTGTTCTGATGAATAGGCAAACATCTTCAGAATTTTACCTAAAGCTACTTTAGAATAAATGGAACATAAATACAAAATACCTGAATCAGGTAGACTCCAGTTAGCGGGAAGGGGCTCACAAGGCTGCGCTACAAACTGAGGAAATGTGAAAAGCTGATTGCTTCTGGGGGAGGCAGAGCTGGTTTTCTTCAAAAGTGTGGCTCCTAGTTGGTTGACTATGCTTCAATGCCATACCCAAGAGTATATAGGCAGCACAAATTGGAGGAGAAGAATTATTAAAAATTTAAAAAGTGGATACACCACTGGGGGACAGGGTAGGAAATGGGGTGAATCTAGTGGGATAAAATTCTCAAAGACTTACTAAAATATTAAAAAAATAAAAGAATGTTTGTATCTGTTTTTAAAATATTCTAAATCAAATACACACACACACACACACACACACACACACACACACACACACACACACAAATCAAAGTGCCCTGTTTTTGTCAAAAGAAAATTATAATTATTTTTCAACTACTTAAGGGAAAAATACTACCCCAAATTACTTAACCAATATCTAATATATTTTTTTCAAACCTTCTTGAGATTTGGCTTATTTTATAGCTCAAAGTGATAATTACAAACATATTAACTTACATTTGTGCTACAGCACCTGGAATTATTTACCCTGACAAACCCATAAACCTTACTAGGGTTGCTTGAGTAGTCTCCTCTGTGTACTCTATGCTTTGGCCACCTACAGAAATTACGCTGTGTGCACACATGTCTGCATGCAAGTATGGTATTGCCCAGGCCAGTATTAATTCCCTTCTTCCTTTGTTAATGTGCTTATTTAGTCTCATTTAGGGTGTCTGAGACAATTGTCCTGCCCCTGCCAAATGTATTTCCTATGCCCCAGTGTCCAGAACTCATGCCACTGGATCGCAATAACTTTCCGTCCCATAATGAACATTCTGAGACTTGAGGTATTGGCACTTGTGTTTCCACTGCCTTGAGTTATAGCTGACACATGAGAAGATAAGAATTGTAGGTATGTTGTATTAAAATGAGGCTGAAATGGTTGTAATAACATTAGATTCTGACCAAGAACAACACACATTTACAGCCATATGTTTTGAATTCCTTTAGTTAAACCCTAACTATGAAAAACTTGTAGCTTGCTTAAAAATAATCTCTTGCTACCACTGATTTTAAAAACCACATCTGAAAAACAACCACATAAAGCCATATACCATATATCATATTTCCTTAGAGGCGATTTTCCATCCACAATAATATTTCTTGCAAATAATATTTGCATGTGATCATATATTTTATATTTGAGATATATTAATGTTTTAATTGGCTATAAGTAATGAAAATGAGATTTATCTAGTCTGCTGTAGAAGTACTAACATGATTTTCAAAAACAACTAAGAACAATAATTTTGTTGTCAATTTTATAACCTTATAATTACCTTGCAAATAGGCAGCATTATTCTCATGGTAATCACTGCAGTTTTCAAATGGCTTAAAAATAAAGAAAGCATTTTAGCTAATTTTTAGAACAGATGAAATTATTTATTTTGACATTTGTTGACTATGGTTATGGACCATGTCCTTTCCAATTCTGAAAATGAAAACCTGGAAAGTGCTGTGTTCGGAACACTAAATTCCAAAAAATTTAAAACTGTCTCAAGCGGAACCAATTTGGGGACTCAGATAAGATGATCCCAACTCAAAAATGCTTGGCACTGTCACTAGTTGGGGTGTGGCACATTTGTACTGTGCCAATCATGCAGTAGAGGAGTCTGCATAGTCAGTGGATGAGAACCAGGAAAATAGCTCCTTCTTCTGGTCCCCGCCAAGAGGAGATACAGGACAATGCTGACAGGCAGTCATCCTATAAGAAGGACAGCAAAGCTCAAGAAGTAGGTTGAAACCCACATGACAATTTAGAGGAGCATAAAAAAATAATGTTCATAGAGTTTCTGAGATAGAGGTTCCAGGTGCTAACTATAGATAAAGAGAATGGGAGACTATAAGGATTTCAAGCCGGGTCAGAAAGAACTATATGACTTGAAGAATAAAAAGAGTTTTAGAGATGGATCATTTTAGTTCAAACATTTCACCTTAAAAAGGAGGAACCGACCTTTACAAAGGTTTAACCAGCTGACTTGGGTTGCACAGGGAGTTGGTGAGAAAAGTGACTGTGCGTTCCTGAGGAGGAGACAGGAAGGCATTAAGGATGGCAAGGAAGTGGGTCACTTTTCATTTTGATTTAGAAACGCAAATCCTTTAAAAGGGTATGTAGACCATAAAAAAAAAATAGCTGGCATCACCTACAGAGTTGAACCCAGTTCTGGGGTTGGTACCTAGGCTAGGCCAGACAAAATGTTCCTTTTAAAATATCTTCCTGCATAAAATTAGTTCATATTCACTTTTAAATTTCTTTGCACCTGTCTAATTGTTTCTGGGTATAAATGTCCTAGAAGTCACAAAAGGTTTGCAAAGTTGGGCTGCTGACATTTAAAAATATTATTTTTATTGAAAATAGATTTTTTCATATAGTATATTCTGACTACATTTTCACTTTATCTGGTCTCTTGTTGATTTTTAGAATCATTCTTAGATTCCATGTGTTACATAACTCTATTTTAATTTTCCTTCTAAGGTTTTATATAATAATAAGTTTATTATTATTCCCAATGCTATGTTTGCTTCAATATAATCTCTACAATGCTGTTGAGGATATCATAAATATTTTACATTTTCACACACACACACACACACACACACACACACACACGGGGAAAGAGAGAGAGAGAGAGAGAGAGAGAGAGAGAGAGAGAGAGAGGAAATTCACATACATGCACAGTCATAAGCTACAGAAGTCTATTCCTTAAGTAATTAGGTATAAAACATATGAGATGTTTGAGGACCATGAAGTGTTATTAACGAGCAATAAATATGCAAAAGCCAACATGACAAGCTGTGTATAAAGAAATCAAAGGTGGTGTAAGAAGTCGGTAACTTCAAAAATATGTTCCTCTACATGGAAACCCGAAGGCCTAACACCCTACAACCACAGCAACAGCAAAAAGCCATTGTTTTTAAACTCTGGAAAATAATCAAAGGCTTATAATAATCAAATTTGAACATGAAAAATGAGGTTGAAACATAGTAGTGGGTATTGGGCATTTTCATTTCGTGTCACCTATCTCCTTCATTTCTGCTCCAAAAAAAACCCAAATGTCCCTGAGAAAGAAGCTTATGCTCCCAGCATGGTTCTAGGGCTGGGACAGAGAGGCTGGCTTTGTTCACACAGAATCATGGTTGCCTGCTTCAGTGTCTGTCAGCAGGATCTCACAAAGCCCACAAAGCTCTTTTCTTCATTTTGTTGCATCCAAAACTCTCTCAGGGCACAGAAGTAGGATAAGTGAGTTTCTGTTTATATATACATATATAATATATTTCTAGTGTAAGGTAGGTATGTAGTTGCAGGCCTGTGATTTTGGCATGTGTGAGACTAAGAAGGAGGGTCACAAGTTCAACTCCAGTCTGGGCTACGAAGACTTTATCAAAAAAAAAGGGGGGGGGAAGGAAAATAACAACACATATAATTGGGGAAAATAACAAACCAAAACACTTGAGAGGGAAGGCTAGGAAGTGAGATAATCAGGGGAAAATGTTGTGAAATGTTCAGTTTCTAGTTATCTAAATGGCTACAGCTATGCACAAGGCATATGGCCAGAAATGCCCAGCAAATGCCCTAACACTCCCTTTCCACTGACTTCAGACTGTGCAAACAGAAACTAAAGCCAAAGGCTGAGCTGTGAACTCTTGTCCAAGGCAGCACAGAGTGTCCAGATGCAAATAGTCACTTTGTTCTCTCCCACATTTGTGCAACTTCTATCAGATCATTATCTGATCACTAAATGAGTGAAAGAGATTCCAGTGGCCATACATGGGAAATAACAACTGCTTAGAAAATAGGTATTTTTAAAAAGTCACTGAAATATCTACAGCCCCACATAAATACCAAAAGCAAAAGTCCATTATAACACATGTGTGTATGCCATATACACACAATAATAAACAAAGTTAAGCCTTAAAAATACCAAGGTTTAACTAAAGAGTTACTAGGCATTCAAAGATACAGGAAAATATATTTATTTACAAGGGAAAAAGAACATAACCAGTTGTTAAGGAATCCTAAACACTGGATTCACTAGATGAATAACTTAAAAATAAAACCATTAAAAAAAAAAACAGGTAGATACAGACTTGTGGAAAAAGATAGGCCACATAAACAGCAACCAAGAGTTGGAAGGGCTCTGCTCATATCAGAAGGAATATACCAAGTAGAAATTTGTTAAAGCCAAAAACTTGAAAATTGCTAAAAGGGTCCATCTATCAAGGCATGACAATTATAAACATACATGCAACTAACAATGAGGTTGCAAAATGTATGAAGCAAAATTGAAAGTCAAGGCTGTCATGGTTAGTTTTGTTGATGACACAATCTAGAACCACCTAGAAAGAGAATCTCAAGGAAGCTTTACCTACATCAGGTTGGTGTTTAGTATGCCTGTATGGGACTGTCTTGTATGGCCACTGAGGCTGGAACACCCACCGTGGGTGGTATCATTCCCTATAATTAGCTGCTTCACTTTTCTGTCACCTTGACTTCGTGCAGTGATGGATGATTATAACATGAGTAATAAAAACCCAGAGACAGATATTAGGGTTAAACTGAAGATCAGAAAAGCAAGTGGCCAGCTAGTAGAGAGTTCTCACCTCTTCCAATGCTCAGACCAAAGGGATGATCGGCTGAATGAACCTGAGACTGCTCTGCTCTCCACCAAACCACAGAATCCTCCCAGATCTTGTCTCCTCCCTTCTTATATTCCTCCATAGTGCTGGGAGTAAAGGTGTGGGATACAAGCACTGAGATCACCTTTATGTGAGCTCTATTTCTCTTTTAGACTGGATCAGTTTCGTGTAGCTCAGGGTGACCTTGAACTAACAGCGATCTGTGTGCCTCTGTCTCCATAGTGCTGGGATTAAAGGTATGTACCACCACTGTCTGGCCTCAGTGGCTAACTAGTGTGGCTGCTGGAATTAAATGTGTGTGCCACCACTACCTGGCCTCTATGGCTAGCTAGTGTGGCTAACATTGCACTCTGGTCTTCAGGCAAGCTTATTTGTTGTATCATAAACAGAATATCACCCCAGATGATAACCTGGAATTGTGAGCTAAAATAAGCCAGTTATCCAAATTGCTTTTGTCTGTGTATTTTTATCATATCAAAAGCAACACACACACACACACACACACACACACACACACACACACACACACACACACACACACACACACACCAAAGGGTAGAATAAATCAATGGAGGGTTAAAGGTTACAAGAAACAGAGGGGCATTTTCAGTCAACAGACCCATCAGGCAAATAGATGTAAGTCATGCCCTGGAGATACATAGTAATGAAGGTTATACAATGTTTCAAAAGGTTCTGAAAGTCTCAGAATTGTGCACTTTAAAATAGTAACATTGCAAAGTTTTTACTATGTATTGTTTTTAAATAATGAAAAGCATTCAGTACGAAAATTCACAAGAAAATAATGCTTCAAAAAGAATAAATACTTTGACTTAAAAACCAACACCAAATTACTACACTTAGTGAAGTCCCTGACCTCCACAACACAAGTCAAATGAAGAGACCCAAATCTCAGGCAGAAGATAAAACAGTAGAAACATACAATGAAAGGTTAGACAATGGAAAGTTACAAGAATGGCTTTTCTATAGGAAAAATGCATAAGGTTATATTGGTCTTTTGGTGACAGGGTTTCTCTGTGTAGCCCTGGCTGTCCTGGAACTCACTCTGTAGACCAGGATGGTCTCAAGCTCACAGAGATCCACTTGCCTCTGTCTCCTGAGTACTGACATTGAAGGCATGCACCACCACACCCAGCTTGCTCTGATTTTTCTTTATTTGTGTGGGGGTGGGTGCAAGTGCACACACATAATAATGGCTAGTGGACAACCTTCAATGTCATTACTAGGGTTCCATATATCTTTTTAGGTTGGGCTTTTAAGTTTTATTTTTATTATGAATAAATAAGGCCTCTCATTGGCTAAGTTGGTTAAGCTGCCTAACCAGTGACCACCAGAGTTCACCTATCTTTTCTCCAGTGCATGTGCTACCATACCTAGGTTTGTATATATTTTTTTAACCTTGGAGTTCTAAGAATTAGACTCAAGTCCTTTGCTTGCAAAGCAAGCACCTTACTGGGGACACTTGCACAATCTGTTTGCCTCCCTTGTGAGAACTCTGTTAATTCAGCAATATTGATTTGACTTACTGCCTTTCCACAGGCTTATAAGTCAAAGGTCATCAGAATTTTTTCAAATGTTTGTTTTTAAAGATTTCAAAATGGGAATGATACAGTTCTTGACATTTTGATGACTCACACACCTTGGATACTGTAAGGGGAGACTGAGTGATTCTCCTTGCCCAATGAATAGGATTCAGTTATAAATGAATTGTACAGATTTTTAAATAAAGAATTCAGAAAGTAATGGTGCTTTAAATCACAAGTATGCATAATTTGATTTAAAAGTAAACATCACTAAACAGTCTTGAAAACTCTAGGCATTCAGAGAAATCCATGTCCACCCATGCTCAGTAGTCACACAGAGGTGGATAGACCACACCCATGTCTTCCTAAATGCATTTGGCTGTGGCCACTTAGTTCTGCCTTTACTTCTGGTCCCTTTACAGCTATTGTTCTAAACAAAATCCTGTATCCCTCAGGTGTTCCTTTCTCCAAAGCAATCACATTTTGTTTCAGGAGTAATGTTTCCCTTTACAGTATCCGAGGTGTGTGAGTCATCAAAATCACAAAGAACTATATCATTCCCATTATGAAATCTTTAAAAACAAGCATTTGGAAAAATTCTGATGACCCCTGACTTCTAACCCCGTGGAAAGGCAATAAGCCAAGTTAATATTGCTGAATTAATAGAGTCCCCACAAGGGAGAGAAACAGGTCCTGCAAGTGTCCCCTTCCTAAGGAAGAAGGTCATAAAAATGAGTTTTTCATGTGTTAAGACAACTTTCTGATGCAGGGGCTGTTCCTACTATAGAGCAAATAACTGACCATCTTGTGAGTGTTTTTAATAATGAAAAACTAAACAATAAGTACTGTTCTCAATTCCACCTGAACGTAACAGCAAATATCTTTAATGTTTAGTTTTATTTTGAGAGCTATGGAGGGATTTAGCATTTCAACCTGAAATATTAGAAAAAACAATTTCTGACATCAGATGGACCTAAGCTAGAAGTCCAAGCTGACACTTCTTTTTTTTTCTCCATTTTTTATCTGAATTAGAAACATGATTGTTTTACATGTTAATCCCAGTTCCCTCTCCCTTCCCTCCTTCTCTACCCACCCCCCAACTAACACCATATCTATCCCATATACTTTCTGTTCCCCAGGGAGGGTGAGGCCTTCCATAGGGGGTCTTCAGAGCCTGTCATATCCAAGCAAACACTTCTAAGTTCTGTTTAAACTTGAATCCTGGGTAATTGTGTTACATAGAATATAAAAGGACACAGTCTTAAGAAACCGAGATGTTTTGGGATTTGTCACACAAAACCATACTATTTATATAAACCTTAAAGGTCTCATAAATCCATTAATTATTCACTGGAAAGAATAAATAGAGTCTGTAAGATGGTATCCTGCCTGGATGATCTTAGTTCCATCACTGGAACCTATGGTAGGAGAGAACTGACTCCTCAAAGTTACCCTCTGACCTCCACATGTGTACTGTGGCATATGTATTTTCCTATCTATCTATCTATCTATCTATCTATCTATCTATCTATCTATCCCGTTTATCTCACACATATCCATAATAATAAATAAATTTCAAAAAAATATCAAATATGTAGAGATTGAGTTTTGCACATTGGTTCCCTAAGCTCTTTATGATATGTATAGAAGCTTTTTCTCCTAAATAACTAGCTTTCCACACTCCCCACATTTTCTAGTGACAGTCTGTGTTAGATACAAATAATAGTTCCAGTCATTCTTTTGAATGTTCTTCATAATGCAGTCATATGAATGACAGGTCTTACATTATAGCTTGTTTGGCATTATAATTCAAATTTAAGCCAACTATCACCAAGCAGGAATCTTACCCTTTCTGGTCTAGTGCACATAAAACTGAACAATGTTTGTCCTAGCCAGAGTCCTTATCCCCTGCTCCTCCACTGAAAATGTAAAATGATAGCAGACCTTGCAACATGGACAATACGCTCTTTACAGTTCAATATAAGTAGATACAAGTCTGAATTTGCACCATTTTATCTGTGAACTCTTGTGTGAGCTTCTTGCCCCTTTCCGCCTCAGTTTCCTTGTCCTCAAACAATCCCTATCCAATCAATCATGGTAGAGAGTAAGAGTATCTATCTACTGTCTATAAAGATCCAGGCATATGGCACTGCTTCCTTCTCTGGCTCCTAGTACCAGCTCTCACTAGATTTGTTCTGTGATCTCTCACTTTCCCCACTGAAACCCACTCTTCTTTCTAAATAAATCTCATCACTTCCACCAGGCATGATGGTGCACAACTGTAATCCCAGTGCTCAAATACACATTCTTGATTTCTTCCAGATGCTTTGTTGAGGAAAACAAATAAAAGTTTCCTTTGTGTGAGTTTAGATGCAGGAGAAACCATAAACCCAGGTCAGATGTGCTTCCGAGAAAACTCTGGGTTCAGAGTCTTGCTTTTTCCCATGTGATGGTGAACTCTACTGAGCCTTAGTGTTCCCCATGGTGAGCCTGGAGTGAGATGATGGCATACAATGAGTATTTCATGAAATGAACCATTAAGCTATAATTCAGATGGATATCCAAAAGAAAGGCTTATCACTATTATCACAGCATTGGGATAAAAAGTGAGCTCGAAAAATACTGAAAAGATCTAGAATCCTAGACTACTAAGTCATGAGTCCATAATATCTCTGTGAATGAGCTAAGACAGAGGGTTTAGGTTGCAAAATCAACTGCATGAAGACTGGAAGCACAAAGGATGAGAAAATTGACATCAACACAATCCAGTTTTGTTAACATTTTCTATCAAGTAGAATATTATTCAGTTCAAACTATCTTTGGGTAAAGAATTTGGAAGGTGCAAGCATTGCACCTTGCACAACTAGACCAGGAGCTTCTTCCTGGCAGAAAGTTCAAGGACATTTTGAACAAATAAATTATGCGTGATGAAATTAAAGATTAAATTGACCTTTGTTATATTACTACTACTAATGACTAACTATATGATAGTGAATATTTATTAAGTGCTTGCTCTGTGCAGTATAACATGCTAAATAATGTATATGTATAATTTGCATTAGTTTTATCTCAAAATCTTTGAAAGCAGTCATTTCTTTGATCCTCACCCCCCCATTTTAAACACAGGCAGTGTGAGGCATGAGCCAACAAAACACTAAACTGTCAATGATTCCTTTTCAGTAAGGTAAATGGGCTCCAGGCTTCACGACTGGTAAATGCAGGTTGGGATATTGCTAGAATTATTTCCTTAGTTTTAATGCAAATTTCTCCGTGTAAGACACTTAAGCAATTACTTCAGATTTGCATTAATTTTGTGCTTTTGGCAAAACTATTCCTTAAGAAAGGTTTAGATTTAGTGTGTCATTTTTGTGACTTTTGAATTGCCCTTTACTGAAAAGGTGAGTTATACCAACGTGAGGAAATTACACTCAGAATTGGATAAGCGCCACTGCCCTACAGAACACAGAGCTGGTTTCTTCTGGCTTTGTTTTCCATTTGGCAGTCTCTGTGTAGAGACTCAGGTTTCATTTCTCATTTACATTCATGGTTTTGTCTTCTGCCCCCACCCCCTTGTTTGCTAATAGCTCTGCTCTCATGCTATTTGCCATTGCAGGGGGAATATTTTTTCCTTAATACTTTACCTTTCCTCCATGTCTGCTTAAGAGATATTTACCCAGCTTACAGCATGTATCTGCTCATTTATTTGGAATTTTATATGCTTTAAGAGACTGTATCTCCTTTCCATATTTGAATAATCATCTCTTGACCTATGTGACAGACATACTCCTTATATCACTTTAGCTTGGTCCTTCACGCTTTCTGCCCAAACAATGAAAATCATAACATGATCATTGAGGTTCATAAAGTCCAGTTACATTTGGGCATAAGCCATGCACAGAAACAATACTGTAATTTGAACAGGAAATATTCATTATATAGAGGTGACACACACCTGTAATGTTAGCACTTTGGAAGCAGAGGAGGAGGAGGAGGAAGAAGAGGTTTTCTCCTGAGTTCAAGGTTAGCTTGGTCTCCATAGTGAATTCTGGGCCAAGCAAAGCTAAATAGTAAGACCTTATTCCCCCTCCCAACACCAAAAAGAATTGTTAACTATCACTGAGATTAGAACATGGGGGAATTGGTCAGTAAGAAGCAAAGGGAATTCGTTAAAATATAGTATTGGCAGATATTTGAGAAGCAGCACTACCCTAGGGCTGAGATCAATTTCCAAGGAAGGTGTTCCCCACCTGAGTGGAGTTGAAGGAGGATATTATAGACTGAGGATACAGCATGATACATGGACATGGAAATCGTTGATGAAGACATGCCTCCTGAAACTTGCTGGAGATTTACTCCCTACAGTGGCAGGGAAAACTATTTATAGGGAGGTGTCTTGCTGGAGTCTTTCCACATGGAACTTTCCAAGGTACCTGCTGGGAAAACCGGAGGCTGCTGGCTACAGGATGGTCCAGTAACTGTTCTCACTGAGGGAAGTAAGAGGAGAGCTAGGAAGGAAAGCCCTCCTTCCTTGCCACCAACTGACAAAGCCTAACATGTTTCAGCCTGGCAGAGGGAAATTTTAAAGGGTTCATCTCCATATATGCAGAACATGCAACAGGGTATAAGTTTGCAGTTGAGAGACTATAAATTGATAGCTGATGTGCCAGGTAACACATATATAACAAGAATCGGAAAGTCATCTGGTCCAATTTCTTATCTTCCAACAGACTGGTGCTTCTGCTATTTGGAACAGAGGGTTGCTAATTCTGTTTAGAAGTTGCTTCATTCTTTAAAAATATGAGTTAATTAAATCCATACATGTTTACTGTGGAGAATTTCACAAATACTGAAAAATTTTAACAAAGAAAATAAGGCATACTGTCAGGGTTTAGAGAAAGCCAATGCTAGTATTTTGATGCATATTAGTCTTTATTATCTGCAGAGGCTCTTCACATCTCTGGTAGATACCTGAAATTACAGGATGTCTCAAACCCTGTATCAGTGTTTTCCCTATACATACCAATGATGATGAAGTTCAGTGTGCAAATTTAGCACAGTCATATATTAACAATAACTCATACCGAAAAAAGAAAATTGTTAATGGCAGACTATGGTAATGAGCTGTACACAGAACAAGAATACATTGTAATGGCCGAGAAAGTGATATTTCTTCCAAAAGTCTTGTATTACATTGTGCTCTCTCCTTTCTTGCAATAATGGGACATGGTATAATGTGATGTGATGAGGTGAAATAAATTGAGTAATAACGGCAGTGTGAGCTGTTACATCAAGTTAGCAGAACAGATGAACAGCAAACCTATGAGAATTAGTAACTCAGATGGCTGTTGGGTGACTCACAGGTGGGCAGCACACACGGCATGGATACAGTAGACAAAGGATGAGTCACATCCTGGGCAGGACTGGAGTGAGATGACACGAAATTTCATCACACTGCTCAGAATGAAACACAATTTAAAACTTGGAATTTGCTGTTTCCTAGAAACTTGCATTTAATACTTTTGGATCACTAAAATTGAAACCACTACTGTCTATTATGTTATACGTTGTTTTTGCATTCATTCACTCAATTAAAAATTATTTAAAAACAGCCTTATCTAATATCTCCTAGGTCTAAGAGCTATGGGAGTAAATGTCCAATGATAAGTTAACTAAGAACTTCCTTGCTAACTTGGAACACAGTAAGAGATACAAATGCTAAATGAATATAAATATATTTATGTATGCATAATTATGTGTCATAATTATTTATTTATAATATTTTAGTAATAAATGGGCTTACTTATATATGCTGAATTTGTATTCAGTTTATGTACTTATGTAACATTATATTTTCTATGACATTCACATTTTGTAGAAGCTCATTTTTATGATGGTAACAATTGTTTAAATGCAGGTTAACTTTCTCAACTTTTTACTATCATTGGCCAACTTTTTATCACTTCAAATTATGTTCTGTGTAATAGCTCTACCCCTGAACTATGGTTAATCCTATCATGCAGTGGGCCAAATGACCTTGAGAAAACCCACCAACCCAAAGAAATCATGATACTACCTCCCTCTTCTGGATACTAAGAAGAAAATATATATCTAAAAAAATTTACTATATTTCCTGGTGTTGGTGGCTCACGCCTTTACTCCCAGCACTCGGGAGGCAGAGGCAGGTGGATCTCTGTGAGTTTCAGGCCAGCCTGGTCTCCACAGCGAGTGCCAGGATAGGCTCCAAAGCTACACAGAGAAACCCTGTCTCAAAACCCCTCCAAAAAAATTACTATAGGAAAACCACTTAGAAAGTACCTTAAAACCCAAGTTGTTAAATATTAGTTGTCATCTGCTTCTGTGTAACCCGAGAAGTAAGTGCCTCCATCTTTCTTTCTTTCTTTCTTTCTTTAACATCCCTAGTGCAATCATACAGACAAACACACACACACACACACACACACACACACACACACACACACACACACACACACACACACACACCACAGTGTAGGGAGGGAGGGAAGGAGGGATGTAGAGAGGAAAGAAGGGAAAAAGACAGAAAGAGACAGAGACACTACTCCATTACATTTTAATCAATTAACAAATATGTGGGATACCCAACTATAGCTGAGAATTTAGCCAGTTGGGGAGTGGCCATGAACACTGAATGGTTAGAGTTGAAGTGCCTTCTTAACATGCATGAGAACTGACATGGCTCCTAAATGAACATACAAGGTACTACATTAGCAAGCAGGCAATCCTGTTACAGAAATGCTATCATAAATCAAGTTCAGAGTACTATGTACAGCCATTAGTCCAGACTTGGGGATACAGGACAAGCCCATTCCCAAACTAATACTAAGATGTAAAGGGTACCAGGTACAAAGGGACATGAGCCAGGCAAAAGCATTAGGACATTCAAGAAATGAAGAAGTTGCCTTTACTTTGCTTAAAAAAATCAATTACTCTGAGTGTGTATCTGTCTGTCTGTCTCTGTGTGTGTGTGTGTGTGTATCTGTCTGTCTGTCTGTCTATCTGTTTTTATTATGCATATGTCCACATAGATGCCTGCAGAAGCCATATGAAGTTGTTCATTGATTGCCTGAAGCTGGAGTTCAATGTGTTTATGAGCCTCTTGACATGAGTTCTGGGAACGAAACTCTGGTCCTTCGTTTGACCACTGAGCCATCTCTCTATCCCTGAGCAGCTGCTATTTTTAAAGTTTCCTAAATATATCTTACCCATTCATCCTTTGAAGTTGCTTTGGTGATCTCAGTTCCTGGTTTGTTTTAGAGGCTACCAATTAAATACCAATTATCTTGAGAGAGAGAAATTTACATGGGAGAAGGATGGAGAGTGAGGCAGAGAAGGGGTGGGGAGGGATAATGAACATTAAGGATGTTTGAAAAGCTATATGAAAACCCATTCTACAAGCTTCCTTAGTGTATATCTGTATATTTATATTCACATAAATTAGTTTAACTGGAGTTACCCTACACAGGGGACAGTGCTCCTTTCTAGACATTATAAGCTGCCAAATGAAAACTCCAGTGCCAGATGTGGGATACCCTCCCTTGAGTTGTTGGCCATGATGTCTTGAAAGCAAGCCCCAAATAATACTGGCTATTGAAACTGCTCATGGTACCCACTAAAACTTGATGTAAGTTCCTATTACTGAAGGCACCATACACTTCGGTCACAGGACATGGGAAAAATCATGTTGACGCTGACCAAGAAAATTCTTCTTTGCTGGTTAGCTTCCAGAGTATCCATGGGGGAAAGCCACTGATAGTCTTGCCAGCTGTGAAACCTGTAAACCACAATAATGATAGCACCATGAGTGCAGTCATGGCGTGAATGCTATGGGGGTAACAAGCTGCTTTCTGATTGGTTGAAGGCCTGCTCCAGAGGAAGGAACTCATGCCTGGTACTTACATATGTTCATTCTTGGTAAATCTGTTCAAGAACCCATGGTTTGGATTTCATACCCCTCCCCCCCGGTGGGGGGGGTGAACCCAGTATAACAATTCTGCTGATTGGGCAATATAGCAAAGTGTCCTCTAAACTTGTATTCCTGTATCCATACACTCGTACACCTCTCAGGCCTCACTGGAGGTTTCTCTATTCAGAGAATGATGATTAATGCAGAGAATAAGTGTTAATGGGGTGCTAAGCCACACATGGGATACCTATACCATTCTGCAGCCCACTAAAGTTCAAGGACCAAGAGAGGACAGAAAGAGAGTAATAGCCAGAGGTTATAAAGGACTGGAATGAAATGGTATCTTTTGGACATGCATTCATGAACTTATAGCATGTGTGCTTGCCTAACAAGATCTATACAAGATCAAGCCAGTCAGCATTCTGGCAGAGGAGGGAGAGGCAAGGCTGACCAGCAGAGAGGAAAGGGGAGCCTGCCAGCCAGCCAGGGGCCTGCCAGCTGGGAGCCAGTCAGCCATACATGGTAGAAGCAGGAAAGCAGGATAGAGAGTATGTAAACAAGCCTCAGGGCAGCACACAGATTAATAGAAATGAGTTCATTAAAGTTTGTTTTTTTAAGACAGCCAGAAACAAGCCTAAGCTAAGGCTGAGCATTCATAATTAATAATGAGTCTCTGTGTCATGATTTGGGGATCTGGTGGGTCCAAGAACGCCTGCTACAGGTACCTAACCTGGAGAGCTATTCAAGTAGGCAATCTAACATAGGCTATTTCCTGAGGTATGCTGTTTGCTTACTAGACTTAAAGAATTACTTTTCAAAAGGCTGAAAAAGTATTTGTAATTAAGTATGCCAAGAATATGAAAAATGGTATAATTATTCTTCTATAGGAACACTGAAGTTCTTTAAAAATAATTTTTATTGTAAAAAGAGATACACAAAATTTAGAGATAATTATTTCTTCATATAAAATCAGTTTAATGGTATCTGCAAATATTGTTTGTGTTTACACAGTTACTTCTTTTTATGAGATGAGAATGAGCAATGTGATTTTATTGATCATTTTAGCTAAATGGACCCTCGGAAAAAAAAAAACCAACTCTTCAAATACCTGTAAATAATTAACAGATTGTTTGTTTTTTTATATATTATTTCAGGTCCTATGGTACTTAATGTTGACATGAACTTTTTTTTTTTTTTTTTTTTGGTTTTTCGAGACAGAGTTTCTCTGTGTAGCTTTGGAGCCTATCCTGGCACTCGCTCTGGAGACCAGACTGGCCTCGAACTCACAGAGATCCGCCTGCCTCTGCCTCCCGAGTGCTGGGATTAAAGGCATGCACCACCAATGCCCGGTTGACATGAACTATTTTTAATAAATTTTATTTCATATAACCTGATTGTCATGGAAATACAATTTGTACTTTTCCAATCTTACTTTTCTGTTTTTTTCAAAGGTTTGGGTTAAGTGTTAATTTTTTACTTGTAGTACTTCAAACAGAAGCCAACTCACTTTAAATGGTCAATTAATTTTGGTGGAACAGAATTTGAATGGTTATATAGTTTCGGGCTGAGAAAAGAGTTTCAATGAACTCCTGCTACTGTGTATTGCAATTTTCACTTTTAAAAAACTTCTCAGAGAACAGCTAGTCTAGGATATTGAATTAACCATTGGTAAAAGTAATGCATTAATTGTAGAGATTTGTAAGCTGGGATTCACATCCATTTTTACCACTAAAAGATTCTAATCATGGGTAACAGTCTCTCAGTGTTTTTAGGCCACACTTATTTGTGAAATGAAGCAATTGATTATAGATTCCTCAATGCCCCTTTTATCTTTAAAAGTGTTAGAAATGATACAACTCTCATCTGCACCCAAGAAGATCTAACAATCTTCGTGTGACTTAGGGTTTTTGAAGGTCTACTGTCTTCTATCAAGTAATATAATATAAAAGATTACATGTGTGCTCCTGATCCCTCATCTCAGCCTTTAGAACAGTGTTCCTGTGGATGACGTGTAATAGTTTGACCACTGATTCGGGGACTGACCTTGTAACTTTCTTTGGCCTGTAGACTAGCATGGAAAGACTGTGAGAGGCACTATACACTCCCTTCTTCTTACTCCCTCTTGATAGTGTGTCCTCTGTGGCAAGTGCAGCATATCCTATAGAGTTGTTTCCTTAACTGGTCTCCGAGTGAAAATACATGTAAAACAGGATTGATCCAATCCCAGTGGAATCTAATTCTGACACAGTAGACTAATACTCTTCATTGTCAGCAGCCCCGAGATTGCATGATTTGTCACAGGAAAAGCAGATGAATCAAGTACTTTTGTGCTTCTTATGAAGCTAATAAAAAGATTTCATTTTGAAACACTTCTTCCAAACACTTCCATAAGCAGCTTCTCCTGTGATGTACTGTACTTCATCAGCTAAAATAAGAGGCTGCAAAGATGAGCATAAGTACACCTATGGAAGCTGATAATATAACACTGAGGATATTTCTTAAAAGTAGTGAAGGCTAATGGTGCAGACAGGTGAGCAGTTTTGTTTTAGTCACCTGGCACTGTTCTTACTACTAGTAAATATATTTAGTTATCCAGTCTACTACTAGTCAATATATCATCAATATATCTTGTTTGAAGCAGCATAGGAAAATTACCAAGTTATTTTTATGTCTGAATGACTGCATTTGAATATCTGAATATTAGAAAGAGCTTTCTAACTAGATGAAATTTATCATTAAGATCTGTAAAATTACACAATCATTGCAATAATTAGTGATTTGATTTTGCTTTGTAACAGAACATAGTGGTGGGGGGAATACTAAATATCTGGATATATTAAATTTCAGAGGACAATCAGTTAAAAATTTTGTTCTGTTTCTTATCTTCCTTTACAATCATGTAAGTAAGCAAGATGATGATGTGTTACTTACACTAACACATAAAGCTTCTATGTGTCAAAAAGGAGTGGTCACACACACACACACACACACACACACACACACACACACACACACACACACACACACACACAGTGCATGGAAGACAATAGTTAAACATTTAATAAAAATAGCATAAATCTGTAACAGTCATGAAAAAATCCCAATAGTGAGTATCATTGCAAACAGCACCCTGAGCTCTGTGGTTAGCTAGTGGCAAGCTCCATTCTTTGACCTTCAGACAGGCTTTATTTGTACAAGCAAAATATCACCACATATTCACATTTTTTTGTCTAAAGTTAAAAGGTTGTAACTAATATAAGAAAAACAACATGCAATAAGTACAATAAGTATACATAATGTACTTACAGGCAGTAAGTACATTAACAATGCCTAGTTCATTAGCGTTAGACAAATTCAGAGAAAATACTCCATTATCTATTCTTTGTTGGTGAGTCCAAAGTCTTGTACCTAATTTACTTTCTACTCTAATTTGCATTATCAAATTATCTTTTAATGTCTTTCAAACCTATTACACTTAATACATCTTTAGTGAGTTTCTTTACTGATTCTGGTAAACAAAGAAAACTATAACTATAAATTTAAACATGGAGTTTCTGTCCTACCAAGTTTTGAAGCCCCTTAGTCCCCAAAAGAAGGAGGGTCTGTCCTGCCTGTTCCCACTCTTCCTGGAGAATGCCCAGGCGTCCTACCTTCCCAGTAGCTACATGGCATCTCCCTGGCAGCTCCTCTCTGCATTATTCTTCCAAAAATTCTCCTAGACTGGTAGTTCCACCTATACTTCCTGCCTGGCTACTGGCCAATCAGCATTTATTCATTAGCCAATAAGAGAAACATATATTCACAGCATATAGAAGGACATCCCCCATCATCTCCTCTTTTCTGTCTAAATGAAAAAGGAAGGTTTTAACTTTGAATTATAGTAAAATTATCTATAATGAAACAGTTATCAAATGAGAACTATAGTTAACAATATCTAGTCCATTAATAATACAAATCTTTTATCATAACTAAGGAAAACCATAACCATAACCATCTGTCTTCAACTCCATCAAAGACTTCAGAAGGATAATATATAAGTTCTAGAATTGACAGAGACATCTCGGTACCTGGACAGTTCCCCCAAGTTCCTCTGTAACATTGGGGCATCCCTCTTCAGCCTATAGGCCCAGAATGTCTGGCAGACTTTTTGAAAGGCCATCCTGTCCCTTAGCAAGTTCAGCAAGTCATTTTTCTTTGAAACTGCTTGTCCAGTTTGGATAGCATGCTGTCAAGCAGTCCAGGATAAAGCAGTTTCTTGTACAAATGGCTATTCATGCCATGTTGAAGGCAAACTCCATAATGAGTTTCTTGATGCCCATCTTCCTCTCTGACATAATTAGTGTTGCCAGGAGCAGTTGTCTCTCACTGTCATGAAAAACCCTAATGAAACCATTTTAAATGCCACATTGTGTAGGTCTTTGAAAGCTTTTGAAGACTACCTATCCATTTGAAATATATCTCTGAATATCTAGAAAACCTAACTAACACAAGTTTTGACTACTATAGGTAGCTATCTATAATCTTTATTTAGCTATAATTGGGCAAACAAGACACCAAAAAGAGTGACTGCAAACCTTTCCAAGACTAGGTGGTCCAGTCCTTCAGATTATCCTGCTTCACAGAAAAGTCTGTCAGATATGCCACTACCTCTCTGGTTAGGTAGTGGCAAGCTCCATTCTCTGACCTTCAGAGAAGTTTTATTTGTACAAGCAAGATATCACCATAAAGCTCCACAGGGATGCTGACTATATAGTTCACCAAAACAAAATAGCATATTGCTAAGATTTATGCATATGTTCAAAATTGGAGGGCACTTTATGTAATCTTAACAATTTTTTCTATGACTAGAAACTAGAACAATAAAACATTATAATCATTTCCAACACTGGATGAACCCATAATTACCTGACAAACTTTCTGAGTGACTCTATTAAAAGCAATCTCATCATATATTATTGAATCCAATGATCATTTTAATAATCCCCAAGGTTGTCCTTTCATCACAGGTAGGTCAAGTAAGACCTCACCTAAGGTAAGAAGTGACAGGTCAGGAAGCATGATTAAGAATCTGAGCTTGTGGACCAGGTATGGTGATGTACACCTTTAGTCCCAGCACTTGGGAGACAGAGCCCAAGTGGATCTCTGAGTTTGAGGCCAACCTGATCTACATTCCAAGTTCCCAGACAGCCAGAAGTACAAAGAGAAACCTTGACTCACAAAATCAAAACCAACCCACCCACCAACCAACAAACAAAAGAATCTGAATTCTTCATGTTAAAGCCAGTTGTGTTGATGGAAGAAAGTTATGAGTTCATTACACTCATAAGGCTGATGTAGAGAACTCTATATATAAAATTCAAAGTTACATAGTAACTAGATGTAAAGATCAATCAGGAACTTGATGTTTTTACTAGGGTCTTATATAGTATACCACATATTAATGAAAATACAAGACTTTTTTTTCAGATAAGGAGGGTCTCACAATTCTGAGTAGGCTGGCCTTGAACTTATGGCAATTCTCCTGCCTATATCTCCTGAGTGCTGTAATTAAAATCATATATCACCATGTCCATTGGCTCTTGAAAGTTTATCTTTAAATATGCATTCTTCATCAAACTAGCTTCAGTATAACTTTTACAGTCATATCTTAATAGTATCAATTAATTTGTCTTATAATTTTAAAATATTTTCTCTTGTAAAAAATAACCTTTTGAAGATTATTTTATCCCAGTAGGGGAGTAGGAGTATAAGAATAATTAACTCCCAAGATGTCCTTGCTATTTTACTGGTATTTGATTACTTAATTAAGGGAATTGTGAGACACATAGCCAAAGCAAGTTGATCTCAGATTAAATAATTATAATTTCCATTAGGATCAAATCACACATCTCAGTGATGTCTGAATATTATTAGAACCTAGAAAACTGTTATGAATATGTTTTAAACCATTAAGTGTCTTACATAGGTTGAGTGAATTTCCACCATCTCATGATGGGCATTGCAGATCAAAAGAGCCTTCCTTTATGTAGCCTAAGTAAGTGCTTAATATATATGTCTAGTAGAGTTTCCAATCTTAGTTAGAAAATAATGGGACAGGAAAGGTTTTTTGTCTGTTTGCTTGCTTTTTAAGGGAAGTCAGAAGCTAGTCACGAAAGAAGGAAAGGGTTTCTTCTCTTGGTAACAAATATTTCAATAAAATTGATTCAGTAAAGTCTTCAATCCCCTTGTCTATCACCTGACTGATGACTTAAACAGTTACAGATGATTTTCCAATAACTTGAAGCCAAGAGGAATAAATATCAATGAAAACAGAGGTCATGAATCCAAAGAGAAGGGGTATATGGGAAGATTTGGAGGAAGGGAAAGGAAAGAGGAAATTATGTATATTTGTATTATATATTATACATAATATATGTATATTGTGTATGGATATTATGTATTATAATATCAAAAAATAAAAGCTACTAATTTAAAGAGATAGACAAATGGATAAATGCACAAATATATAGGTGGACAGATAAAGAATAATTAAGTACAATGATAGACAGATTACAGCAAAATTTCAATTGCCAAATATAGGTTGTTAAATGGTAGTTGAATATTTGTTGAGTTATTCTTTAATTGTTCTTCATTGTTTATAAATTTTTATATTAATCAGAATATTATTAAAAACACTGAGAAGAAGCACACATATACGCTCAAGACAGTTAATATCTTGGAAATGTTGGAGTGTCACTAGATCCCCCTGTAGCTAGAAAGGTGGTGGGAGAGCTGTGTTAACTGCTACTGGTGACAAAAATTGTCAAATATACAAAAGCCTTAAGATCTAGAGTGCATAGCCATGACAGGCAGCAATTGGTGATACTGGCAAGGAGTCTACTACAGCTGTTGTTGTTATGGCCTTGGAACATAGTGATAGATATAGCACAGAATCCAGAGAGTAATAAACAATCTTAGGGAGAAATATCCACAGGAAAGAAGTAGACTAAAGGAACTAGAGAGAAACCTAGGATGGCCAAAAGACCCAGGTGAATTCTGGTGATTTCTTTAAAAATCAAGCAAAGCATATTTAATAGATTTATTTAAACTTACAAAACCAGGACACACATTCCTGGTCCACAGTTTTGTCCTAGTGCAGAAGGAAAGTTTGTTAATAAATACTCAGTTTTATGACACACAGTAGTTTCAGTGTAAAAAAGGAATTACTACTTTAACTGACTAGTTGAAAATTCATAGACCTCAAATTTAATTACCTCTGGAACTGAAGCCAAGATATAATAGTATCACAACATTTTACTGCTATTCAAAAATGACTCTATCTGAATTTGGGGGAAGAAACTGAAGATTGTGTAAGGAGATATAGAACTCTAAACTATAGACAATTCTAGGGCTAAAGTAAAGACTTACTAGTACTTAGATGAACTAGAAAAGTTCATCTTTTCAGGTGTAAAGATGGATTTTTTTAAAGTGACAATAAACCAGGCTTCAACAGCTTGTATTGCATTTACTTGTGTGATATAGCCACTGGGTTTGAATACCAAAGTAAAAGTCGATGAAGTTCTTTGTCAAATTGTCTGTCTATTTTATGGGTTAGTTCACTCTACCTGGCTCTTAGACTCTGTGTGTCATAATCTACATCTTAACTATGTAAATAAAGCTTTGGATTACTTTTCAGGCTTTAACTCCAGTTATCCATTTGTAGACAGCAATACTTACTACTTGGACAGCACAATAAAGTGAGTTGTTTCCATACAATTACCCATAAGATTGATCTGATAAGAAACCCCAGTCATTCGTGATACCTTGATGGCACATACAATGCACTTAGGGTTTGGGGACAGTGACAGTGTTCTGTAGGATATTATAATCATGAATACTTAACACTTGGAACATCTTCACAAATGGACAAAGTCTAAAACAGGATATATGGTGGACTTTGAGGGCTAATAGTTCTTTGTAGGTCCATTACTTATAGCAACTGTGCTTCTTCACTGGTAAAAGATACTGACAACAGGGAGACTATGTTCATGGGAAAGGGGACATGAAAATCTCTATTTTTACATTAAATTTTGCTATAAAACTAAAACTTCTCTTAAAAATAAAGTATTTTAAAAATTAATGACCCAAGTGTGAATAAAACACAAATTACACAGAACGTCAGAGTTTAAAATCAACACGCACCATACTGAAGGCACTTAGGGTTCCTATCATGCTGTGCTCCTTATGATTCATTTGTCATTAGTCAGAATATACTGCAGCTGTTAGTGATTTGGGGAAGAATAAGATTTTTAGAAAGAGAAAATGTTTCATTATCATTGCTTTTGCTTTTCAAAAATCCTTTCTTTACTGGGCAGTGGTGGCACACGCCTTTAATCCCAGCTCATGGGAGGCAGAGGCAGGCAGATCTCTGTGAGTTGGAGGCCAACCTGGTCTACAGACTGAGTTCCAGGAGAGCTAGGACTGTGTCACAAGAAATCTTCTCTCGAACCCCTCCCCCATCCCAAAGATCCTTTCTTCATAAATGGTGTTGTATATTTTTCTCCATTTCCATTTTCCAATCTTAAATAGAATTGTTAGGCGGGGTTCTATCAACATGATAAACTACACATCAGTTTTCTCTCCCACTTCCTATCTTAGTTCTATAGATACACACTTACTGCGCAAACATTATTTTTATAGTGATGATTTCTGACTCTCTTTAAGCTGTTAACTGTTAAAACATAAGATGTCTAGTTTTTTTCACCTTTCCACATTTATACCCTTATACCTTTGTCAGGGTTTCAGATGTGCTATGATGTCTTTTGTTTTTCCTATCTTAGCAGTTATTTGAATTTAAATAGACACTTTATTACAATATTTGAATGTATGCATTCCTATATAAGGTTTACCTCTACATTATATTTAGTTGAACTTCAAGGGACTTTGAGACACCATAAAACATGGTGTTTTTTTAAACAAGAATCTCTTAAAATACCCAAAAAACTGTGAATGCATAGGTTCACCAGATTTTACTACTTTTACATATTCTGTATCTCTAGAGCTTCAGTGGATTTTCCCACTGATAGAAACCACAGGGTAGAATAAGAGAAAGGCAGAAATAGGCTTGTATGAACAGATGGTGGTAAAGAACCAACAGAAGATTCCGTGTGACAACTGGAGCATTTGAAACACGCTCAGGCTTTCATGATGATCAGTGGCGCAGAGGACAATTGCCAGTGTATGGGGATCCACTGTTTTTAGTTGACTACAATCCTTCTGCACCAAGACAGCATCATGAGTTTCCATTGAGAAACTACTCATTGGTGGGTGAGAGTCTCAGCTAGTAGTCCTTTCTATTCCTGCCTAAAGGGGAGATTTGGTGAAATGCAGGCAAATAAGACTCCATAGGATGTGAATCTTGAAGTGCCAGGATGACTGACAACTTTTAGGTTTGTTTATCTGGTATTGCTTATCAGTTTGTTCATGTTGGTGTTTCATGGATTGCTTTAGATGCCCCTGTTTGCTCCAGCTACTATTTCTGAATCCTTGAATACTTTTATCCTGCTGGTGTATTACAACCAGAAATAACACTTCTGACCAAGAAACTAGGTCTCTTTGGTGATCTGGAGAAGTTATTTAAAACCCAAACAACAAAAGAACAAAGCAACAAAATTTGATAAAAGGTAGACTGGGTTAAAAAAGGGAAGACTTTACAAAATTGTGGAGGAGATGTTTACCTAGAAATGCTGGAGAACTCTGGAAATTTTGAAACAAGATTAAGTCAGAATGTGAATCAACACCCTGTTACTTCACCAAGAGAAATGATGGAATAACCTCATCAAGAGAAATGACAGCTGCTTGACAATATATTTGTATTCACTACGTTGACAGTTCCTTATATTCTTTCAGTTTAGGCAGCTTTCGTGTGGGCTAGAGTGTTTCAAGTCAAAGAATAAATTAACTGAGATCTTTTGATAGAGTTTCTAGAAATTATGATATGATTTATGTAAGTATAGAACATCCTAGAAAACACACAAATAAAAGGAAAGGATAATAATTTCTAGCTGAAAATATTATAGCAAATGAAGCATTATGGTTATCTTAAAAGACGTGGGTTCCTGGCTGTCAGGATGGCTCAGTGGATAAAGGCAGCTCCTGTCAAAATGATGCCCTGAGCTTGATCCCTGAGACCTACATGATACAGTGAGAGAGCCAACTTGTAATGATATATTATTTATGATTTATTGAAGATTGCCTGAGGATTCAGAAAGCAAAGTCATCCACAAGCTATAGATGCCAAGAACATACCTTTAATCCCAGCAGCCAGAAGCTAAGAGGTGGTGGTACACACCTTTAATCCTAGGACTCAGGATTAAGAGATAGACAAATCTGTCTGAGTTCAAAGGCCCCAGGGATACATGAGATTGATTGAACCGGTTTAAAAGAGTAACAGATCACATGCCTTTAATCCCAGCATTAGAGGGGTATGAAAGATAGAAGCTGGGTCTTTAGTATTCAGTATGAGGCATTCAGTCTCCAGCACACTGAGGAGAGGTGACAGTCTGAGGCTTGGTAAGAGCTCGTTGAGACAGGATCAGCCCTTTCAGTCTGAGGTAGAGGTAAGAAGCCAGTGGCAGGCTGTTTTGCTTTTCTGATACTCAGCTTAAAGTTTGAACCCCAATATCAGTATCTGGGTCTTTTATTTATTCATGTTACACCAACTCTCATAAGTTTTCCTCTGACCTCCACAGGAACACACAGTCTACATGCTTACACACACACACACACACACACACACACACACACACACACACACACACACACACACAATATTTTTTTAAGTAGGCACTTAAATTCACAGAAGTCTTTAAAATTTTCTGTTTATGGGTTTCAATGTGAATTTAATAAAACTTTGGCATAGATTCTTGTCCTTGATATATTAGGGTAAGATCAGGTTCTCTCACTATTGGTGTTACACTCATTTCAACTTGGATAATTCTTTACTAGGGATGAATGCCCTCTTACTATAATATGTTTACCATGGTCTCTATCTCCAGGTATCAAATGCAAACTCCCAAGTGTTTACTACAGGAAAAGGCATGTTCTCCTTTGTTGAAGAACACTGGAGTACACCACTGGAGCTACTGGTGGACATCTAGTGCCTGATAATTCTCAGCCCAGCTTTCAGGAATGCTACCTCTTTCTTATTGACTTAGAAAGTTACTCATTTTCTTTATCTTGGAGATGTTGATGCTGGAATGTCTATAATCTTATAGAAAGTAGATAAGACACTTGGTGACAAGCTGTAAAAGTTACCACTACTGGTAATAGTACTATTATTGTAATTCCTAAATTCTAAATCTATATTTTTCTGACCCAAGTGATGTAACTAATGACTAACCAGATTTATAATTAGGTTGTTTGACAAAGATTGACAAGAAGTAAACCTCTAAAATAACTGAAAACAACAACAAAGTATCTAAATATAGTGATTTCTCAACATAGTAAGGGAAAATTCTGGATTTAATTCTTTGAACATAAAACTACTTAAAAAATTAGTAATGTTGCTTCCCCTACTCAAGAGAATGTACATATTGGAGAAACAAGAAGAAGCTCTAGTTCTAGGAGTACCTTCTTCCTATGTCCAGAGAAGTGGTTCTCAACCTTCCTGATGCTGTGACCCTTTAATACAGTTCCTTATGATGTGGTAATATCCAACCATAAAATTATTTTGTTGCTACTTGGTATGTATAATTTTGCTGCTGTTATGAAGAGTAACATAAATATCTGATATGCAGAATATCTGATATGCAACCCTGTGAAAGGGATCACAACCACTATTCTAAACCCTAAAATGGTAGAATTGAAATATGCTATGAAAATTAATAACTACAGTGTGAAATATTGTCACATTGCACTAACCTAAGAAATACTGTCAAAGACAATATTTTAAAGGAAGAAGTTTGTACGTTTGCATTTCAAATCTTCTCAAGCATAAAATAGAGAAATGACAGATGAAAACATGAACTATCAAATCACTTTCTGTACAAAAATAAACTCTTGAACTTTCGTCTTTTGCTTAATAGAAAATCTTTTGTTTCTTGACTTGGTTATGACCTCAGACATAGAACAGAACCTGAGTTGGTTATGACTCAGACATACATCAGAGCCTGATGCATATTGAAAAACAATTCCAGGTGGAAACTGTGAGGGTGTGAGGAAAAAAAACAAAACAAAACTAGAAAATCAGCATGAGTGACATTTAAAATGCTTTACATCCGCACAATATTCAACCACCAGGAGATTTCAGGCACTTTCCTCGGGGATCCTCCTGCACACTCAGGTGAGTACAGCTCTTTCCTATAAACAAACTGCTCTTTCAAGAGGACAGTTGTAAATTCACTTTACCTAGGCATATTCAGATAGTGTTTGCTTGGTGGGTGTGGTGGAGTATTGGAATGTGTAAGGAAAGCACAAGACTCTATCAGCAGGTTTTGTTGGGAAGCAGAATCCCCATCCAGAAAGTCAATAGCAGATACTTTCTGAAGGAAGGAAGTCAACAGAGAACTCAGTTCACAGCCAGCAGTCTAGGGAATGTCTTGGCAGTAAAGTGCTTAAGTATGTGTTAGGCTCACTATGAGTTGAACTATAATTAAAATTTCTTTACCACTGAATTGCACAAAGAAGCCTTGTAAATAGAAGATACTTAATAAATATTTCTTGATGACAATCCAATGTCTTATTTATTTCAGCATATTAAAATGAAGGAAAGTCTTTAATGAAGTCACATAGGACTAGCTAGTTACAGTTTGCCCAGGAAATTTGTCCTCCTGAAATCCAAGTCCCGCTCTGGATTGAACAATAGACCAAGGACACTTTGATATTTTTGTGTCCACATATGTGTTACAGCGTGTATGTGTTCATGTGCATGTGTTTACGGAGGTCAGAGGTAATACTGGTTTTCCCCTCTATGGAGTTCGACATTATCTTCTGGAGATACACTGAACATAGCAAGACAGTAGGTCACCAAGCACCCAAGATTATAAGCATCTGCCATCACGTATGGCTTTTTATGTGGGTACAGTGGGTATAGATCAATGTCCCCATGCTCATTTGATGGGTACTTGGCTAACTAAGCTTTCTCTCCAGTCTCCACATTGAAGGTTTTGATGAAGGTTTACCTGCCTATTTAATCTAAGACATACTTCACCGCTGCTACACACATCTTTGTTTAGCTTATAGGTTGACTGAAATGCTGAGTGTTTGAGAGAACTGTTTGTTGGGTTTCCATTTGCAAGGTTAACTGTACCAGAAGACACATCTAAGACTGTTCTGCTGCCTGGGATCCAAGAATACAAATAAAATGGCTAAAGTAAGAAACTGAAATCAAAGAATATTCAAGACAAAGAAAATTAAACATCAGAAAGATGTTCTTTCTCTGCAACTGTCCCAGCAGCACAAATGCTTTCAGCCATTATAGAACTTCTAAGCTTGTCAAGAGCAATCCTAGGAAGTGTCTTAGGAAAAAAAACACAAATGTTTAAGAGTAAAAATGCAGCTTTCCCAGGTTAACTACTGCACATTTAAATGCTGATGTCTGTTTAAAAACATTTTATCATGTTACAGTGATTATTTGATCATTACAGTGATTATTAGCATTTTCCAAAGAGGGCTCCAGTAGGATTTTTCATACCATTTCTTCTCTTGAAGTTTTATAAATTTCCCATCAAAAGTGTAGATCATTTCTTGTCTCATTAAATCTAGACAGGCTTGTGACATCTTTGCATACCCCTTAGCTAGCCCAGATAAGGAGGCACACTTGCCTCATTTGCAGTAGGACTTTCAGTCCTCACCTGCTTCCCAGACAGCGAACACAGAAAATCTAAAGCCCAAGATAGAATCTATGGTGAGACTGAAAAATCCCTTGGAAAGACAGGAAGACCTAGCAAACTATTACAAAACACAAAAGGCTATTGGAGAATCTCAGAACATGAAGTCTCTGTCAAATACTGTAGGGCTTCTAAGTATATGTCAACTGTCAGCTTCATTGGGAACTCAGCATGGAAAGAATTCTCTTAAGATATCTGTAACTATAGCTTTTGTTCATGAGAAGGAAACCTAGTAAGAATCATAGAAAACCCACTAGGTTTTTAATGTCTATTTGAGAAACGTTGCCAGGTTGAAGCTGGAAGGATCAAAGGCAATACCATACGAAGAGAGGCCTCTGGGTAATGACACTACCTCAGGTAGGAAGAAAATCGGAAAGTGTGTGTCTATGTGTGGTGTGTGTGTGTGTGTGTGTGTGTGTGTGTGTGTGTGTGTGTGCGTGTGTGTGTGTGTGTGTAAGGGTCTCTGTGAAAGGTGAGAACACTTTGATTATAAACTAGGCAGTGGGCTGTCCATACTACCTTTGTGAAGATGGTCACAACTCTATCCTCTGTACTGTCCATCTACAATACTGATACTTTTCCTTCCAAGGCCAAGTCTTACCTATTTAATTTGGGGAGGTTTGTCACTCACTTCTAACTGGTAGAATGTAGTACAGTCTCTCTGTATAGCTTCTGGGGAAAGACAGACAGGCAACTCATCACCCATCTTGCTTGCACTTGAAGACTGGCACTAGGTAAGTAATTTGATTTCTGTCTTTCCAAAATGACTTGAGGAAACTCAAGGTAAGTTATGCAGTGAGATCGCATGAAGAGAACAACAGCCCACAGCTTCTCTAGCTCATGGTGGTTCATCTCCATCTACTTTTATTGAATAAAAAGCACTAACAAGACTGATCAGCTAAGCCTGTTCTGAGCTATGTAACCTATAAGATAATATAATGATTTCTATTGTAATTGTATCACATTTGGGATGGTTGCTACAGCAACAGAAACAACTCTTCTGGAGTCAAAGGGCATTTGATTTTCTTTGTTGAATAGGAGAACACATAGCTTTTGAACCATGATTACTTTTGTTTAAACCTATAAATAGAAAAAAAAAGCAATCCACCAATTACTATGAGAAACTCTAAATTTGGATCAAAATGGATATAAATGATTTTTTTAAAATCATTTAGTACCACAAACTATAGAAAGTTGCTTTGTCCTTCTGTTTCCCATTTGTTATTAGGAATAATTAGCAAATAGATTAAAATGAATGAGTTATGTATGAGAAAGATGCCTTTGTGGAATGGTGGTGCCTGGCACAAAACTGCCTGAACTAGCTCCAGAAATCACTGGTGACTATTTGTAGGGATGGCTTTTTGCATAAGAGCCAGTCCCAAGAATGCTGCTAGCAGGGGTTGAGGTGAGTAGAAGACAGGGCATTTCTCCAGAGCTGACACTTCAGTCCTATTCTTTACCATCAGTAACAAGTGGGAGCCACTGTTTTGTCTTTCTTTGATTTGAGTTTTTCTACTTAAGGGTTTGGAATTGCATCTGTGGCACTCAATCATAAAAAGAACACCATGAACACTGAATGGATAAAGGGGTTAGTTCTCTAAGACAGCATTTCTTCCTGAACATGTGCAGACATGATCAACATCAGAGAATACAAGGATATCTACTCACAGGCCTACTTACACTTTGAGAAATTTCAAGTACATATGGGTCGTATCTGAATTAACAGCTACTACCATAACCAGTTTTATAATTTCTAAAGCATATTTTAATATGATACAATAAGACTACCACAAGACAGGAAAATATCGAAATGCCATGGTAAAGGGCCCATACCTAAGTCAGACTGCATGGCATCCAAGCCCAGCTTGCCCCTCTTTTAGTCAGGCAAACATGGATGAGTCAGTGAAATGCTCCATGATATGGTTGTATATCAGAGATAACCATGTGGACCTAGGGTTAGTGCAAGGATCAAGTTAGTTAACACACATAAAACCTTCTCTCTTTTTTTTACAATAATTTTTTAAAATTTGAATTAGAAACAAGATTGTTTTACATGTCAATCCCAGTTCCCTCTCCCTCCCCTGCTCCCCTACCATCCCCCCACAAAACCTTGTCTTAACAAGGAGGATTTACACATAGGAATCTAACTGACAAAGACAATTTTTATTACTAAAAGGGAGGAAATTGTTTCAAATACTCTAAAACTTCTGGGAATTTAAAAAAGAAGGATGAATCTTTTAAATGAAGAAAATTGCCACATAAAGCCATAGAGGTGGTTACATAAGTACCTAGAGGCCCCCACACAACACAGTAAAGCTAGAATCTTTTGCAACTTGTCAAAGGGAACTAAAGATAGATGAATAATAAATACTAAGCTGTTATGGCCAGTGTCTGTAGGATAATTTAATGACAATAAATCTAGACAGCCCTACTGGGCTATGACAAGACACTGTTCTAACTATATCTAATTTGGTTGACTTTCCCTGTTTAATTAGTGAATAGTATAATTATGTGTCTGAAAGTTTGTGTGAATTTAATACCATCACTAATGCAAAGTAGAGCAAAATAACAAATCTTAGGGGTTTTTTAGGTCTTGCTTTCTTACAAAGAATACAATTAACTCCCTGGAGTAACCCTGATTTGCTTACAGAATGAATGCTGTGGCGAATAGAAGGCACTGTCTCATTGCTCCTCATCAACACCTAGAAGACCTTGTCTGATTTAGTTTAACTAAGGTCATTTTTAATAATTGCAAGCACGAGAGTCTATTGAAGATCTGCTCAGGAAAATGTATTAATGTAGCCAAAGCAGATACAGTTCTGCATGTCTCACTCTTTTTAATTTCTTGATTGCCAAAATAATCAATATGACCCTTCACCAACCAGCTATGTGTGCAGAGAAGCCTACAAAAGCAAATGGATATACTGATTTAATATGATGCTTTCTTTTGTTCTTTCAGGTTGACATATGGAAACATTTTGCTGAGATATAAGGATATACACTGATTTTTGTCTTCCTTTGTGTAATAGAATGCTTAATCTTATCCATTTTGAAGGCTATAAAATATTCTATACTCCAGAAATATTTGGGAAAAGGTCTGATATCCTATAGTATCAACAAAGACAAAAACTTTCCATTAATAAAAGCAAGTAAAAGGAATTAATTTTGACAAAAGTGTTGAGGAATGTAATTACATATTCTAAGGTTCATGGGAACCTTGGGGCTTTGTGGTAGCAAGAAGGTCTGTGAATTAACTTACAATGTTTCACTGATACTTAATTTATTTTTTAGTATTGATTAGAAAAATAATAATGAACCACATTTTTTAATTTCATGCCTAAACTCATCTTATAAGCTTACTCACTAGATTTTCTTCCTTCCTTCTGTCTTTCCTCTCCTGCTTCCTTCACTCCCTGCCTTTCCCTTTCTCTGCAATCACTACTCATTAGGTAATGATTTGTTTACTGACAACACACTACTAGGTCTTAGAAATCCCATCAGAAAGTCATAATCTCTGCAGCATTAATTTTATGTATATGTAATATAAACAAATTTTAAAAATCACTTAGGTTGTCTCCCGAATACAACAGCTGATATAAGAAGAAAGGACACAGATTAAAAGAGGCCAGAGGCAGAGACTGAAGTCTCATTGCTCTCACAGAGCAATCCCTGGAAGTTGGAAGCAGGTGTGTGTGTGTGTGTGTGTGTGTGTGTGTGTGTGTGTGTGTGTGTGGTGTGTGTGTGTGTGCATGTTGTATGCATGTGTGTGTATGTGTGTGTGTATGGATGTGTATGGATGTGTGTGTTTGGATGCACATTTGTATATGTATATATGTGTGTGTATGTATGTATTTGTGTATATGTATCTGTTATGTGTATTATGTGTATATACATGTGTGTATATGTGTTTGTGTGTGTATATTTATGTATGTAATGTGTGTGTGTGTGTGTGTGTGTGTGTGTGTGTGTGGTGTGTGTTTGTACAGATTCTTCCTTGGAACTTCAGAGGGAACATAGACCAGGGTTCTGGAAGCAGGACTATGAGATTTCTGTTTCAGGCCACCTTGTCAATAATACTTTCTTGGGGATGCCCTAGGAAAACAATATAGACAGGTGGTCTCTAAAAGCCCCTTGTGAATCATGAAAGTAGAGCTATCTGGGACAGATATAAAGTTAAAGGTTTGGAATTCCAGCTTAAGCTAGAGATAATACCTAGCAGAATAACAGCATATGGTTAAGCAATGAGGCCATGTATGCCTTGAGGGGCAGTGCACAAATAGGAGGTCCAGAACTCCAAAGAACAACAATAAGATGGACAAGTGCACACAGAGGACAATAGGGATGGATAGAGACTGGGGGAATGTGGTACCCCAGAGCCACTTGCAGAGAGTGCTCCAAGGGACAAGCAGAACAGACTGTTCTCCATAGGAGACACTATTCTGCCTGAGAGCTATAAAAGTCCAGCAAGGGTAGACAAGTCTTTCTCAGAAGAAATGTACTGAGCTAGGGGGCAACAGCAATTCTGGAAGGGTTCTTCACATGGGCATCTCTACTTAAATGTCCTTTCAGATGACTGTGTTTTCATCTAATGAAGTACCTTGATGTTTACACAGTGATGAGTGGACAAATGAAACAGCACGTTACTCTAATTACTACTGACTGTAAAGCTGCATACTGAATTACAGTCCCGCACTATAGTGCTTTACAGTAGCACATCTAGACATCTGTTTAGAACCTGTTGTTGGTAGAGTTCTCTGCATAATTTATAAAGAGGGGAATTGGAGGCAGGATAATGTTTTGAAATGTAAAACATCTGACTCATAGCAGAGATGAAGAGCAGGGAATGGCCCATGAGAGACACTGGGCAGAGACAACCCAAGCCCAATAAGACATCAGGCTTCTCAAAGCCAAACTACTTTAATGAGGGTGAGTCACAGTGCCACCCAGGGAAATGAATCAGGTGCCCACATGCCTAAGCGGCTTCATAATTACAGGTTTTCCCTCCCTTTTAAATTAAAACTAAAGCCAGGTAACGAGTAATGTCCCCATAGAACAAATTCAGCCAGATGGAAATATGCAGAGGCCTAAAAAGTAAAATGAAAATATCAAAGGGAAGTAGCTTTTCCAGTGAGGAAAAGGAGGAAGCAAGGGAGAGGGGGAGGAAAACACTGCTCTAAGTATAATGCCATGCCTGCTGGCCTGAAGACACTTTGAAATGCTTTTATTGTGTCCTCTATCACAGCTGATTCTGCCACCTTAGCCCCATGGAGTAACCACAGTAGCTTTTTCTCAACACTAAACTTTTAGAAACACGACCAGAGATTCCTATGGTTTCTCACTGAAACTAGGAGAGTGGGGACTACCTTTATCCCTTTCCTCCCCAGCTTCTGCAGCCTACAATGGTGATGATGACCAGAAGTCCTGTGAATCCTACATCTTGAACATCTTCTTCCCCAGAGCCTGATCTTAGCAGAAGTGACTCACCTCTGCCAGCCTCACTTCCTGCCTTGGGCCCTCTAAGCAAAGCAGATGCACAATTGAAGGGAATAAGGGACAAATCAGTTGCCATTAGCTGCTTAAAACCTGGGGTAGTTTCCCCAGGGCCAACTCAGGCCTAACAATATCATTGTGAGAAATCTGAAAAGCCACCTGGGTCAAGCAAGGAATTAATCTGATATTTTAGATCTATTTGCTCTGTGGTCAGGGTCTCTATGAAGTGCAGGAAGTGAAGCTCCTTTTGCCCTTAAAGTAGTGTGTGTGTGTGTGTGTGTGTGTGTGTGTGTGTGTGTGTGTGTGTGTGTGTATAGATGTATGTCACATATGAGTGTATGTAGATGGAAACCAGAAGAGAATATTGGGTGTCCTTTTCTCTCTTTATCTTACTGCCTTGAGACAGTTGGAGCTCAAGAGCTGGTGGGAAGTTTTGGGAGGGAGGCAGGGGAGACTAGGCTGATGTCCAGCAAACACCAGGGAACCTCCACCTTTTATGAAGGTGCCAGGGGACCCAAACTTAGATACTCACACTTAGCACAAGCCACTCTTACCCACTGATCAACAAGCATTCTCATCCACACCCACACCCCAGTGGCAACCCATTCATTTATATCAGTTCCAATCGCCCTGCTCTTTAGAACAACCTTCTTTCCTCTCTTGTTCACTCTTAGGGTCTTACTCAAAATAGTCCTTTCCCTGGCAGGACTCCCCAAGCCCCTTGATTAGAATACATCTTGCCACAGATCCTCCCAGAGACCCACATGTGTCCTTACATAGCACTTGGTTGGATTTGTTGCAATTGCTACTATAAAGTCTACCTTGTCTCACAGATCATCAGCTAGAGAGAGCAGATACTTTGGTCCTTACAGGATCACCTAAGCACAATAATGTGATGGCACATTAAATACTCAAGAACTGAAACCTGGAATGTAGCAGGCAATACAACATGAGATGTTCTTTCTTGTTTTTGCCACTATCTTAGTTATGTGATCTGAAGCAAGTAGTTGAACCAATGTTTGAGTACCTTTTCCTGTTAAAAATGTGGGCAATACTATCTCTGCTATGTACAAGGCTGTCATGAACCCCAGAGATGGAGAAAGACAAACACTCGATAGGTAATTACCTAGTGCATGGCTCTATGTGAGATACTGACATCAACATTCTTAAAAAAAAATCTCTGAAAGTTTACTTACTTTAAGATGTGAAACATAGAAAAATAAAGACTTAGGTTGAATTACTCTGACTCAGGAGGGTATGCCCTCTATCTCTTTCTTTTTTCTCATACTGATAGTTTTGGTAACTACCTGAATCCTTATTTAAGCCATAAAGCAAGAAATACCTAAGACAAGTGTCACCTGCCTATGAAACCACCCCAGCTAGCTTACACAGACTTAAATGTTGCTTCTCTATGTTTGTATTATACTTCATATAATAACATTAGATCTTATTTGTTTACCACAAAACTTTAGGAAGCATCAAGAATATCTTTCCATTATTACATTCCTAGTATCCTGAATGGATATTAACTACAGTGGATAGTAAAAATAAGTTATGAGTATTAGCTAAATGAACAAATACTTTATCTGACATTTCTAAAAGATTAATTAATACAATTAATTTTATTTAGTATTTCTGTTTACATTTGTTGTAGTTAATCTTCAGTGTTGATTTAAGTGCTTAAGGGTCACCTGGGGTCACAGCTCTGGATGTGTTTATGAGGGGTGTGCTCAGATAGGGCCAACTGAGGAGAGTAGAACCACCCAGAACATGGGGAGCATCATCCTATGTACTGTGGCCCCAGGCTGAATAAAGAGGAAGAGTGAGATAAGGACTAGCCTTCATCTCTCTCTGCTTCCTGACTGTGGGTATGATGTGACCAGCTGCCTTATACTCCTGTCACCAGAGCTAGAGCTGCCTGGGTACCATAGTGAGCTGCACCCTTAAACTGTTAATCAAAACTAATCCTTCCAGGCTGGAGATAGAGGCCAGTGGTTAAAAGAATTTACTGCTCCTAGGGCCAGGTGTGGTGGCTCATGATTTTAATCCCAGCATTCAAGAGGAAAAGGCAGATAGATCTCTATGAGTTCAAGACTAACTCAGTCTATATAGCAAGTTCCCAGCCATGGCTACATAGTGAACCCCTGTCCAAAAATATATAAAAAGTAAAACAAAAAGGAGCATATACTGTTCTTGCAAAGGACCTGGGTTCAGGATCTGGTGCCCTGTTCTGGGCTCCATGGGCTCTAGGAATGCATATGATGTGCACACATACATGTAGGTATACACTCATACACATGAAATATAAATAAAATTAAAAATTAAATAAGTCCTTCCTTAAATTGCTTTGTCAGGTATTTTGTCAGAACAATGAGAAAAGCAATGGATATTCATAACCAACCAATAATTAAGGCTCCAATCACAGTATTTCATTTGAGGTTGCTAAAATAGAATACCAGTCTTATTCAAAAATATAGATCCAATTTACATAAATATATTAAAAATGAATTTTAAAATCTACAAAATAATTGTTGTTGCAAAGGTAATAGATCAAATATGAGGGATAAGAAATAATTCAGGTTCCCTTTGTATTTGATTTATACTAGTTAGAAAACTAGTATTAGTTTTCTACATTGACAGTTTCCGGGAGGAAATGTATTATTAGTAAATAACAAATTACTTAGAGTACTTGACACATTTATTATAATGTTGCTCTTCCTAGAAAAGTATAACTAATAGCAAAAATAAAACACAGCTGCAAATTGATGGTCTACAACACATAGAGCAGTGATTCCCTTCAAATTTAGACAAGTACTGTTTACTCAGTACTCAGATTAGAAAAAATACAAAGCTACTGTGAAGTTGTATGATATATAATCTAAATCCTTCCTTTAAGACAACAGCTTGTCAAAATGATAATCACCAGGAATAGAGAGATTTGTTTGGTGAATAAAACTTCCTTTTGTGTTTGCCTGTGTGCTTTCCAGAAAGGAATCTGAAATCTATAATTATTAGCTTTATATAGTCAGCTTCTGATTATGTGAGTTTATAAAGGGGACCACAGATATCTGTGCTAATAGAGGAAAGGAAGAAAAACAATAGACGTGATTGATATCCAAAGGAGTGCCTAATACAAAAATGACATCCTTGGCTCTGGAATAAGAGTTATACTTTGTAGCCTATGAGCTTTCCTCATGTCCCACTAGCTGATCTAAATCAGAAGCATGGAAAACTCAACTATATACCTGAGTGAGAGTTCACTCCAATAGCTGAAAGCTGCTGGTCAGCAGATGGAACTCTTCTCAAGGCTCCAGGGCCCAATACAATATATTCTCAACCTTACACACCAATGCAATGAAGAAGACAATTTAAGGAAAGGAAATAAAATACAGCCATCCTGCCCTGTGCTTTGACCTTGTGATAAAACAGGGTTGGCTAAAGTCTGTAAAATTACTAATAAAATTAAGCCTTAAGACAAGAGTCCACTAAACAGAAAGGAAAAAAAGAAAATTAGAAATTAGCACAAGTTATCTGATATATTACTTTCTAGAGTGATCTTTACAGTTTTTGGAAACTCTGAGTTAACTATTTTATAATTGCCTATGAAAACAGAGTATCTTCCCATTGTGAAAGAAAATTCATCTATAAAATCAGATGTAACAAGGATTTACATTAAAATGGCACATCTCTGGGCATTTTATGAAGTAATGAATGAGAGCAAGAATCCAGGGCTGAGGAAGATCACTGTGGTTAAGAAGGAAGCTGATCCTACCTTGAAGTAAAGATGAGATTCATGAGCCTCCACCTTCATGACCTAAGCATCATCATGCTGGGGGTCAGGTTCCAACATAATAATTTGGAGAGACCAAAGCATTAAGTTCATAGCAGCAGGCCTCCCCAGTGCCAGTAATTTCTTCCATCTAAGATAGGCTCATAGCAGGTGGTAGAATTCAAAGAAAGCAAATATCCATTCACAAAATGCAATGTACCTAGGGATACATTGCATTTGAGACACAGTCCCTCTATGTAAGGGGCTCACAAACACAAATGCATGCATTTATATAAGATTTCCCAGAAGTACATGAAGCATATGAAAATTGCTGGAACCAGGAAAGGCTACACAAAAGAGATGGGAGCCATAGGACCTGGTTAAGTCATGGAGGTTCATGAATGGCATCTACACCCTTAAAGGAGAGCTGTAGAGAGTTCTTTTGTCTCTTCCTCCCCATAAGGACAAAGAATAATCTGTCTGAGAACCCAATAGCCACCACCAAGTCTGGTGACACCTCAATATGCATTTCCCAGCATCCAGAAGAGAAATAAATTTCAGTTGTTTAAATTACCCAGTTTACAGCTGGGTGTGTTTGCACACACATTTAATTCCAGCACTTGAGAAGCAGAGGCAGGTGGATCTCCGTGAGTTCAAGGCCAGCCTGGTCTACAGAGTGAGTTCAGGACAGCCAGAGCCATGTAGAGAGACTCTGTCTCAAAAAATAATAACAATAAATAATAATAAATTATCCAGTTTACAATGTTTCAATACAGCAGCTTTAATAGAATAAGATAGTCAAGTTATCTGACAGAATTGTAGCCAATCAGGTGGATAGATGGAGAAGCATTCCAAGTTGACAGAAGTGAAGTGCCATGAGTACTAAGAAAAAATATGCTTACAAGTTCAAGGTATATTTGGATGGAAACAAGAAACACGATATGAGTAAAGAGAAGTTAGAATTAAAAATTTAAAAGCTGCCCGGCGGTGGTGGTGCATGCCTTTAATCCCAGCACTGGGGAGGCAGAGGCAGGCAGATCTCTGTGAGTTCGAGACCAGCCTGGTCTACAAGAGCTAGTTCCAGGACAGCCTCCAAAGCCACAAAGAAACACTGTCTCGAAAAAGAAACAAACAAAAAATTAAAAGCTGAGTTGGATATGATGAGACATTTTTGGTCATGCTCATTTGAAGATTCTTTTTTTCTAAGATGGACAGATAAAATTTTATTAATTTTAATAGACATAATATCCAATCAACTCATTGAATATTGTATTAAAAGTAATTCTGTAATGATCTCACATTATTCAAATAAGTAGTAGAAACATATCCAGTGAATAATGAACCACTCACAAAGAACACTGGCTTACACATTTTATAAAATTTCCTCAGAGACACATATTTCCTGGAGTGTCATATAGATATTCATTTATACCAGCTTTTCATATTGCTTCAGCTTATAAGCCTCTGCTAAGTCAACAGTTTTCCAAAGACTTTCAAAGTGATTTATGTTTAAATTTTGGGTTCTTTTGCTTGAGACAGGGTCTGTCACAGTCACATAGGTTAGCCTGCAAGTCACAATATCTTCAAGGCTGGCCTCAAACTCAAGGCAATTCTCCTGCCTCAGGGATTAGAAGCAGGAGCCACTCAGGTTCAAAGTGACTGTTAAAACTGAAAAGCTTCTTCTGTTATGCACATTTCTGACTTCCCATGAACTATTCATGCTTATATGTTTTAAAATAGTCTTAGGCAGTGCTAAGGATGAAACCCAAGGCTTCTTACACAGGGATGAGATATAAAAAGTCCTGAAGCTGTAGGATATTATGATCTGATGTGTGCTTGAGAAAACAAAAGCTCTGCTGACATTAATGAATAACCAAGTCTTCTAGACAAGAAGCTAGAGCAGAGGCATCAATGATGCTGGGTTTTCTGCCTGGATGGTCCCTTATACAGTCTCTCATCCTTTGTCTTACATCTTAATGTTTTATTAATAAAGCATTAGCCTCACAATTTATTTCCTATTAATATAAAAACTTTTTAGGGAAAAACAGGATGACAGAAAATGTATAAGTGATACTGAGGTGGGCTTGAGAATGCCAGGTTGAAAATCCTTCCCTCTCAACCATGTAAATTCATGGAGACCAAGAGACTGGTATTGATCTGAATTGTGCCTCAGGACCAGGACAGATAGAGAGCTTCCTTTCCCAAAAGAATAGAACATGGGACATTGCATTAATTTTCTACCTCTGCACATGTTACAATGAGCTTAGTGGCGATAACAACATACATTTATCCTTACAGTTTACATGAGCCAGGAGTCTTAACTGTGTTATGATTAAAGACTAACTAGGCTGTAATCCAGTATTGGTCAAATCTGCAGTCTCATCTGAGGTTCACAGTTCCCTCTCCAGAGCTTGTGCTGTTGGAAGGATTCATTTCCTCACTATTATAGAATTGTGTGAACTATTTCTCCAAGGCTAGAAGCATGGTGAGAAAGACTGTGGTTTCCAGTCACTAGCCTCCAGGTCACATGATTAACAAATCACATAGTAGGTACAGGCTTGCCAAGGAGACCCTGCTAGTGGTGGAGTCTAAACAGTCTGTCCCTAAATGCTTATCTCCTGTTTTGCTTTGTTTTCTTTTGTTTTGTTTTGTTTTGTTTTGTTTTAACACTTCTTTAACATTTCTTCCAGCAGGTGGTGCTATTTTAAGAGTCTGTGCAGCCTTAGGAGGTAGGGTTGGCTGGCGGAAGTGGGTCATTTGGAGGCAAGCTTCACTTCTAGTTCAAACTCATTCTTTCACTTAAGTTACTTCTATCAGGTGTCCATCACAGTAATGAGAAAACATATATATATATATATATATATATATATATATATATATATATATATGTCCTTCATTCCTTCCTTTGACTAACTTAAAGTCAAGGATGGAGATATTTATTGTGTCTGCATCCCTCTCCAACTCTGTTATTAAACACACACAGTGGAGTTAATGCTAACCCATCATATTTGTCATTGACTAGCAGTACATCTCAACTTGCATATACTCCAAAGGAGGACTAAGGCTCAGAAAGCAGGAGTCAGCTGATCTTTTAGAATTCTGCCTGCCACAGATGCCAAGCATAAGAGCTAATGCTTCCAAGCTGGGGAAGCAGTGAGAAGCTGCTCTATCTGGTAGGCCAGGAAGCCACTTGGAGATTGTCAGGAACAGCTCTGCCCTAGGTCCTCCATGACATGTCACACAAAAGCAAAGCCTGTGAAAAGCAAGTGCCAGGTAAACACAGAGACCACCTTCCCAACACAGCCAAGGACAAAGGACAGAGGGGGAAACATTCTCCCACAAGGAGGATGTAGAGACAGAAGTGAACAGAGAAAATGACCTAGCAGCATGGACGTTCTTTTCAGCCAGGGATAGGAAGGGAGTTTCTCCCCAGCCAGCAGCATGAACTCAGATCCAAGGAGACACCCAAGTCCTTTTTTCTTAAACACTGCCATTACGTTTTCTCCCTTAATTTCATATTTAGAGACAATGATCACACACACACACACACACACACACACACACACACACACACACACACACATTCCACAAATATGACTGATGATGGTGAGGGGATCAGTTTAAGAGATATAAGCAGTCTCAGTCGAGAAAATCAAATCAGAGAGAAAAACTATTCATCAAACCAAAGTAGACAGGGTAATTAAAAAGAAGATATATGCCATGGTAAATTGATTCTCAAAGAAAATTCCAGCTAATGGAACAGTTATATTTTCAACTGTATTAATGCCAGGTAAAAGCAAGAGAAAATTGGGTTGATAAAAATCAGTTTGAGAAAAAGGAAGACTTTTCCCAACATAACATCCCTGGAACTGCATCCTCTAACCATTGCCACCTGGCCTCTGTTGGAATTTCTCACACTGGCTGTCCCCCAGAGCAACATACATCCAGCTGTGCTGCTCTCCCATCTTAGGACCCACCAAACTGGGGCAGGGAACAAGCAAAAAGAAATCCCAATCCTGCTTACGATCCAGTCAATCTTCTCACTCCAAGTCACATTAGAGATTTCAGATTCTGGTACCCAGCTAGACTCACTTTGCCCGGATGCTCCGTATTTGTACTGAAGGCTTAAGTCCAGGTTGTGCTTGCCACCTGAACTTACACTAATATGGTGAAGCCAAAAAGTGGATATATTTATTTAGCATTTGTGACACTGAATCAATTAAGCATGTCCATTGTCCTCATGTAATTCTTCTTCTTTTTTAATTTAGTAGTGCTATTTCAATGCAAAAGGAATTTCAAGGAAGAAGGATATGCTTATGCATCAGCAAATTCTGTTACCCCTAAATCCTTTCCCCTACCAGTCTGGAGACTTGTTCTCAGGTAGGACAAGGTGGCTTAGAAAGTCAACAACTTGAAAGGCTACCTTACAATAAGCAATTGGGGTCTGAAGATTATTGTACAGACATGTGAAAAGCTGGTCCCCAGGGAGAAAGTGACTAACCAAGTTTCTGGTGAATTTTCAAAAGGTAAGATGTATGTGAGGTAGGTTAGACAGGGAAATGGTTCTGCACTGGTTTCCTGGGATTTTCCTGCTGGGCTCTGGCTTTGCAAGGATAACAAGCAAATAGCTGGGAGGCCACAGTGAAAGAGAGGCCTGGTGTCCTGGCTCTTATAGATTCTGGGCACGGTCACATTCTGTTAAACTTGATAGTTCTACATGGTAAGGAATAGTATAACCTTAGGGATAGATTTTTCTGAACCCTTTTTATTTTCCTTAGGTATTCATGAAACCCAGAAGTTCCTATGGCTTCCTGAAGGGGTCCTTAGAAGGCCACTGAGCTAAAAGCCAGGTCGGGTGGCCTGCAACCAGCTTGACAAAAGGAGAATTTACTTTGGCAAAAGACAGGCTAGATGAATGACAGTTGTTTGTGGCAGAGACTCAGAGAGACCCCCTGACCACCAAAAGCTGAATCAGACAATGATGGGTACAAGATGCAGCCAGAAAGGTCTTGACATAAATACTGACATGCATTTGTCTACTGTAGGCCCCAGGTATAGTCAGTGAGTCAGTCATAAAGGTTGTTCTTTGCTGCCTTCAGGCCCCCCATACTAGCAATTCATTAAAAGTTTAAACAATAGTCAAATTCAAACAGTCTCCACTCTCCATAGGTATGTCTTTGCTTTCTTGGGTTAGACTACAAAGAGAATCTTGCATCTATTCCCTTAGTGGCCCGGACTCCTGCCTTGTCTCTCTCCTCTCTCCAACCTATTTTGTCAATGCAACTTCAACTCCAGGACTTTTTAAATTGCTCTGTTCCTTCACTGAAGAATCATCTTCCTCTTCATCTTAACCTTGTCATTTTCCTGTTGCCTGTTTCCTAGGCCCCTTACTCTTCACTGGAATGAATTAATCACCTTCTTGGAAACTCTCACCACACCCAGCCTTTATGATGGGACACACTAGTAAATAAGTTTACTTCCTATTGTTCCCCTAAGCCAACAGTCCTTACATTTTAATTTATTTTATTTTAAATTATATGTATATATTGTGTCTGTGTATGGGTTTAATTAAGTGCAGTTTACTCAGAAGCAAGAAGAGGGCATCAGATCCTCTGGAGGTAGAGTTATAGATGGTTGTGAGCTGGGAATGGAACTTGGGTCATTTCCTAAAATAGTGTTCTGTCTTAACTGCTGAGCCATCTTTCCAGCCACTAAACCACTACTCCAATGTCAATAGATTTCACTTGAAATTATAAGTCCCACACCATGGATGGAAATACATCACATATGTGTCCCCATTATGTTTTCATAATTTTGAACTATTGAAACACAACTCTTCCTTTCTTTGTCAAGCAATCTAGTAGCAACTATCCTGCCTTTCTGTGTGATTTGTGATTTGCCACAAAGGCACTGGGGAAGAAGTCATGTGACACCAGAGGGAAAACAAAACAAAAACAAAAACAAAAAAGACCGAAGTGAGCCACTTCATGCTTTGTTAGGAACAGACAAAAGTATATTTTACTAGTGGCATTTGACAATATAGTACTTTTCTTTTGAGTACCTAAAAACCTGATCTATTTAAAATAGTGGTGTAACCTCATGTTTTGCTAAATGGACATGATGTCAAATCACCTTACAAACATTTGTGTTTGTACACTTAGGTCAGTGATGTTCTCAGCCTTAATCAGAGAAACTGCTTCTGGTAGAGGGCAGTGGTAAATTCAGACTCTTAGAGGGTCAGGGTGATGAGAATAAATGATTGCTAGGGGTTAAACCTAGGTGGAATGTCTATCTACATCACCCTCTCCAAGGCTTGGAGAGTATCTCACGAGAGGAGGTAGAAAGAATGTAAGAGCCTGGGGGTGGGGAGGAACACAGTAGAGGGCTATCTTTTCGATGTGACAGAGCTGTCATACTGAACCCACAGCAGCAGTGGTACCCTGCCCAAGCCCTGAAGCAGAAGGACTCATCAACAGTCCACTGTGGACGGTAACTTCAGGAATGCTCATGCAGCTCCACTCTCCATGAGGAGCAGTTAATGGTTGCTGAGGGATGGAGAGTCATATGCCTCAGTGAGATCGACATTACTGTTGTCCTTCCTTAAGCAAATACCATCCATGCTCATGACTAAACAAGTGGTTTATGGAGGGAGGGAGGGAGGGAGGGAGGGAGGGAGGGAGGAGGAGGGAGGGGGAGGGAGAGAGAGAGAGAAAGAGAGAGAGAGAGAGAGAGAGAGAGAGAGAGAGATAAGGTGAGGAAAAAGTGTTTGGCAAGAATGGAAGAGTGATTAGAGAGGATAATGGGGTAATTATAATCAAAGTACTTTAGATGTGTATGTAATTGCTAAAGAATAAAAAATAAAATACTGTATTGATCATCCTCACAAACTTAACTTCCTTTCTGTCCATGCACACTAAATCTTAGTTTGGAACTTAAAGATCTTCTCAGTTGTCTTTGATTTTTCTTGTCATCTGTGGCCAAAGTCTTCCTCAGCAAGCTGTAGTAACAAGGTCTTGACTTCGGGGGTCTATTTCACATTCCTGTGAACTAATTAGAAGGAAGGGCTTTGCCTGCCTCTCGGGCAATCTCTAACCTGTGGGAGAGCGCATGCCATCCTCTCCATTCTGATTTTGCTTCTCTGGTGTTTCCTCTCTGAAGAGATCCAGCCTACGCTACTGAGTACCTAATGGCTTTTGGGTTTTGTTTTTCCTTCCATTTGGAAGGAAGCACTTTTCTACCTTACTTTAAAAAAATATTTCCCCTTTCTCCCATCAGGCAGGAGGTAGATGGTTTGAAACTACAACAGAACTGGAAGTAATTAGCTACCCAGGATGGCTGACTTGCCTGGCAGTTGCTCTTGAGAACGCACTAATTCATGAAACACTTTGTAAAGAAAGACTTACCTGGATTAGCTTTAGAGGAGAAAAGAGAATCTGTTGTGATTTGTTCTTATCTTTCTCCCCCACCCCAAAATCCACAACACACCTATCCAGCCTTCTTACTGAGAAATTCAAACTTTGGGGTCCGCCACTGTAGGCTAAGCCACTGTTTCTTGAACTTTTTAATTTTTACCCTTTGCTTTTAATGAGTATACAATGATTGCATTGTTTCTCCCACTCTGCTTCAGCCCACTGACAAACCACTGTCTGAACTATCTACTTAATACAACTCTTTTGATACCCACGTTTGGATTAAAATGTCCAAACTGAACTTTCCCCATCTCAACTACAATCAACTCCATCCTTTCAGTGGTTTAAAAAGTTCCAACATCCTTGAATCACATCTTTTGTCCTTCTCATTTTATCATACCCTGCATCCAACCACCAAAAGTATGTTATCTCCACCTTTAAAATCGATCTGAAATTCCACCACTTAAATCCCACCATGCTTCTCACTAAGATAGGGAAAAAAGTAACCCTAATATTGTGGGTGTGTGGGGAGGACACACAAGCTGGCAACCACTAAGGACTGAAACACCTAAGGAGACAGGCTCTCGGGTCCCGGAAGTGCTCCATTTGAGAATGAGATACATGTGACACATGGGGTCAGGAGCAGAGAATTCCTTGGGGGAGCAAACTTGGAAGAAATCTCCATCTCAGGGGGACTCTAGAAATCAGGGAACAGAATTTTTGACCCTCAAGGATGAGTGGGGCAAAGTAAAGGAGAAGTAGACCTGGGTTAAGTCCACCTATATCATAACTTATTGAACAAATGAAGATTATGTCAAATATTTTGAGCAGAGACTAACATATATGTAGATATATATGGTCCGTCACACCAAGTGTCTCCTCCAGGAAACCATACCAACATAACTAGAGACACTGTTTTGAGGGATACAGGCTAACACCAATGCTCACTCCCATCCATGGTCTCAAGATTGAATCATTCCTGGTTTCATGTCCATTCCCACTGAAGGATCCCCCTTTCATTCCAGCTCACTTCTTTAGTTTTGACTATAGGAGTCTCTGCCCTCTGGAAGCTTTGGCCCTAATGGCCCCATTGAGGTTTCATTGTTACTCATCTCTTTGTTCTTTCTCTTTCTTCTCCATGGAAATTCTGTATCAAATTTACACTCTCTCTTTCATTCTTATTTTCTTGCTCTTTGATCACTTCCATATACCCATAGAGAAAATCTACAACCTGTTTAAAATTCAGCTCTTTAAGTTTTCTGTACTTGTGTCCTCCAGCTGACTCCGGTTAGAGAAAAACACTGAACTGCATTGGCTAAACTTGTTTGTGGTTTGTGAGCACAACATCACTTGGGCCTTTACTTTGGTCAGAGAAGTCACTCCATGCCTGTTTTCTCCTAAGTACCTATTACACCTCTTCTCAAATGCTGTCCTTTAACTGTCTCTCTTTCCAAGTGGAGCTACTGCTTTCTGCTTAATAGAGAAAATACAAACTATCAGATTTTCTGTAGATTACTGCATGGATGCCCTTACCAGCATTTTTACCCACACCCAAAATATCCTTCCTGTTGGCAACACACTCCTGTCTGAAATTAGTCTTTCTGCTTTTTTCACAACCCCATTCCCTGTTTCTCTTTCTTCATTAGAACTGAAAAATTCCTTTGGGAAAAAATTTCCTGTAAAGACTATCAGTGGTCTATACTTGCTTTCTTTATGTCTTCACCTCTTGCTTGTTTCTTCTTCCTCCTCCTCCTCCTCTTCCTCTTCTCCTCCTCCTTCTCCTCTTCCCCCTTCACCACTACCTCCTTGCCTTCAGTTCTCTCTCTCTCTCTCTTTCTCTCTCTCTCTCTCTCTCTCAGTGTGTGTGTGTGTGTGTGTGTGTGTGTGTGTGTGTGTGTGTGTGTATGTGTGTGTGTGGTGTAGTGTATGTGTGTGTGTGATATGCACAGTTATGTATACATGTAGAGAAGAGGCAATGCTATGTGTCTTCTACTATCACTTTTCCTCCTTATTTTTTTAAGAGTCTTTCAATGAGAACATTGTTCTCCAGTTGACAAGACTGTTTGGTCAAGCTCCAGGGGATCTTCTTGCCTCTGCTTCCTGCCACAGCATTGGGATTACAGATGTTACTGACCATGCCCAGGTTTCAGGTGTGTGCTGGGGACCCACACTTGGATCGTCATGCTCATGAAGCAAGAACTTTACTGACTGGGTCATCTCCACAGCCCCTCATTCTTTTCATTTTAATGTCCTATTTCACTTGACTCCAGAGTGCAATGCCCACCAGATTTTCCCCTGGCCAAGAGTGCTGGCTCCTTCTCTGTCTCCTTTGTTGGTGCTGCCTTTTGTCTCTTCCTCCACATTGCTCAGTTTTGGTCTTCTTTACCTACACACACTCAACATCATCTCTATCATTGTTCTCAATCTGTGTGTCTCCACCCTTTGGAGGCAAAACAACCCTTTCACAGGGTTCTACAACAGATACAATGCACATCAGATATTTACATTAGGACTCATAACAGTAGCAATTATACAGCTATGAAGTAGCAATGGAAAAAACATTATGGGTGGAGATCACCACATCACGAGGAACTGTGTTAAAGGGCTGCCAGGTTAGGAAGGTTGAGACCCACTGGTCTACATGATGATAGTCACATTTACATCTTTTCCTTGGACCTTCACATCTTTCAAATATTTAATAGACAGCTAGACTTAAAATTAACTCCTGACATTCAAGTCACTAACCAGCTTCTTAGATACCAGAGAGGGCAAATCTATTCTTATAAATGTGCCACACATCTCAGCAGCATCCTTATTTCTTCTTTTTCTCACAATGCCACGTTTACTCCTCCATGACATCTTTTTGCGTGTACCTTAACAGTGTGTCCAAAGTGCTTCTGCTTCCCTCTACCTCCCCTGCTTTATCTCTGATCTCACTTTCTGTTCCCATGCTCCTTATTCAATGTCGCACAGAATTCTTAATGGATTTCATGGTCTACTCTAAGTATAATAGCCAGAGGAACCCTCATGGGACAGAAATTAGATCAGGTGACTCTTCACTCCCCCAGTAAGACAGTCTTTAAAAGAAATGGCCATTTGGGCTTTAAATGACCCAAGCCTACCTTCTTAGCAGCAGGCACCAACATTTCAAGAAATGCATTTGCATTTGGCTCATCTGCTTAAGCTAGAAATTGCTGATCCTTCTTTGAACTCATCCTTCACCTTTGTACACCAATTACCCCAGTCTCTTCTTTCTGTTTTTACATGTATCTCCAGCATTCATTTGTATCTGTGCTTCACTGATGCCAGCTCCACCCCCATCCTTACCTTAGGTCCACTTCCTGCACATTAAAACTTATCTTTCTAGTTAAATGCAATTTTCTCCACAAGATTCCCACATTTACCACCAAAACTTTCCCTTTTTTTCAGCCTTGTTTGATGATTTCTAAACTGAAGCTTTAAGCACAGGTCAGGATGCTTCTCAAAATGAATCTATTGGCTCACCTAGAGCTTTGTAGTCAGGCTTTAAAGGGGTATTAGCTTGTTAGGGGGAGGGAATATTCAATCACACTGTGAACCCTGGATTAGCATTTGCTTTAATTAAATAAAATTAGCCTTGGGTCCAGAGACTGAGTTAGCAACTAGTCGACAGAAAGTAATCATAGAGCACCAGAGGGCATCTGGAAGAGAGAGATGCATTGGAAGTAGAAGGGAGGGGTTTTGAGTGGTGCAGTGTTTTGTTTTGTTTTGTTTTGCTTGAGCTGAAGGACTGCCCCTTCTGGAGACACCAGCAAGGAGCAAAGGGTTAGGTAGTTGCTACTCAGTCTTTCTGAGCCATCAGGTTTTCACCCCAGCCTTTGAACCTCAAGTCTTATTTATAAACAGAAGTATAGAGATTTAGTTAAAGCTACCTTTAATGGCAGCAGCAGAGCCAGTGCCTGCAGGAACAGAATTCCCATCAGGTTGCGACCTAAGCAGCCAGGTTGCTTCCAGAAAAGCAGGCCAGCAACTGTGGAGTTTCAATTGCTGGCTAAAATAACAGCAGATTAAGGCATAGTCACTGTGCTGAAGATAAAACAATATTAGCTCTTGTTCTATTAAATGTCATTTTTGTCAAGATTAATGTTTTGTACAATCATTTATAAAATGAACTGTACACGTACAATTAATTAAATTATACTTCAAAGTAAAAAAAGGAGCTTCAAAAGACTCCTGCATTTAAAAAAATTTGTAGATTTTTAGGAAGAATATTAAAAGGGAAGATTAAAATTGAAAATATTAAAGAATAATAGTTCCCATAGTTTACAAAATGCATTAACCCACATATTAACACAGATAATCAAGGAAGCAACATTATCTTCCCTTTTCAAAAGAGCAAATTGAAGAACAGAAAAGTGAATTGATAGAAAATACAGAGCAAATCCAAGATAGAACACACAATACATGCCATTGGGAGTGCCTGCAGAGGCGGGCTCTTCAAATAAAATCAATCTTAAAAATTTTTAACTTTCACCTTTTAATTTAAAGCAAATCTGCATTGTCCTTCTACATTATTTCAAATACCAGTTTACTACAAAGGTTGTGTGGAGGTGAGCATCGCATTATCAAGTCACAGCAACACGGCTGGAACCCATTTCAACAGCTACAGGCTATGTTTGGGCTCAGCTGAAGGTCATACTGGAAGACATTCTGAGGTGAACAATTGCTCTGCACATTTTGGATGATGCAGTAAATGGGAGTTCTCACCATCTCCTCCTGGGAGTCAGGGCTTAAACTCTCTACCCACAACTCAGGTTTTTAATGAAAAAACAAAACCAAAAAAAAAAAAAACCAAAAAAACAAAAACAAAAAATACAAACAAGCAAAATCTCAATCTACCACAAAACATAAGTGAAAAACTTGAATCCTTAAAAACATTTTGTGCTTGAAATAAAAGAAAGCTGGTGAAGTTTTTCATTCAGGCAAGTATAGCAAGACTCTCCCATTGGAGGCCTTAAAATATGGAACTGAGCATTCAAGTAAGCGCTGGTTGGATAGTAACTATATACACCCAGAATCCTTTCCAGGGTCCACATGCCATTTCTCTTTAGAAGGCATATTCCACTTCCTCATCCTATAAAGTTTCCTGTTGTACAGAAAATGGTATATGCCCAGTTGAATGAATGTGAGGTTTGAGTAGACAAAGGTGAAATGGAAGAATATCACAGTTTTTGCTACCACTATGAACAGTTACTAATATTTATTGAGCACTAACTCAGCACCTGATAGGATATTATGCTAATCACTGCTTCATAAGCACTGCCACAATATAGGCTAAAGAAATTTAATTAGTTCCTTGTTCTTTTACCCTGTAGAGAAGAAAAGCTGTGGTGCCAAAAGCTAAGCTTGTTTCATAATTAGTAATCAATTTAGGTAGCCTCACATCCAGGACTTACAATGTGCCAGAACTGTCTACTACAGTATATAGTCTAGAAAGAAGGAAGAAGATAGTAACTAAGCAAACATGCCATCAGCACCATTTTACATACAGATAAGACCATAGAAGAAAGAAAAGAGAAGATCCAAGTGACCCAAGCGAGCCAGGTGTGGTGCTACACACCCATAATCCCAACATGTAGGGAGCTGAGGTAAAACCATGAGTGTGAGGCTAGCCTGGGCTATACAGCAAAGTCTTGTCCTCCTCCAAATATCACAAATATCACCAAAGTGAATGTAGCAACAGAGAAAAAGTGTTTGTGAGCAGGGACCCTGGCACCAGGTTTGAATGCCAGCACTGTTTGGATGGGTGAGTGTTATTTGTCTTCGTGTCTAAATTTCCTTCATTGTAGATATTACTACTCCGCTTGTATGCCCAGCAAAAGGCTATTGATGAGTTGATATAAGGAAAATGCCTAAAACACTGTCTGAGAGAGCACTAAACATTCAATTTTTATTATTATTAGCACTGTTTTACTTATTTGTCACTTCTTTCTTATCATGGTTCTCACCACATTGAGAACTTCTATCCAAGCTAGTACAATCTGAAGATTATGTGAAGAAGTGTGTCCAAGTCAAAACCTAAATGATTCTCCAAAACATCAACATTAGAAGACAGAGACTACAGGTGGAAGGAACCAGAGTGCCACCAAGCCTGATGCCCAGCAAAGAAGGTCTGGGTGAGTATGCTAAAGGTCAAATTCAAGAGCAAGTTGGGAACCAGGTGACAATTGGCTTCATTGACCATGGCAAGGATCTGAATCCTCTGGCACACTTTAAACACAGAAATGGCATGCTTTGATTTATATTTTATAAATATCTCTCTGGCTGCCATGAAATGTTGGATTATGACTTCTATAGAGAATCAGTCTTAGCACTTGGCACTTCAGAGCAAATAATTCTTTGGCTGCATATTTTTTAGAATGTTTGTGCTGGCACTTTCAATAGTAGTGTTGGTTAAAAGATTTAAACATGTACATATATATGCATAGATCTATGTGCAGTTTGAACAGATACATGATCAAAATAATGAAACACCTATACTGACTTTAGAACTCTAAAATGAATGTTAATCATATCTACCAAGCTTAAACTCTTTGGATGAAAGCAACTGAATAATGTGTTTGCTGTGACAGAATAGGAAGACACTGTTTGGGTCCTGGTCCTCATCACTCAACTTACCAGTTGCTATTAGCTCATTCTTCTCCAAAGGACAGAAACACTATGGATCTGATTGTATAGAAACAAAATGCTTTCCCTAGTGGGTGGTACTACTTCCCCACTTCCATCCCTCCTTTACAAGTTCATTTGGGTTTAGGCAGGTGACATCTATCTTAGCAAAAGTGTCCAACTCAATCTTACCGGATATGCTTGATAAGGGTTCTCCAATTTCAAAGCAGCTATCAACAGGTCCATGTTTTGATTAGCTGATAAAACTGTGGGAGAGCAGGGAATGGCAATGGAAGAAAAAAGCATTTCTAGGTCCTTGGGTGTTTTACAACCATAATAATATTAAATTACTATATTGATGTCAACCCTGGAAAGACCACTATTATAATAAATACAACAATATACCCATGCCATGATAAAAATATTAATGCCCTATATTGGTGCTCATATAATGTGAACCAGAAATAAAATTTGTATGAAGATTTTTCTTAATCACCAGAGCTCATAAAGACTTTATTAAAGCTCAAAAGTATACCTGCAAAAAGTGAACTGTTTTACCTGTGTGTTCAGCTCCCTCGTTCTTGACTTCTGTGGTTCCCACAGAAGATGTTGGTGGGCTAACTGGAGGGCTAGAAGCAAAGCTGGTACAGCCTGTGGATGTGCTGATTTCAAAGTATTCTTGATTATGATTCATTCGTTGGAAATCCAGAGAAGACACAATAGATGTCCGTTGTTTGGGCTAAAACAAACAAGATGACCACAGTATTAATACAATCATTCTTGCCTTTAACCATACCTCACTGTCTAAGTAACTTGAGGAGGAAAAGGTTTATGTCATTCATACATCCATACAACAGTTTACCAACAAAAGCAGTGAGGGCAAGAACACAAGCAGGACAGGATCCTGGAGGCAGGAGATGATGCAGAAGCCATGGAGGGTGCTGCTTACTGCCTTGCTCCCATGTTGTGCTTAGCCTCCTTTCTTATAGAACACAGAGGCACCAGCCCAGGGGTGGCCCCGTCCACAATGGGCTAGGACCTCTCTCATAGATTACTAAGAAAATGCCTACAGCTCAGTCTTATGGAGGCATTTTCCCAATCAAGGCTTCCTCCTCTCTGAGGTCTCAAGTTGGTGTCCAGTTGACATAAAACTAGCCAGCACAGTAGAGTACAAAGAGACACCAATCAATCAGTTGATGACAGTGAAAAGTTGTATAATTAAAATGTTATAACACAGTTGGTATGCTACTTTGGGTTACTTGATTTCCACAGAAGATTTACACAGCATTTCTCTCAATAATCAATTTTGAAAGTTACAACTTTAAGTCACCTTTCCTTCAACTAACATTCATTAAACATCTGTCATTCACTAGACCCTGAGGAAACAGACTCCAATATCAAAAGGTCCTTCAACATTGAAATATAATTAAGGCAGTTCCATTTTTTGATTCTTTATATAGTCCAAGGAATTGGTGGCATTAGATAGCATCCCCAAGTACCATATGCTGGAATTAAATCATGAGAATTAAGTAAAGTTATATGGAACATTTTCTAGGATCTAAGAATCTACTTGGTATTTGTAGTGAACTTTGATTTTCTTTCTTAAGGATTTTAATTAATCCCCAAATAGCAAGAAAAGTCAATTTAAACATAAAAGTTAAAATCATGGAGCAATTGCAGATATAATCAATGCTCTGTCGGTCACAGATTACTCCCGATAGGAGCCTTCTGGGTTTTTCTACAACAGTATTAATCGTTTTACCTCTCCCTGCCCACCAGGGCTTAGAACATTGTACTTAAGGAAAAGTACAATCCTTTGGCCCTCAGGTCTATGTACATTCTCCAAAAACCAACCCAAGTTTTACTTTTTACTATTCTTATTTAAATAAGTGAAATTTTCTTCCTTGTAATAAATAATAGAAGAGTAAATGGAAGTTTTATGCAATAAAGTTTGCCATCCATTCACTTCCTTCATTGTACAGTAACCTTTGGTTTACTAATATTTTCACTGCTCCAAAAAGTTTGGATTACTATCTTCAGAGATCATTTTCTTATAGAAACACAAATACATGGTCTCCTCTATGTCATCATGTGTTATTTTTAAAACAGATATCTAAAGATATATAGAGGGCATGAAATGATCACAATATACATTACCCTTTCACAATTTTATTATTTTAAAAAAGCTCGAGAGGCACACAATTGTTGTACAGGAGTATGCAAGTCATTTATTATTATGACACAACTCAGTAACAGAATTTCAGATTAGTACCCACACAAGATTCAGTTGCTTTTGAAGTATGAAAGATGAGGATTTAATGTCAGGCTTGGTTTCTCATGAAATGTCTGCCCTTGGGGCTACTGAATCCCAGTTTCACATTCAATGTCCTTTCCACTGTACTCTGTTGCAGCCATTAAGGAGGCACAAGCTATTACAGGGGCACTAATAGAATCAGTTATATCCATCAGTCAAGATTCTGTTTTGTTGTTTTGTTTCCCTTTATATATGGCCAATGAACTGTTTTCCCACTAATGTTCTTTCCCATGAGCCTTCTAAAGGTCAAGACTACTGATGCATATGATCTCCATCTAAATGTTTCTCAAATATATGTGTCTAAACCTCAGCTTCCCACAATTCTATTTGCATTAAAACACAAGTTGTTATGTAATTATGAAGATAAATGGGCTAATTTTGTTGCATTAATTCATCCTACACATATTCCTTCTTGTACACTAATTGCAGATACCAGGGCAAGTACTGCAAGAGCGATTAAAAAAGTGACTTTATTGCTCTTCAATGGGTGGAGAAATGACACATGGGGCAAGATATGGTACAGTATCTAAAGGAGCTTCAATAAGAGAACAACAAATCGGGGAATCACTGGTGGGTTTCTACAGTAGAGAGGGTAAAAAAAAGTGTCCCTGCCAGATGACTCGAAGCTGAGTAGGATCTTGAAGAAGCAGAGGTAGAAGACACACAGGCACACAACACAATGCATGCATTAATACACACACAAATGGAGAGAAAGCAAGGTCAAAACTCTGCAAGGTTCACTATGTAATACAAAGTATATAAAAGTTGTGTTGTGTGCAGGAAACAAAATACTGGAAATCGTAGATACCCATACATAAAGGACTCATATTGCCCGCAAAAGATTTTGTTTTTTACTCGAAATGTTTAAGGAACTATACTGACAAGGAAGTGTGCTTCTTAATTATATTATTTGAGTAAGCTTGTTTTAGTACTTAGAGAATAGTTGGTCTGAGTCAAAGCAGGGGAAACTATTCATGGAGCTGAACAATTCCAACAAGAACATCAAAGGCTTCTGTAGTAAAAATGTTAGTGATGGGATGGGGAGAGTGTGTTTTTGGAAGACAGTAAGCGAGTTAACTCTTTGGGACTTGGCATATGATACGCTGTGACAGTTGATTTTGGATAAGAAGCTTCCAGTGACATGTTTCTCAGTTGGGTGAATGTCAGCAGACAAGTTATTTTGTGGGAAACATAAATGTTTAAACATCTACACAAGAAGTGCATGGCATCATACTTATATGTTGAAGTTACCCAATGTAAACTACTCAATACATGTTCATACTCATACATCTTGATTTTTATTTGAGCCAGGAACTATGATCTCACCCTGAAATGTAGCTTCAGAGGAAGAATATTGAGGTTAGAATACAGGGTAAGAGGAACTCCAAAGGAAAACCACTGAGCAGAGAATATCTAACCTCAGTCTTACTTCCTCCAAAACTGGCTATGGGCTATACTATTAGCTGGCATAATACACAGGGAAGAGGCACTGATAGCCCAGAGCTTCCTGTGCAGGGGAGGCAATGGAAATGATCTGTTAAGTAATGCTCTGAGATTGAAGTCAACACGCTATGGCATCATGACCTGTGGTCCAAATTGGGATTTCTTCCTGTTTCTGAGGCAATATTCCACTCATTCACTCATTGATCATGGCTGATGCCATGTCACATTGGGAGTATTGCATAATTATACTACCAATAATACTCAAAATTGCTCCTTGACCCTTTGAAGAAAACATTTAGCAACCCACATTCAAATAAACCATTTCAGATATGCACTGCTTTCATGTGCAATACACCCATAGCCACTTTAAGCACTTACCTCTTAGCCTATGTGGTTTGAGTCTTATTACGGACTATGTAAACAACTGCCAATTGGCAGAAGTGAGCTTTCTCTATCCTTAGTGTCCAGACAATATATTTGCAATTTGAAGGAAGGTCATGCAACTCTCATTGGGCTTTATAAAAAAAGTTAAAGAAACCTCACTTCATCATGCTAGACCTGGATCCTGGAAGATTCTGTCAGATAAACATCTTTGACCTTGACTATCCCAGAATGCAAGGGCTGAGAGAGGACAAATGATTCACTCAAGAGTACACTTGGAAGAAATCTAGGAACACATGAACAGTGCCTCAAAATGCTGACTACTGAAACTGTTGCGTTGAAAAGATTATTTCTATAAAAACTTAAATTACAGCAATGAGAATAAACAATAGAGAATGTAGTGATAATAAAATTGGCAACTGAGAACATTGACTTTTTTGGGAGGGGGTGTTTCAAGACAGGCTTCTCTGTGTAGCTTTAGAGCCTGTCCTGGAATTTTTGCTGTGTAGATCAGGCTGGCCTTGAACTCATAGAGATATGCCTGTCTCTGCCTTCCAAGTGCTGGAATTAAAGGCATGCATCACCACTGCCTGGCCCATTGACTTATATTTTAACATGACTCAGTTCTAATTTAACTAAGCATTTAGGTACAAGGAATTATCACAGTGCAGTGAAATTACAGATGGAACCTGCCAAGTGTCCATGCTGAACTGTGTTCACTGGGGCATCTCCCCCATATGGTATTTCTCTTCCTGATGGTCTAGTACTTATATCTCCTGTTTTTCAAATACTTATTTGTAAGAATCACAAAACTACAGCTCAGGGGCCCAATTCAGCCTGCTGATTTTTGTAACGCCTAAGAGTTAAAACTGTTCTTCACCTTTTTAGTAGTTGAAGAAAACTCACAGAAGTTTTCAACTGACATGTGAAAACTGTCACACAGCACAAACAGCTTTATTGAAAGTGGCCATGTCCATTTATTAGTGTACCGCCCATGGCTGTTTTCTGTTATCATAGCAGAGTAACTGATTGCCACAGAGACCACAGGACCACAAAGCCTACATTATTTTACTTTATTTTACTTTCTGGTCTCTTACAGAGAAAGTTTATAGTCCCTGCAAAAGAGTTATTAGAAGAATGTCTCTGAACTGTTGAAACAGAAAACACTGGAATGACCTCAGAGATATAGGATTTGCTGTGTAGCATTATTGGAACCAGCACAACATGAAAAAGTGGACTCCTTGTTCCCAAAGCAGAAGAGCAAGACCACCCGCCCCCCCCAAAAGAAACATATTCCATGGTCTCTCACTACAGGGTGCATTTTACTTGTCACTTCATGGCTTGGGCCCCTAAAGCATGGGGCCTCTCACAGCATGTGGGTGCCTCAGGCTTAGAGAGTCATTAGTCAAGAATCCCACACCATAAATTGATGCAACAGAAGGCAAGACAATAGATGAGTGACTCAAAGCCAAAGCATATGCTGTTACTCCATGGACCTCACTGGCAAAATAAAGTCAGACAAAAACATTATTTAGGGCAAAAAAGCACTAAACCCTAGCACAGGATACACTTGAAAGTAGGGCCCACTGTGATTCATTCATACAGCAAAGAAGCCAGGTCCCTCTCAGCCAAGAACTGCTCACAGGGACTGATCACAGGGAGGGGATGTGCATTTGTTATATTTATTTTGGATTATCTTCACCAGTCAGGATCTATTATAGGAATATTGTGGTACATAAAAATGTAAGTGGAAGACATTCTGATGCAACATGAGAAAGTGCATGTCATTATGGTAGACAACATGGATGTGATTTGCTTATGACTAAAATGAGAGAGAACCTTCCTAACTTTTCCTAAGCTTCCAAGATCCATTTTATGCTACCTTTATCATTTTCAAATTATTTAAACTAATGGGCATTTGAAAAAATCCTCTTACTTGAATTTAAGTTGATTTTAAATAATTTGAAATTTCCTAATTCAATTATATGGGGTTTAAGACACCGTCCTAACCAAATGTCAAGCAGATCTAGAGGGACACAGTGGTGTCAGTACACACAGCGGCACTAGCAAAAGTCAATGGTAATATTAAATAAATTAGCTCAGTGAAACCACGGTTCCAAGTAAGTTCTCAGGGAAGAATGCTATCAGAAAATTATCTGTGACACTAGTAGAACACCGTGAAGATGGCAGACTTTCTAGACACCTACTCACTGGCACAGTGTCTCAATACATCGGGCTGTGTTCATAGTACTGTTTGGAAGAAGGTTAGATGGTAAAACAGGAACCATACAGGGTACTTGTTTCAAGACCCTTCATCAACCTGGCATATTCTGAACATGCAGCATGTGTGGTAAGTTGGATTTAATTACACATATTTTCCCCAAATGACAACCTGTTGTACCAGTATCCTGATTTTTGCACTAATGTGAAATATTTTTTTTGTTTTTTCTTTTTTTCTTTAGAAACAATCATTTTACATATCAGTCCCCCATTCCCTCTCCCTCCCATCCTCTCATGCATCCTACCAGCCATCCCCAATCCACCCCCACCCGCTCCCCAAGGACAGTAAGGCCTTCCATGGGGAATCATTAAGGTCTGTCACATCATATGGTGGAGGGCCTAAGCCCTCCTCCATGTATCTGGGCTGAAATAGTATCCCTCCACAGGGAATGGGCTCCTGAAGTCTATTTGTGCACTAGGGATAAATACTGGCTCAGCTGTTAGAGGTCACATAGACTGCTCAGGCCTCCTAACTGGCACCCACATTCAGAGGGTTTGGTTCAGTCCAATGATGGTTCCCCAGCTTTACGACTGGGGTCCTTGTGCTCTCATTAGGTCAGACCAGCTGTTTCTGTACGTTTTTCCAGACTGGTCTTGACACCTTTGCTCATCCCTCCTCCCTCTCTACACCTGGATTCCAGGAGTATGGCTCAGTGCTTATCTGTGGGTGCCTGTTTCTGCTTCCATCAGCTACTGGTAGTCATCAGCCTCATTACAGGGGAAGGGCATCAAAGGTGGCCTCTCCACTACTGCCTAGATTCTTAGTTGGGGGTGATCTTTGTGGCTCTCTGAATATTTCCCTAGTGCCAGATTTCTCTTTAAACCTATACTGGCTCCCTCTATTAAGATATCTCTTTTCTCTTTCTCCTCTATTCCTCCCCTGCCTCAGTCTTCCTGACCCCTCATGCTCTCCTCCCCCTCCTCTTCTCCCTTCTTTTCCTCCTACCTACCTCCCCACCCCACACCCACGCTCCCAATTTGCTCAGGAGTTCTTGTCCTTTTCTCCTTCTTTGGGGGACTATGTATTTTTCTCTCAGGGTCCTTCTGGCTTCCTAGTTTCTCTGATGGTGTGGATTGTAGGCTGGTAGTCCTTTGCTCTATGTCTAATATTCATATATGAGTGAGTACATGTCATGCTTGTCTTTCTTTGGCTGGGTTAGCTCATTCAGGATGGTTGCTTCTAGTTCCATCCATTTGCCTGAACATTTCAAGATTTCATTGTTTTGGTTTTTTTCCCGGCTGAGTAGTACTCCATTGTGTAAATGTACCAGATCTTCTCCATTCACTCTTCAGTTGAGTGGCTTCTAGGTTGTTTCCACGTTCTGGCTATTACAAATAATGCTGCTATGAACATAGTTACACATATATCCTTGTTACATGAATGTGCATCCTCTGGGTATATGCCCAGAGTGGAATTGCTGGATCATGAGATAGACTGATTCCAACTTTCCTGAGAAACCGCCATACTGATTTCCAAAGTGGCTTAACAAGTTTGCACTCCCACCAGCAATGGAGGAGTGTTTCCCTTTCTCCACATCCTCTCCAGCACAGACTGTCATTAGTGTTTTTGATTTTAGCCATTCTGACAGGTGTAAGATGATATCTCAGAGTTGTTTTGATTTGCATTTCCCTGATGGCTAAAGATGTTGAACACTTTTTAAACTGTCTTTTAGCCATTTTTGATTCCTCTATTGAGAGTTCTCTATTTAGTTCTGAACCCCACTTTTTAATTGAATTGTTTGGTGTTTTGGTGACTAGTTTCTTGAGTTCTTTAGAAATCAGCCCTCTGTCAGATGTGGGATTGGTGAAGATCTTTTCCCATTCTGTGGGCTGCTGTTTTGTCTTTTTGACTATGTCCTTTGCCTTACAGAAGCTTCTCAGTTTCAGGAATCCCATTTAATTAATTGTCAATCTCAGTGTCTGTGCTAGTGGAGTTATGTTCATGAAGTGATCTCCTGTACCAATTTGTTCAAGAGTACCTCCCACATTTTCTTCTAAGAGGTTCAGTGTGGCTAGATTTATGTTGAGTCCATTGATCCATTTGGACTTAAGTTTTGTGCATGGGGATAGATATGGATCTATCTGCAGTCTTCTACACACCAGCATCTAGTTATGCCAGCACCATTTGTTGAAGATGCTTTCTTTTTTCCATTGTATAGTTTTAGATTCTTTGTCAAAAATCAGGTGTTCACAGGTGTGTGTGTTAATATCAGGGTTTTCAACTCTATCCCATTGGTCTATTTGTCTATTCAAGCTGTTTTCTTTACTATAGCTCTATAATAGAGCTTGAAGTCAGGAATGGTGATGCCTCTGGAAGTTCCTTTATTGTACAGGGTTGTTTTGGCTATCCTGGGTTTTTTGTTTTTCCATATAAACTTGAGAATTGCTCTTTCAAGGTCTGTGAAGAACTGTGTTGGGATTTTGATGGGGATTGCATTGAATCTGTAGATTGCTTTTGGCAAGATTGCCATTTTTATTATGTTGATTCTACCTATCCAAGAACATGGAAGATCTTTCCATTTTCTGGTATCTTCTTTAATTTCTTACTTTAAAGACTCAAAGTTCTTACTATACAGGTCATCCACTTGTTTGGTTGGTCTTACCCCAAGATATTTTATGTTGTTTGTGGCAATTGTACAGGGTGATGTCCTATAATACATTTCTGAATGTAGACTGATTTATGTGTTTGTATCCTTGATCTACTTCTTTATTACTGTGTTAACTGGACACTCCCCTAAGCTTCTGTGGCTTTGTTTCTTACTCCTAGAAAGTTGTTTTATAGTCTGGGAGCATTAAAAAAGCTGTTGTGAAACAATCTTTTACTGTGAATATGTATTACTCTCACTGGTTAACAAAGAGCTGACTGGCCAATAGCTGAGCAGGTAGAGTTTAGGTGAGACTTGTGAACAGAAAGAGAGCATGGGAAGAAGGGGGAGTCAGGAGTCACCAGGAGATGCAGAGAGAAGCAAGACAAAAGATGAACAGGACATGCTGAAAGAAGGTACTGCCACATGAAAGAGTGTAGATAGGTGGTGGTGGTGCACACCTTTTGAAGGGACCAGCTCCCCGTTTCAGCAGCCATAACAGCTGAACACATGCTTGTCTGACCTTGCCTTGGTCACTAGGAGGTTAGGTACCTGCCTCGTGGCAAGGAACCAATCAGAAGTTAGCTGGTGGTGCTATGCTTTACAGCTCTGGGTGTTCTTTACGGACAAGTGCACAGCAATGGCACACAGAGCATAGCAACCACTCTCGGAGGGCCTATGGGCCATAATAACCAATTGGCCAATCAACACAGGGCAAACCCTCCAAGCCTGGAGGCACACCAATCCTGAGCCTGTGTGTACCCCTAGACACTCCCCTTACGCTGCCCTATAAGATCTCTATGCAGACGCTTCAAGCTGTCTTTCCTAGCCATCCACCATGGTGGGTGGATGAAAGACCTGAGCTAACATTGGGTTAGCTCGTTAAACAACTTTAATAAAGCCTCATGCTGTTTTCAACAAGCTTTCGACTCTGCTTGGTGATTGGGGTGACCGAGGTCCTGGGCTGAGATCCTGGAGGCCTGAGCTTCCGGGGGGTCTTACACTTTAATCCCAGCACTTGAGAGGCAGACTCTCCGTGAGTTCCAGGCCAGCCAGGTCTACAAAGTGTGTTTCCAGGACAGGCTCCAAAGCTACACAGAGAAACCTTGTCTCAAAAAAACAAAAAGAAAGAAAGAAAGAAAGAAAGAAAGAAAGAAAGAAAGAAAGAAAGAAAGAAAGGAAGGAAGGAAGGAAGGAAGGACAGAAGGAAGGAAGGAAGGAAGGAAGGAAGGAAGGAAGGAAGGAAGGAAGGAAGAAAGGAAGGAAGGAAGGAAAGATGCAAATATTTAGCTCTTATTCTTTCCATTTGGGGAACTTCAGATGCAAATATGGTCTTAGAGTCAGCAAGTGGATGTGCCAATATTAAGACAGGTAGATGGAATTGAAATTGAGTGATCCCCCATTTTGATTCCAGGTCATAATTATTATATAGATAAAATAAAAAGAAGCAAATGTAAAATTACAAGTAGAGATAGGAACTTAATATCTCTGGAGCCCCACCTTTGCATCAATGAGGAATCCTCCTCTTCATTATAAGGAGAGCATTGACTAAAAACACTGGCATTGCTTTAAAGGGCATTGAAAGACAATACAAGTGGGTAGAAAATGGAAACAAGCAATTCAACTTTTATAGATCGTATCCCTTTTAGAACTTAAGTTAATGTGTGCATATTAATCTAGGTTCTCTAAAGGAATAGACCAGATAGAATGAAGTGTGTGTGTGTGTGTGTGTGTGTGTGTGTGTGTGTGTGTGTGTGTGTGTGTAAATGGGGATTTATTAGAGTGGCTTACAAGCTATGGTATGGGGAGTCCAACCAACAATGGCTGGCTCCTGCTGGAAAATCCAAGCATACAGAAGTTCTTCAGCCAAGAGGCTTGAATCTCTGCAGGTCAATCAGGATGAGCCCTGGGCTGCTGCTGGTTTTCAGTCTATGTTGGAATCCATTCACAACAACAGGATAAATAAACTTGCCAGGGAGGGTGAGGACAAGCATACAAAAATAAAAATTTCCATCTTCCATGACCTTTTATGTGAGCTGCCACCAGAAGGAGTGGTCCAGATTTAGGGTGGGTCTCCCTGCTTTAAATAATCTGATTAAGAAAATCCCCCAAGTTAACCTTCCTGCTCCCTCATGTCCTCTTTAACCCTCCACTTCTCCCCTTCTCATTCTCCTACCTCCCTCTCCCCCTACCTGAATGCTCTCAATTTGCCCAAGAGATCTTGTCCCTTTCCACTTCTCCAGGGGGTCCATGTATGTCTCTCTTAGAGTCTTCCTTGTTTCCTAACTTCTCTGGAATTGTGGATTGTAGGCTGGTAATCCTTTGCTCTATGTCTAAAATCCATATATGAGTGAGTACCTACCATGTTTGTCTTTTTGTGACTGGGTTACCTTCCTCAGAATGGTTTCTTATAGAGGAGAGCAAGAAAAGAGATACCATAATAGAGGGAGCCATTATAGGTTTAAAGAGAAATCAGGCACTAGGGAAATGTCTGGAGATCTACAAGGATGACACCAACTAACAATCTAAGCAACAGAGGAGAGGCTACCTTAAATGCCCTCCCCTGATAATGAGATTGATGACTAACTTATATGCCATCCTAGAGCCTTCATCCAGCAGCTGATGTAGAAGCAGACACCCACAGCTAAACCTTGAACTGACCTGAAATCCAGTTGCAGAGAAGGAGGAGTGATGAGCAAAGGGGTCCAGACCAGGTTGGTGAAACCCACAGAAATAGCTGACCTGAACAAGGGGGAGCTGTTGGCCCCCAGACTGATCACTGGGAAACCACCATGGGACTGATCCAGACCCCCTGAACATGGGTGTCAGTGAGGAGGCCTCAGAAATCTTTGGGGCCTCTTATAGTAAATCAGTACTTATCCCTAGCATAGGAATGGACTTTGGGAGCCCATTCCACATAAAGGGATACTCCCTGAGCTTAGACACACAGGGGAGGGCCTAGGTCCTATCCCAAAGGATATGACAGACTCTGAAGATCCCCGATGGAAGGCTTCACCCTCCCTGGGGAGCAGAAAGGGTATGGGATAGGTAAGGTGTTAGTGGGCGGGGGCAGGGGAGGAGAGAGAGGGAACTGGGATTGACATGTAAAACAATCTTGTTTCTAATTCAAATTTTAAAATGGAGAAAAAAAAAAGAAAATCCCTCATAGTGGTGTCATAAACTTGGGTTTAGTTGATCCCAAATGTAAGCAAGTTGACAACCAAGATTAGCTATCTCAGTGTGTGTGTTGTGTGTGTGTGTGAGAGAGAGAGAGAGAGTGTGCGTGTGCATATGTGCGCATGTGCACAAATGTGTTTGCATGTGTGTCACAGTGTGCATGTGGAGGTCAAGAAACAACCTCAGATGTGGGCCCTCATCTTCTGCCTGGTTTGACACAGGGTTTTTCTTGATTTTCTACCATGTAGGCCAGTTGTCCAACAAGCTTCCAGGGATCCTCCTGTCCCCACTTGTCATTTCCTCAGCTCTAGGACTACAGATACACTACATGGCTTTTACCTGGGCTCTGGAAATTGAACTTATGTCTTCAATCTTGCACAGCAAGTGATTTCACCAATAAATCATGTCCTCAGCCCTTACAAATTGAATTCTGTAGTCACTATATTTATTATTAAGAGTAACGCAGAAAATAATTAAGAATCTTATTCATGTCTAGTTTTCATCTTTTTGACTTAGCATATTTTTGTATAGACATATTTAGCTATGGATTAACATATATTCTCATCTTTTATTAAAAGAGGCATATTATAAAACTAACATATCCTCTTATATTTAACATATATAAGCATAAGAACAAAGGATATGGAATATACATTTTGTTTTATGAATTTGCACTGGACTGATATATACATATATGAAAGATGAAGTTTTAGACTTCAGTCTCAGTCAGTAAAATATTTGGTAGCTCCAGATTCAATGTAGATATTGAGGAATAAGAAAGTATTTTGAGGAGTTTACCTCATAAAAGAAACTCTACCCACATTAAAACACTCATAGCTATCTTGAAAACATTATTTTAATTAAGTATTTTAAATATTCACACATTAATTTTTCAGAGATGTTCATGTCAAATTTAATGTCCCAGATTAAAAATAAGTATGGCCAGCTTTATTTCCCAGTTTGTCTTTAAAAATAAATTCTTAAATGATTTGGTTCATTTTAAGAACAGCAGGAAGGTAATTATGCAACTGATTATAGAAGATATGTTCTAAGCAACCAAAATAGGAAGTACATATCACTGTGTGGGTGAAAGGAACTTTTACACATAAATGTGCATAGTGCTTTATAAAAAAATAACTGCTTAACGTTTAAATTAAGATGTATGTTTCTGAAGAACTGTAATTCTAGTAAATAATTAGAAAGGAGTTCGTGTGACCTTTTTCTGGTTTCCCCAGGGATAGTATCTCACCAAAGTCTTCTATATCACAACTGGAGTCAAGAAACAACAGATTCCTGTCTTCACCAGGATTCCTTTGGTGCCTTTTATAGCCACACTCATTTCCCTCCTGCCTCACCTCCTCCTCAGCTCCAGGAAACACAAATCTGTTCTGTAATCTTTAGATTCATCAAGTCAAGAATGTTACATAAATAGTCCCATGCAGTGTGTAGCCTGTGGGAATAGGCCCTTCTCAGTTGAGACTGGTCCAAGCTCTAGATCATTTCCATAGCTTGCACCTTCATTTGCCCGGTAACATCAGGGCTACACATGATTAACTCTTCACAACTGTGTGGTGACTGGGTTGTTCCAGGTCCAGCTATTAGTTAACGATGCCACTACACATTTTATGTGCAGGGTTTGGTGTAAAAATGTTTTCATTCAGCTGGTATAAATTCTGGGTCGTGGGGTAGTTTCATGTCACAAGAAATACCAAACCTTTTTACCCCAGAATGACATTGCTATTCACCTTTTTAATAGCATCATGGAAGTTTCTCTGTGGTCTTGCTAGCTTTTTATTGGCTGTGGTGGTGTCTCCTTGAAGCTTTTGTTTGCATCACCCTAATGAATAAGGGTGCTGGACCTCTCCTGTGCTTCTTGCCTGTATATTCGATGCACTAAGAGGTCCCTTAATTTGGGGGGCATACGACTGTTTTTTGCTTTGTTTTGAGGGTTCTTTATATATTCCACACATTGGTTCTTTTTCAGATAAGCAGCTTGTCTTTTAGTATTTATAACAGTATTTTCCCCAGGGCAAAAGGCTTTCATTTTGATGAAGCATGCAGATCATTATTTCTTTCTATGGGCCATGTCTTTAGTGTCAACTATAACTCTTGGCTAGATTTAGATGATTTATATTTTCAAAAAAAAAAAAAGAAAAAACATTTAGAACTTTAGATGTTATGTGGACAAGCTCCTTCATCAGCTTGAGTTATTTCAAAATAAGTTGAGAGACTTAAGTCAAGTTTTGTCTTCAGTTATTCCTGCTTTGGATACTTTTCCTGTGCTACATTTGAACATTAGGGATTGAACATATTAAAGGAGCGCTTTAGAGTTTCTCTTTTGTTCCACTGATCAGCACAAATGTCCTTTCACTAATAATGCATCACTATCTTATGTGATGTAGCTGCAAATTTATTCCACCTATGCCACTGGTAACTTTCAGAAATGTCTTAGCTTTCCTAGTTCCTTTACATTTCTATACAAGAATGATTATTTTCCCTTATTAAAACAACTAAGGCTGAAATTGTCTATATTAACTGTTATTTGGCTTTTGATAAGAATTGCACTATACTGAGTATCAGTGTGACTAATTTACATATTTACTACAATGAGTTTTCTTTTTTTTATTTAGAAACGATCATTTTACATATCAATCCCCCATTCCCTCTCCCTCCCATCCTCTCATGCCCCTTACCAACCACCCCCAACCCACTCCTCACCTGCTCCCTAAGGAGAGTGAGGCCTTCCATGCAGGATCATCAAAGTCTGTCACATAATTTGGGGCAGGGCGTAGGCCCTCCTCCATGTATCTGGGCTGAAATAGTATCCCTCCATAGGGAATGGGCTCCTGAAGTCCATTTTGCCCTAGGGATAAATACTGGTTCCACTGTTAGAGAGCCCATAGCCTTCCCAGGCCTCATAACTTGCACCCACATTCAGAGGGCTTGGTTCAGTCCAATGCTGGTTTCCTAGCTTTACAACTGGAGTCCTTGTGATCTCATTAGGTCAGGTCAACTGTTTCTGTAGGTTTTTCCATCAAGGTCTTGACTCCTTTGCTCATCCCTCCTCCTTCTCTACAACTGGCACAATGAATTTTCTAAACCATGAGTAGCGACATTTCTATACTTTAGGATTTTTATTTCTCAAATCACAACTTTATATTTTTCAATTATAATCTGTAGATATTGAGATATTCATAAAGGTCCATATAATCATATATTCACTAAAATCAACGACATACAAAAAATGGAAAGCGACAAAAAACAGAAACCTACTAGAAAATCCTAGTATAATGTTCAGCAGATTTCTCAGCCCCAATCCATCAAAGAGCTGAAGGAAAAGCATGATTCCCACTGCATTAGCTTTTCACATTGCTGCCCAAATTCCCCTAATTCCAGTCTTCTCTCCCTCCATCCTAGTGCAGTGGAAACTCCCTGGAATCTATGAGGGTGATCCTAGTTAAGATTCCTAGTAAGAGGGGATATAGAACCTGAACCTGCCATCTTCTGTAACCAGGCAAGGCTCCTGGCACAACTGGGACATTAACCCAGCCACTTAACCTTCTTGCTACAATTTTGTCCTGCCTGCAAAATGTGCTGGGATAATAGTGGCATATAACTTGTGGGAGTAGCCAACCAATGACTAGTCCAGTCTGAGACCCATGCCACAAGAGTGAGTCCATCTCCGACACTGCCAAGAGGGCCACCACCCACAGGCTGTGTAGTCCAGTGTCATAGGATTGAACCAAACACAACTGGAAAAAAGTCAATGAAATTATTCTTAATTATATTCTGTTATAGTCATATATCAGTGCCTAGCCCAGTTGTCATGGGAGAGGCTTCATCAAGCAACTGATGGGAGCAGACATGGAGACCCACAGTCAAACAACAGGCAGAGCTCAAGGATCCACTGAAGAGGGGGAGGAAGGATCATAGGAACCAGAGGGGTGAAGTATACCACAGAACACAGCCCACAGCATCAAGTTGAAAGGTGAAAATTAATAAAAGTCTAAAACCCAGACTCCAAAGCCCAAAAAGAAAACTCTGAGTTCCCAAAAGGCAGCAGACAAGGTTAAACAAAGGTCCACAGGACTCAAGCCCTTAGACCAGATATCACACCCTAGAATGGTGTCCACATTCCTCTGGTCCAAAGAAGATCAGATAGTTATCAATTGTAGAAGTCCCCAGCCCAGGAGACAATTAACAAACTCATTTCCTCTGCAGCATCCTGCTTAATTGCACCTTGCCTGAAGCATACAATCTTTGTCCTATCCTGTGTAACCATGGAAGTTTTGTAATCCTGGGGCTTCCAGCCCTACAATTTTCCCTTATAAAAACATCCCTCAGTCGAAAGTGGGTACTCCATTTGTTCCCGAACGAATGGTGTCCTTGCTGCAGCTTGTATCCTCAAGTCAATAAAGAAACCTTTGTCCTTGCATTCAGTGAGTCATCTCCTTGTTGGCGGGTTCTTTTGGGTTCCAAAATCTGGGTACAACAAAGTAAGCAGGGATCATAGGGGCTCACAGACACTGAGGTGACAGCCATGGAGATGGTCAGGGTCTGAGATAGGTCCTCTGAATATGTCTTATGGTTGTTTAGCTTGAGGTATTTTTAGGACTCCTAATATTTGCCTGTTCTTGGGAACCTTTTCCTCCTACTGGGTTGCCCCATCCAGTCTTGATACAAGTGGTCATGCCTCATTTTGTTGTTAACTTGTTATGCCATTGTGGTGGTTTGAATAGGAACGGCCCCCACAGACTCATATGATTACATGCTTGTCCTACAGAGAGTAGCACTATTAGAAGGTGTGGAGGTATGTCATTGTGGGGACAGGCTTTGAGGTCTCTTATTAAGCTACACCCAGTGTGTCACAGTCTCCTTCGGCTACAGCCTACCTCTCAAGATATAGAACTCTCAGCTACCTCTCCAGTACCATGTCTTCCTGCACTCTACCATGTTTCCTGCCATGACAATAATAACTAAACCTCTGAAACTGTAAGCCAGCCCCAATTAAATGTTTTCCTTTATAAGAGTTGCTGTGGTCATGGTGGCTCTTCACAGCAATACAAACCCTAACTAAGAGTGGCATGTTTAGTTGATATTCCTGGGAGGCCTGATCTTTTCTGAATGGAAATTGAGAAGGAGTGGATCTTGGGGAAAGAGGACCAGGAAGTGTTGGGAGGGGAATGGTAATACATGAGAAAAGAATTTTTTTAAAAAGGCATGATTCCCAACCAATGACATTTTATCTACCTAAACTATCCTTCAGAAGTGAAATGGAAGTAAAAAGTTAACAGGCAAACAAAAGTTACATAACTTTATCATTTCTATATAGAAACTAGTAATAGGAAATCATTATTCTGTATCAAAAGCTTCTAATTAAAGATGCAAAACACATGAAAGTGAAAATTCAAATTGAATAAGGAATTAGGTGGAAAAATTACAACTGACATAGCCATATTTAATAAAATTTTATCTATGATATAATGGCTAATCTCTTGAAACAACTATGGATAAAATTAATTGCTAAGAGATAAAAATTACAAAGTTGTAGCATTTTTGACACCAAAACTACAGAATGTAGTTTTATGTCTAATACTTAGTTTTCATTTGTTTCTAATTTTTGATTTGTTATTGTGCCTATAAATAATACTGTATTTTTTAAATTTCTCCGTCCACTTATTCATTACTACCACATGAGATATCATTTGTTTTAATAAAGTATAGATGCCATCCTGTAACTTTGTGGAAATCATGTATTTACTTATTTGTTTACCATTGAACTATTTATAGTGGCCATACCACTGAAGATGATAACTATCCTTCGTTCAGCCATCATTAGCTGCCATTGGCACACCAGAGAGAGGTGGGTCTTATAAGACCCTCTTCCACATATGATGGAATGTTGGCATGCCCATGTGCAGATCTTGTGCAGGTAAACACAGGTTTTTATACATTTCTTAGAATTTTCCAAACAGACAATTAAATAATGGGCATAGCTTTATCACTTCCCTTTAAAAATAAAATATTTTTATTAATTCTTTGAGAGTTTTATACTCTTTCTTTTAGTCTCTGTGTACTTATTTCCTTCTTGCTTTTATTGCACGAGCTAGACCTTACAGCACTATATGGAATGCAATGGTGAGAGGAAAGGCATGCTTGCTTTCCTCCTAATCATGGAGGAAACACATTCAGATTTTTACTGTCTTTTTGTTTTTGTTTTGTTTTTCGAGACAGGGTTTCTCTGTGTAGCTTTGGAGCCTATCTTGGCACTCACTCTGGAGACCGGGCTGGCCTCGAACTCACAGAGATCCACCTGCCTCTGCCTCCCGAGGGCTGGGATTAAAGGCGTGCGCCAGGAATGCCCGGCCAAAATTTTACTGTCAAGAACAACACAGATCCAGGCCCCTCTCCCGGCCCCGCCCCACCCTATTGTGCCAGACTGTGTTGACTCCTCAGGGGAGCCCTTATGCATGAGGAGTGGAGTGGGGATAGGTTGGGGGGCTTAGGGGTGGGAGGAGGAGGCAAGGGGGGTAGTAGGAGGAGTGGGAGAGGGGTGGGAAGGAGGACTGTGGTTGGAATGTGAAGTGAAATAAAAACAAATCAAAAATTGAAAAAATAAAAAAGAATAGTGCTGCCTGAAGCATTTCTTTAAAATGCATGCTCTTAGTCACTATGAGAAAGTTTACCGACATTCTAATGGTGAGAAAGTTTTAGAAACTTGTTTGTATGTACATTAAATTTTGACTGTTTTGTTTCAATTAACAAGAAAACGATAGTATTTTATGGATTTTCTTCATTATTAATTTTCAACATCAAACATATTATAGTTATGAAATAAATTTCATTTGATTTGATGAATTCTTCTCTCTAATACTTGGTTAAAATATTTTTCTATAAATAGGACAGCACTCTCCCTGCACTAGTGTAGTGAGTACTAACTGTGTACATGTGTGAATGTGCACATACACATATATGCCACTTTGAAAAAGAAAAGGGGGATTACTAACTTCATAAGCTTTACTAGGAAACTTTCTTCATTTCTAAGGAAAGAGTATTTAAAATTGTTAATTCTTTAAATATTTGCTGTAATTCTACACTTAAACTAAGGGCTTGGATACTTGATTTTTTAGGAAAGGCTACTAGATTAGTAATCAAACTCACATTACCCATTTCATATCTGGGGAATTGTAATAGTTTGATATGAAAAATTTGCTGGGCGTTGGTGGCACACGCCTTTAATCCCAGCACTCGGGAGGCAGAGGCAGTCGGATTTCTGTGAGTTCAAGGCCAGGCTGGCCTCCAGAGAGAGTGCCAGGATAGGCTCCAAAGCTACACAGAGAAACTCTGTCTCACAAAACCAAAAAAAAAAAAAAAAGAAAAAAAAGAAAGAAAGAAAGAAAGAAGAGAAAATAAAAAAAATTGCCCATTTGAATTGATTGTCAAACTGATATGTGTAGAATGGATTTTCATATTCCCTTATTAACCCTTTGATGCTACAGGGTCTGCTGTGAGGTCCTCTGCTCAGTTCTGATGGTGGTCATTTCTGTCATTTCTTCAGCTTTAGTTTAAGAATGGCACAAAACAATAATTTAATGACTTACAGATGACATTTTCTCAGAAGCCCCCAGAAGTCTATCTGATCTTTCTAAGTCTTAAGAAATATCTCTGATGTGTGTTGAGTACATGCTGTGTCCTGTGTGACACATCTTCTCTCATGTAAATACCACAATTCTATGAGTATGTTATTTATCACATTTTATAGCTGGGGGAAGTGAAGCTTCTTGAAACTTACTGAAGAACTGTCAGGTAGTCCTAGACCACTCACAGTTCAAAGCCATGAGAACACGAGTCATTGTACCATGTTTTGAGATGACTACTTAACAAGTCTTCCTCTATAGTACCAATAACCAGACTTTCTTATAAACAAGAAAACGATGGTTAAGAGAATGTTTTCCCCAAGGTATTTTAAAAAGCAATTGCCAGGAAAGCTATCACTATATTAGAAGAAAGTAAAATCTTAAGCTAAGAACAAGTGGCAATTCTAAGTATTTCTCTGGATAACTAAGATGGCATGAGGTTTAGAGTAAGTACATACAATATTCTTTTAAGTAAACTGTAGTCAGTGCCACAGCATTTGTTGTCATAGGATGATAAAGATTATTAAAATGAATATAATATTAAATTAATTGTAGCTAATGACTTTCTTTTTTCTGCTAAGTTTTTCTACAAAAACACATAGCAAAATACATGCTAAAAGTCTTATTTTCTCCTTGAACTGTGCCTCTTAAGAAAATATTCAAAATGAATTGTTATAATGATACAAAGTAAGTGCAAAAAATGACTCATAAAGTAATCAATTTCTAAATCAAAAATGTGCAAGATTAATATATAGTTTTGTGTGAATTTCTCTTAAGGAAAACAATCTCACTAAATCTTAAAATAACTCCTAATTCTAAAATTTTTTCTTCACCTTTGTATCAATGAGCAAATAGAACAACTATCCAGTTCATTTGTATATTAAATTCAAATGATATTAATTTATTCTGTAAATTCTTCATATATTAATGAGATCTAATCAGGTATAGAGCATGGTTAAATTGAGTTCAAATCCTAACACAGATACTTACAGTTGAGTATTTGTTTAGCTGAAATGGAGGTTATATGTAACTTTTTTCAAGAAATCACTGTCTGATTTAACTGGAGTAAGACAAAGGAAGCACCTGGATAATGCCTCATTCAGACTAAGGAAGTGGTTGTTTTCTTTGTTTGTTGTAAGGTTTAGCACAGGCAGAAACTAACTGAAAGAGCTACACATGTTAAAACAATGCATTCCTCTTTAAAAAAAAAATGATAGCAAAACTGCCAGTATCCATGTAAATGAACCTTATTGATTCATTGTAATCTACAGTGGGAGGGGAAGGAATAAAGGGAGAATCACTGGTGTTAGGAGGAAATAAGAAGACAAAATTATCTCATCAAAGTATGGTAATTGCAGCAACTGCTTTAAGCAGAAATTCTCCCTAGAATTCTTATGGAAGTAAGTGTCAAAGTCCTAGAGATTGTCCCACAGCCCTGTTTCTCATCTGGAGACATGAGGGCTCATGTTATGAGACACCAGACACTAGGGAGAAAAAAAAGTATAATTTGTTAACTGCTATTACATGAATAAATTAATCTTTAACATCCAGCAATTCCACTCTGAGGCATATACCCAAAGGATGTACATTCATACCACAAGGATAACTGTTCAACTATGTTCATAGCAGCATTATTTGTAATAGCTAGAATCTGGAATCAACCTAGATGCCCCTCAACTGAAAAATGGATACGGAAAATGTGGTACATTTACACAATGGAGTACTACTCAGCAGAAAAAAAATAGAATCTTGAAATTTGCAGGCAATGGATGGAACTAGAAGAAACCATCCTAAGTGAGGTAACCCAGTCACAGAAAGACAAACATGGTATGTACTCACTCATATATGGATATTAGACCTAGAGCAAAGGATTACCAGCCTACAATGACACTGCCAGAGAAGCTAGGAAACAAGGAGGATCCTAAGAGAGACATACATGGTCCATGAAAAAGGGGAAAGGGACAAGATCTCCTGAGCAAATTTGGAGCATAGAGGGAGGAGGAAGGAAGGGAGGAGGAAGAGGAAAGGAGAAGGGGAGGGGGGAGGAGAACATGAGGGATCAGGAAGGTCAAGTTGGGGGATGAACAAAGGAGAGAAGGAAAGAGATACATTAATAGAGGGAGCCCTTATGGGTTTAATGATAAACCTGGCACTAAGGAAATGTCCAGGGATCCACAAGGATGACCCCAACTAAGAACCTAAACAATAAAGGAGAGGCTATCTTAAATGCCCTTCCTTTATAATGAGATTAAATGCCATCCTAGAGCCTTCATTCAGTAGGTGATGGAAGCAGACACAGAGACCCACAGCTAAGCACTGAGCCAAACTCTTGGATTCCAGTTGTAGAGAGGGAGGAGTGATGAGCAAAGGAGTCAAAACCATGCTATGGAAACCCACAGAAACAGGTGATCTGAGCAAGTGGGAGTTCACCGACTCCAGACTGATAGCTGGGGAACACGCGTAAGACTACATCAGGCCCCCTGAATGTGGGTGTCAGTTGGAGGGCTTGGACAATCTATGGGGCCTCTGGCAGTGAAGCCAGTATTTATCCCTAGTGCATGGGCTTTTGGGGCCCATTCCCCCATGGAGGGAAACTCTCTCAGCCTAAAGACAGGGAGGAGGGCCTTGGTCCAGCCGCAAATGATAAGACAAGACTTTAATGATTCCCCATGGGAGGCTCACCCTCTCTGAGGAGTAGATGTGGGGTGGTATGGGAGATGGTGGGGAGGACAAGAGAGAGAGGGAACTGAGATTGATATGTAAAATAAGATTGTTTTTAATTTAAATAAAATTAATTTTAAAAGAATTGCTAAATATTTTAATTCGATCTTGCATTTAAAGAATTTTGCTGAGAAAATATTGCTACAATGAAAATATTTTAAGAATTTTTTCCTCAGCTTTTCTGAGCATTTCCTTGGTTCCGAGAAGAATTACTGGACTTAAAGACAGTATAAATCTCTTCTACAGTCAGTGCACGCCTGCATTACTATGCCTTACCAGGCACTTACTAAGCACAGGACAACAGTTCACTTTCAAAAGCTTTAAGCACTTTGTAGGTTAAATGCTATTTCAGGTAACATTTCTTTGGATATTCAGGATTTCTCTGTTCATGTATTGGATATTTATCTTTTTCTTTCTTAAGATCTTCATTCTGATCTTTAGCCTGTGTCCTTCCATTGTCATGTATTTACCATGCTCTTACGAAAGACTTTTATAGATTAAGTATTGGTTATTTAACAGTTTATTTATTATAAATGTCTCTACCTCATTTTTACTTTATTTCTATTTTTAATTGGTATTTTTGATGCTTTACAATATTTACTTTTTTGTAGTCAAGGCTATTTGATTTTCCTTTGGGCTTATGTTCACAGTTTTTGTGTTAAGTAAATATCTCTGAGATTCAATTTGCAATACTGACAGCCTGGGGCTCTATCTTTTCATACTTCTTGTTAGTTGATAGAGAAATGACTGTTGAACTAATCATTCGCAACTGTTGTGACAGGAGAGGGGGGGTGCAAGGATGAGAAGATAAGAAAATTCCTTTCAGGGTTGTTATTAATCACTGTCAGTATTTTGTAATTGTGCATTGTCTAATATCTGTTTTTATAATTTGACTTACTTTAAATAGTCCTCCCTTCACATATTTTTACCAAATTGATTATCATAATATATCATTTCATATGTGACTGTAATTAGGTGGATTTACATGTGATATTTGTGTTACATTTTAGCAAAATTCAACAGAAAATGTAAAAGATTCAGTGTTTCTCATATTCAAGAAATATATCAAAGAATCCTAATTTAAAATAATAACATGGTTTGGCAGTTGACTCAGTTTAATTTAATATTTATCTATCTGTCTCATATAACTCTTATTTTCTGGGTATATGTAAATTTTTCATGTGTGTGTATGTGTGTGTGTATGTGTGTGGTGTGTGTGTGGTGTGTGTCTGTATGTGGTGTATGTGTGTGATGAATGTGTTGTGTGTGTTGCATGTGGTGTATGTAGTGTGTGTGTCATGTGTGTGTGGTGTGTTATGTATATGTGTATATGTGTGTGTATATATATGTGGTGTGTTTGGTGTGTGTGTATGTGTTGTATGTGTGTGGTGTGTGTGTAAGTGGTGTGTAAGTGTGTGTGTATGTGGTGTGTATGTATATGTGTGCATGGTGTGTGTATATATGTATGTGTTGTCTGTGTGTATATGGTGTGTATATGGTGTGTGTTGTGTGTGCGTGGTGTGTATATGTGTGGCATGTGTGTGTTGTCTGTCTGTATGTGATGTGTGGTGTGTATGTGATGTATGTGTATGCAGTATGCATGTATGTGGTATGCATGTGTATGTGTGTGTGTGTGCATGAGGTCAGAGGCTGACCCTGAGCATCTTTCTCAATTGTCTCCCACCTTATTTTTGTCACAGTTTCTCACTGAGCCTGGAGTTTTCAGACTTGGCTAGACAGGCTGGCCAGCAATCTCAGGGATCTTTCTGTGCCCACCTCTCCAGCACTGTGATTACAGGTATGCGTGGCTGTCCCAGGCTTCTTTACAGAGTGATGCTAGGGTTCTACGTTTGGTTGTCATGTTTGTAAAACATGTGCTTTACTGACCAAGCCATCTCACCAGCCTCATATAACTCTTCTAAGAACTCATACCAAATTTTATCAGTTATTTTTATGGCTACTCAGTAAATATTTATTGTCAAGTTCTTTGCTGAATGTTAAAAATCAAAGAAAAGAAATTTCACAATCTGGTAGGGCATCACTTCTAATTTTTGCTTTTTATAACTAATAATGCAATAAATATGGTTTTCACAAAAATTCTCATTTTCTATTGAACAAATTCCTTGGGGAGAAGAGAAAACTAACATTCAAAATGTTTAAAAAAGCCCAGTGGAAACTTACACACACACACACACACACACACACACACACACACACACACAAAGAGAGAGAGAGAGAGAGAGAGAGAGAGAGAGAGAGAGAGAGAGAGAGAGAGAGACTAGAGTTATCCTGTGTAGGATAACCACAGGTTGCCAAATTTAAAAGCACAGTGTCAGATGTGGATATGTCCCCTTAAGTTGTTGGTCAGAATTGTCCTGTATATCCCCAAACAATATAGGCTACTGCTTCTGCCTTTGCTCTTGGTTATTCAATGGAACTTGACAGTAAGGCTCACATATACTGGTTACAGGACACAGAGAAATCAAACCAGTACTGGCCTGGAAGCTTCTTCCATGCTAGATAGCATTCATAGTATTGAAGCGCATTATGCAGGCTGCTGGAGGGAGCCAGGGTCACCTACAATCTTACTCATAAGCTGTGTATGCTGTGAACTGCAATAAGGACAGGTATGGTGGCCAGACAGGCCCATGAGTGCAATAGTGGTGATGTGGATGCTACAGGGATAACCAATTGCTTTATGATTGGCTTTAAGGCCAGTTCCATGGGAGAAACTCATGTGAGATACTGAATATCTGCTTTGAGAGCTCACAGGCCCCAGGAGTGAACCTATTACTATTACTCTGCTAAATGGACAGATCGAACTGCCCTCTAAATTAGTATCTTTGTAAGTGTAGATTAGTGCAGCCTTGGACATCATCAGAGAAGGTCTTTGTGCCATGATGATAGTTAATGCAGGAAATCACAACTGGTCAAAGGACAACCACAAATGCAACATCTGTATCACACCCCTCCACAAGGCTCAGGGATCATCATGGTAGAGGAAACAGAAAGATTGTAAGAGTCAGAGATCAGGGAGGACCAGAATGGCACAGTCTTCTAGACATGACAGGCTCACTGAGCTCATGAACTCACATGTGGTTGTCTGCATCAGAGCTACACAAGATCAAGCCAGCCAGCACTGAACTGCAGAGTGAGAAGGGATTCATGAGCTCCCAATCCTAACTGGGAAGCTATGGACAGTTGATGGTTTCTGAAGAAAGGAATGTCAGCTTTCTCTAAGGGTGTGGCTCCTAGGTCAGCTACACTCTATTGAATGGCCCCATACCCTGGAGTATATGGACGGCACAATTGGAGACTTAGGGTTTTTTTAAGTACATGAAGTTGGGAGTATGCAGATGTGGGTTGGATCTGGGGGAAGTTAGGGAAAAGAGTGGGGGTTGAATAAATCAAATATATATTGCAGGAAATTCTCAAAAACTTGATAAAATATTTTTAAATGTAATCAAATCATGCCATACTTTTGCTTAAAGCCTCCAGTAACTTCTAATGGCACTTGGGGCAAAATGGACAATTCTTACCACGACTTCACTGGCCTTGTCTCATAGTAAACTACTGAGACTTGTGATGTTCTTACATATACCTCTTGTCTATTCTTCTTTTGAAAGTTTGACTCCATGTCAGGTCTCTTGTATTTGTCCCCTAGAACATTGTCCCAAGGAATCTGCTTTTCTGGCCATTTACCTTTCTTCATATTCAAGGTCAAATACTATCTCTTCATCGAAGTTGTCTTTCATCTAAAGTACTGACTCCTTGCTCCCAAGTACCATTTTCTGTTCGTTCATTCATACAATTTATTGCAACCTGTGGTTATAATAGTATTTGTTATATACTGGACCATTGACTCTCTACTTCTTCTGGAATATAAACTCCTAGGACATGATCAAATTATCAATGAGATGAATGAGTAGAGAAGAGCATCGCAATAGAGATAGCATAGGGAGGGATTATTTTGGTCAATGCTTGCATCTCATGCTGAAGTAAAGAAAAGTCTTGTGCCAGAACATGAACAGACTTCCATGTACTGCTGAGTAAGGAGTGTGGATGTTTCCATGAAGGTGATAAAAAAAAAAGTTAATGACAATGGAATGAGATTGTTCTCTGCCCAGTAAAAGTCTAGCAAAGAAGACAGAGTCCTGTGAGGATGGTCAGGGTACCCTTATGGCATCTCTTTGCCATCCACATTAGAGATTTAAAAAAAAAAAAGGTGAAGACTCACTCAGTACTGTCATGGTAAGGATGGAATCCTGCAGGGGTCAGCCTTGCATGGACTGTGAAAGCCCAGGAAAGCAGGGAGGGAGTAGCTGTGTGGTATGTAATATTGAAAGTGAAGGTGGAATCCATGTGAGGTTGCCCTAACCTTAGATAGTGGAGATGAACTGAGAACCAGACATGCTCAGGTAGTCAAATACATTGAGGACTGTAGAAAAGTGGTTTCTGGTTGTAAGGGAACAGAATTACACATATGGAAATAAATTCTGAAGTGTTTAGATCAAAGCTGCATTATCCATGTGAATTCATAGTTGTCAAGATATATATATGTGTATGTTCATGTTTATATAGCTCTATAAATACCTCCACATGCATTTGTAGACATACTATGCATAATACAAATATCCCCTAACTTTGTCTAGTAAGCAACCTGTTGGGAGTAACAACTGAATAGCACTGTATGTACTTAGCACTTCAATCTTGGTACCCACCATTTTACACTAGAAGGAAACAAAGGTGATTGGGAAAATGGGTGAGTTTCATATTTGGGATGAGAAATGTATATACAAGCCTAAAAAGTAAGAAAGTACTTAACTAATGATAGAGCTATATCAAAATTACACAAGATGGCTTGTTTTGACAAAACCCTAAAGAATTTAAGTGTTAAAATAATGATAGTGATGGATTATAAATCACTGGACAAAATTGGAAACCTATGGCTCTCTGTATATAAAAATATTTTTAAAGAACTGTATTTCTTTAAAATGAGATAGTAGCATAATTTCAAAAGACCTTTTTCATAAAACTTACAAATTTCAGAAGTAAATGAGTAAGCAACTTCACAGTGGAGAAGCCTGGAAGATACTACTATAACTATGTGACTAAGGTGATGTCATAATTACTAAGACAAATCAACGTTCAAGTCCCACCTGATAGGATACAATGAAGAACCAGAGTCTTCTCTGGCTGTTTCTAATAAAGATTCATATTCTGGGTTTAATAAGAAAATATCAGATAAATTTAAACTGAGAGTCATTCTATCAAATTGATGGCCCATTATCTTTAAACATGTAAGGGGTTCAGAAGTCAAGACAAGACTAAACATTTGAATGGAATCTTAACATTCAAATTAATATGCCAAAAGGTAATAGTCTGAGTTTGATGACATGCTTTCTGGTGGCAGATAAATATCCCATTTGCAGGGAGTAACTCACTACTTGTAACTGATTAGGCATTGGGTCTATAACAACTTGTAAACAGCTCTGGGAGAGAAAGCCTTTGTATTATAGCTCCAACTTTGTCATAACTTTGCAAATATTTTAAGATATAAAACAGCACTAACAATCATAATACAAACAGTACTACTTGGAAAATATGGAATATAAATTCTGTATTTATATTCTGAGAGTGAGAGCTAGGGAGTCATTAGAGGAGCTATTTCAGCAATAAAGTCAAAGGCCCACAGACAGACAGGGAGAGTAGAGGAGGGAGGTTCTGAGTCATATTTAGGAAGCAAAACTGACAGGATTTGGTGGCTAATTAGATATAGGGAGTGAGGGAACAGGAGGAGCCCCAAGTGACTCAGATTTCTGACTTGCAAGTGAGTAGATGGTAGTGCAAAAATAATTGACATAATGGAAAGAGGAACAAAGTTTTGAAGAAATAGAGTTTTGATGCCTGAAAAAAGACATGAGTATCTTCCAAAACTCTGGATTATTTGGCCAAATGAAATGTGCTGCCTTCTCATTGTTCAGCTCAACTGCTCTTCTCTGGCTTCATATTGCCACAAAAAGAGTAATTTTCTTGATCCAGTTTCCCAGTCTTCACTTCTTTTACCCTAAAGAGTTACAGATATTTATCTAGAAAACAAATGTGGGGTAGAAACTCAGCATGCTCATAACTGTCTCTTTTGGTTCTCCACTCTCCAAAGTAAGTATGCCAGAACATGTCTTCTGCTCTTCCGTGTAAAATCACCCCGTAAGTGATCCAGCTATGCCCATGACTGGGATATGTACCTAATTCAAGAGAAAACTTACAGCAAGTACATTCAGTCACATATCTAGAATGACATTATCCAATCAGTTCTAAAAATGATTTAAAAATTATGATATTTGTTACTCTAACTCCTGCATCTCATCTCTCATTTGATTTGAAATCTAAGAGATTTGGGTGGTCAATCTTGTTTGTTTGTTTGTTTGTTTGTTTGTTTTTGTTTTTGTTTTTGTTTTTTGTTTTTTCGAGACAGGGTTTCTCTGTGTAGCTTTGGAGCCTGGCACTCGCTCGGGAGACCAGGCTGGCCTTAAACTCACAGAGATCCGCCTGCCTCTGCCTCCCGAGTGCTGGGATTAACAGTTGGTGTTGCCCCACCAACACCCGGCTAAAATTCTGTTTGTACAGAATTTTACAAATTTCTGGTGGTTTCTTTTCTTCTTCTTCTTTTTTTTGTTTTAAAAGATGTTATTTATTTATTTATTTATTTGTTTGTTTATTTATTTATTTATTATGTACACAGTCTTCTTCTGCCTGCATGCCAACAGAGGGCACCAGATCTCATTCAGGGTGGTTGTGAGCCACCATGTGTTGCTGGGAATTGAACTCAGGACCTCTGGAAGAATAGTCAGTGCTCTTAACCGCTGAGCCATCTCTCCAGCCCCCTCAATCTGTCTTCTAAACTCAAACAGTGCACAGGTTTTTTAATTCTCCATACTGTATAATAATGTGTTTAAAAAGACTTATCAAATTTACATAAAATAAGACAATGCTAAAATAATACTGATTACATGGGAATCCATAACTCTAGCTACTTGGTTTTCAGTTTTAGGCATTTAACAAATTTGATTTAGAACTTAGTTTCCAACATGGCATAACAACTCAACAAAATTTTATACCTTTCTTCATATATAAAATTGCAGTCATAACTGCTCTATCTATATCACATGGTTGTTCCAAGGATTTAAGTATAGACTACATATATACAATTCTATAACACACTAAATAAAGTATGTATTTATTGCTGAGCCAGGGTGCTCCTTTTCCCAACTTGTGCAAGGTGAATAAAAAGATCAAACCAAAATAAATTGTTAAGATTGGCAATACAAATGCAAATAAGATGTCTTAGATCATATTTCTTAAATTGATTTTTGTGGATCACTACTTGTGAAATATATCAGTGGGTTTCTAGAGTCAGTAGTGGGGGAAGAGTATGAAAAAACTCCTTCAATGAGAAACTTTAATCCTTCACATCTCCAATATAGGTGACAATAAAACTTTTTATGTAATAAATAGTGATAAATAGTAGAGTGTTTGATTAAGAGGAGGAGGGTAGATTCCTGATTTATTAGGACATCTTGACTTATTAGAAGTTCCAATAGTAAATTCGGCACTATATTAAGTCTAAGGATTTCAATTACCTTGCTCATTCTATCCTTCTTCTGTGGGATACAAACACCCCCACACACACATACACCCCCCCCCACACACACACAGTCACACATAAATGCACACACAGAGTGACACACACAAAGTCACACAAACAGTCACACATAGTCACACATAGTCACACAACACAGTTACACACACACACACACACACACACACACCTAGTTAACTCCCGTTCAAATCTAAAATCCAATTTGAGTACTCTCCCCGCAGAATAGTTTTCTCAGCCATTTACTCAGCTATGCTTAGTTAATTAATTCAAATAATACAGAACACAAATAATGTATAAAGTAGTAGTCTACATGCTGGAGTTGAGGATTTAATTTTTTTAAAGTAAGGCCACAGTTCCAATTCTCATAGAACATTAACTGAAATTGGAAAGAAAGATGACAAAAATAGCATGCAAGTTGAATGGAAAACACTATAAAGGCAAATGGTGTAAATTCACAAAAGAAGGCATCGCTTACAAGGTAGCATTTGAGTAATGATCAGAAGGAAGGATAATAATGAGCCATGTAAGTTTCCATGTAGATATTCCTTAAAAATTGACCATCAAAAGTAAGAACCAAAAGTAGGAGCTGTTTGGCCATGTGGGAAAGACAGCATGGCGGCGTGAAATGAGCTCAGGAGAGTGGAAGCCATCCTGTAAGATGTTAAGGAGAGAACTAAATTACCCGTGGTGTTATATTCCTTTAGTTTAAAATGCAAGATTGATCAGGTGAATGTGACATGATTTGTGTGACTGGCTGATGAGTTGTGAAAGGACAATAAGGGAACAATGATTAATGCTAAAACACAAGTTTTAAGTTCCAGATAAAAGATGTTAATGGCTTACAGAAAAGTAGCACAGGAAAGAGAATAAGAAGGTCCAGGTTAAGAAGTATATTTAAATAGAATGTTGAATTAAAGAATAGATGAATCAAAATATGCTTGTTAAACTTATGACTAGTATGCAATGAATATGTGCAATAAAAAGGTGACAAAATGAATAAAGAGAGGGATGACTTTAAAACTATTTGGTTTCAAGCTGCCTTCTCATGCATACAGGTTTCTGAGAATACTATATCAATTTTGTTCATGAGTACTACAATACACTGATATTTAGTATATTAAGACCAATTCTGAGCAACTTATAAAACATAAGTGCATAGGTAGACCTTCCATTAGTCACCAGAGGCTATACATACCATACAATTTCTGAAAACTCACTTTGTACTCATGTGGAAACAAGGTGAAACATCTTGGTGCTAATTTTAAAACAGTTATGACACCACAGACTTTGAGAGTATTACAGATTACCAAATGAGCTAAAGCACATTGTGAGAATGATCATCCTAGACAATTTGCTGTTGGGCTGAATAAACGGTGTAGAGAAAGAACGAAATTAGAGATGAGAGAAGATTTTTCAGATGGGGTGCCATTAACTACAATATGAAGCCTAGCCCTGTTTTCTTTGGAAGCTTATTGGGCACCCCCTCTAGTACTTAAAGGCACCTGTAGAACCTGAAGATGGATTTCAAGGAGATAAAGATACCAAAGGGCCATATTTCACATTGTGATCCATGAATTTTCTCTATATAACCTACGTAGGAAACATGGGTTAAACATACAAAATGTTTCCAACTTGCAATGCTTTGAATTTTCTAATGGCACAATTAGAAACCATACCTAGAATTTTGAATTTTTATCTGTGTCCAGATAGTGATACATGGTGACATTCTCTCAAGAGACCAAGAAGTGGCAGAGGTCACAAGTCTGAGTCAATTACTCAGCTAAGCTATACAGTTCCCTAGGCTCAAAGTAGTCAGTGGAGTTTGATTTCTATTTTCCATTTACAAGGATTATCAGTCTACACTGTAGGTCCAGGACCATGCATGTTACTCCTCAGGTGGATTTAATTGGTTTGGGATGGGGCTTAACTGTTTCACAAAAGTTTTCCAGGTAAAACTTATTTGTAAAGAATTGCTGGTGGATTGGTGGGTCCAAGGACTTCTTCTCCCACTTTTCCCCCCAAACTTCTGTTTTACCTAAGGTTATTAGGTTATTATTTTCAATAGCAGAGGTATCTTTCTATTGGTGACATTCTCTTCTCACACAGCTTTTGTTGTAAGCCTTCAAATGAAGGACATACCCTCTTTGTTTCCCTCCTTTGGGCTATAAACTTTGGCCATCTATGTTTCTGCTCATCTTTCTTTTTTTCCAGTACATTACTCTCCTCTCAAATTTTATCCCTTTGGAATATAAATGCACAACCTTGATCATTTTCTCCCCAATGAGCTAATTAACATTAATAGAAAGATTATTAACATTAGGAATCCAGAGTTCTTCCACTTAGTGGCTGTGTCCCATTGAGAAAATTATTCAACCTCTCTAAGCTTCAGGCCCAATTACTAAAATAAAGATAAAAATACCAGTCTCATAGCATCTTTATAAGAAATAAATGAAATACATGCTCCATAGTAGAAATGATTCAATATTTAATAATATTTTTGAAGTTGTTTCTTTGAAGATCTTTTATTCTTTATTTGTGTTGCAAACCATTGCAATATTCTGTTATTTTTTCTGAGTTATATGACTTGGCTTTTTACATACCCACTCTCATTTCTATTTTTATGATTTAACATATGCATTCTATAACCTCACAGTGCCCATTAAAATATTATTCTAGATTTGGCAAGAGTTTTATATAATCTCAGTTCAAGATTCTATTTAATAAGATCAGGAAGAGATGGCATTTTAAGATGAAAATTATTAATCCACTTTATTGTTAGCTTGATGAGCACACAGAATATCAAAAAATATGTATTTCCTTTAGGCTGCTATGTCACCTAATCTAAACAGAGTCCAACATGGGTAGGGCCACAGGAACAGCTTGTTGTTCAAGTCACCCTCTCTTCAAATCTGTCTTTATCTCTCTTAATATTCACAAACACAAGCCAATCTCTCCAAATTATTCAACATCTTTGATTCCCTTACATTGAATGCATCTGTTTACTATGGACGCTTTATCCAAATCATATCTGCATTTGGAATTACAGAAATAAAATTCCACATCACAATCATTATTTAGTAAGTGCAAAATTATGTTAATATGATTTTTGAAGGAGTTAAAATACACATGAAGGAGATGTAGTTCGGTGAAAGAACTCTTGACCAGTATGCCCAAGACCCTGCATTCAAATCCTAGCACCTGAAAACAAAGAAATCCTGAAGGATGTTAGTTTGCTACATCATTGAAGAAAGAAGGGCAAAATTAAAAGTTTATCAGATACAGACAAAAAACAGTTAGGGAAACTTCAACATCTCTTTAGGTTAAAAATTCTCTGGCTTTTTGGAGCTCATTCCCTATGGTGGGACACCGTGCTCAGCCCTGATATAGGGGAGAGGGGCTTGGTTCTGCCTCAACGTAGTATGCCAGACTTTGTTGACTCTCCAAGGAAGGCCTTACCCCCCTGAAGAGTGGATGGGGGTCGGAAAAGAGGGAGGGGTGGGAGAAGGGGAGGAAGGAAGAACTGAGATTGGTATGTAAAACAAAAAAAATTAAATAAAAAGTTATGATCTTCAGTCCCATCCATTTTAATTGTTGTGCTTTAAATAAAGTGTTTATTCATAAAAAAATTCTCAGCAAGCCAGGTGTAAAGTTCCCCTAAAGAATATCTTATGTTATAGTCCATGTAGAGATAACAAATACTTTCTCCCAAAGGCAGGAAATTAGGAAGATATTTTTAGGGTTACCATCTCAACATATGATTTCTACCACAGTCACAATTAGAAGAAAAAGAAAAGGTATAACATTTTACAAAAGAAAAAATGAAGTATCATTATCCTAAATTGGCATAAGAAAATCCTGTGAAAAGTATTGTTTATAAAAGCAAAACAAACTATAACTTTTTCTAGATTTTTTTATTTAAATTACATACCAATCCCAGTTCCCTCTCCCTCCCATCGTCCCATACCCCCCACCAACTCCCCATCCCATTCCCATTCTGCTCCCCAGGGAGGGTGAGGCCTTCCATGGGGGATCATCAAAGTCTGTCTGTCACATCATTTGGGACAGGGCCTAGGCCCTCCTTCATGTTTCTAGACTGAGAGAGTATCCCTCTATGGGGAATGGGCTCCAAAAGTCCATTCATACACTAGGGATAAATACTGTTCCACTACAGAGGCCCCATAGACTGCCCAGGCCTCCTAACTGACACCCAAGTTCAGGGGGCCTGGTTTGGTCCTATGCTGGTTTCCCAGCTGTCAACCTGGGGTCCATGAGCTTCCCCTTGTTCAGGTCAGCTATTTCTGTTGCAAACTATAACTTTTAAATGAAACAGAAAATACAAAATTTAATTGACTTTCTAAGTACTAACAACATTAGTAAAAATAATTCACATGTACAAAGTACCCATTTAGCTTGATGAGTAAAGTCTTATCTTTGTAGTCAAAACCAAATCTTGACGCTAATTCACATTGCATATGAAATGACTCGAGTACATTATAAATCTGAACTTAAATTAAGCAACAGTAAAACTTCTTGAAGAATAAAATATGAGAGAATTCATTCATATCTTGAACAAAAGAAAATCCTGTATCCATAAAAGAATATTATACAAAATACTTTTCATCTAATTGAAACATTCTATTCATCAGTAGATACACATGAAAATGCTTAGCAAACTAGAAACTAGATAGGAATATTCACAGTGCAACTGTCTGACAATGAACCCAAATCTTTGGGAATTATGAGTGAATGTAAACAGAATTACTATAAACCAACAATTAAAATGTTGAAAAATTCCATTAAAATGAAGAGAAGTTTCTTATAAGAAAGGGCAAGAGCTATAGAAAAGGTATTCAATGTCACTAGTCACCAGAACATTTAAACTAAACTATAATGATAATCATTTTTGTATCCATAATGATGGCTAAATAAAAATTATTAAGCTTAGTTGTAGAGAAACTGAAATTGTTATGTATTGTTATTGGAGGTTATACAATGGAATGACTACTTTCAGACCACAAGGAAGTTTATTATAAAATTGTCTACCTTAAGATGCACTCATAGCTACATGAAAACATACCTCTATAAAAATATACAAATATATTCTCATGTCATGGTTTCCTGCACAAGACCTGCACAGCTAAAAATTCCAACATGGGGTAAGGAGCTATTGGCAGTTGAGGACTACTGGAGGAGGGAGGGTCACTTTTCTCTGTATGTAGGGTGACCACTAATAGGGTGCCTATGCCCCAGTGGGTGACCTCACACTCATGTATATATGGGCAACAGCAAATGGACTCAGTGTTTCTCTCTCTCTCTCTCTCTCTCTCTCTCTCTCTCTCTCTCTCTCTCCTCTCTCTCTCTCTCTCTCTCTCATACACACACACACACACACACACACACACACACACACACACACACCAAAGCAAAAAGCAAGCACCAGTCACCAGGAGAACTATTCATTTCTTTTAAAGCAGTGACATGGATGAATTTCAAAAGTACATATTGAGTGAAAGAAATCAAATGCTGGCACACACCAACCAATACATGAATTGTAAGATTTCATTTACATAAAGTCTAATAATAGGTTATCTTCATCTGTGGCATAAAAATAACATAGTACTTTGTCTGTGAGGTAGAATCTCGATAAGGGTCAAGAGAAAACCGGACTGATGGCAGAATTCCTTCTGTATGGAGTGAGATTACACCTCCAGGTACAACAGACAAGGTGTGAAGTGTTCACTTAAGATCTGCTTGCTTTATTGGAAGGGTGATAAGATTCTTTATCAGGAAACATTAAAAATAAAGACATCTTACTTATTTCCCCTAGCATCCTCCAGGTTCATGTGAGTCATCAAAAATGAGATGATTTTCTGCTTTCATAATGCTGGATATTTCTCTGTTGTGTGAATAAACCACACCTTATCTATCCATTCACCCACTGGTGAATCTTTGGGTTGATTCTATATGCTAGCTATTTTGACTAGTGCTGCAATAAACATGGAACACAGATCTCTCTTTGACATACTAGCTTTAGCTCTATGCCCAATAGCAGGGTTGCTGGACCATATGGCAAGTTCTATTATCTGTTAGTCATAATTTTAGCTTCCTAGAGCCTCCACACAGCTTTCCATAATAGCTGTGTTAATTTACATTTCTACTCACACTGTGCAAGAGTTCAGTTTTCTCATATCTTTGCCAATGCTTATTGTCCCTACTCCTTCTGATAATAGCCATTTTTAAGGGAATGAGATGGTATCTCATTATGGTCTTAATTTGCATTTCCCTGACAATTAGTGATGTTAAGCCAGAAACAGAAAGATAACAGTTACATTATTCTACTTCTCTGTGGAATATAAGAATAAATAATCTCATAGAAGTGGAGATGAGAATAGCAGGTACCACTGGCTGGGGTGGATAGGAGGGGAAGAGTTTTGAAAGATGCTAGTCAGAGAGATATTTATCATTAGATAGGGAAATGACATCAAGAAATCTATGTACAGCATGATGACTATGTAAATGGCAACATATTATATATACAATGCTAAGAGAGAATGCTAAATGTTCTCAATGCAAAATGAGGGGAGGGAATACATTTATTAATGAGATATATTTCCTACCTCACAAAGTATGTATTCATCTACACATACTACTACACATTACAAATACATACAATTTTACATGTCAGCTTAGGAACAAAAAGCCAAACTTAAGCAACATGTAATTATTTAGTAGAAAGAAAAATTGGCATGCCAATACACCCACTTAATTTTTACAAAGAGATTTTTCAAGTATTTTCAAGAGCAAAAAATGATTTTTTTCAGATAGAAGCCTGTGGGTTACTCTAAAATCAAAACAGTCTAATAGGTTAATATTCTTGAGAGAAACAAAGAGAAGCCAGTGGCATATAAGTATTTCAGTTCTTATTAATTAAAAATAGGATGTTTCAAAATCTGGAGGCTTTTAACACATGAAAGGACCCAAAGAAATAAAGGTGAGGAGATCAAACAGGGACGTGAAGCCAACAGTTATGACTTACCAGTTAACAAACATGCAGAACAAAAAGAAACTTAACAGAGCACTGGAAAGTCTGTGGCTTGCAGTAATTAAGACATTACTCAGAACACCTGCAAGTTGCTCAGGCTCCATCGCTCCCCAAAGCAAAGGCTCCAAGGTGGCAATGGCTCTCCATGTAGAGGTAGAATAAAGAGACTAAGCTGGGAAAGCAACAGAAGAGGTCCAGCTTGTGCTACCTGTACAGCAACTATTTTCAGTGAATGAGGTAAAGTTTATCCTCCATCTTGTCTCTCAGTTTGTTTATATTGTGGATTACATTTATTGATTTCTATATATTGAACCATCCGTGTATCTCTTGAATGAAGCCTACTTGACCATGGTGGATCATCTTTTTGATGTGTCCTTAGATTGTTTGCAAGTATTTTATTGAATATTTTTGCACCTATGCTCTTAAGTACTGCCTTATTTATAATAGCCAAAAACTGGAAACAACCTAGCTATTCCTTAACAGAAACACTGATAAAGAAAATAGGGTACAGTTACACAATGGAGTATTACTCAGTTGTTAAAAAATGGCATCATGAAGTCTGCAGGAAAATGGATGGAACTAGGAAAAAATCATTCTAAGTAAGGTAACCCAGACCCTAAATATTCACTTATATGTGGTTATTAGCCATTAAGTAAATGATGACCAACCTACAATCCATAAACCCAGAAAGATTAGGTATAGAGGGAGGGACTAGGGGGACACATGGAGAGGGAAATAGAACAGATTTTACAGATAGACTGGGGCCAAGTGGGGACAGGAATAGGACAACCAGGTAGGGGTGGAGACAGGATTGAAGGAGGGAATTTGGGGAGAGACAGCAGGCACTGAGAGATGTTTGAAGGATCATATGGAAACTTAGTGCAGCAGAAATGTCTTAAAATATATGAAGGAGATCCTCATGAGATCTCCTAATAATGAGAGAAACTGAGTCCTATCTGCCCATCTCTTGTCACCAAACGAGGCTTCCAGTACCAAAAATGGGTTGCATTCAGTTGAGTTTAGGTCAAGGGTGTCCAGTGGAAATCCCCAAACAACCCAGGCTGTTGCTAAGATAAATGATTACTCTGTGCAAACTGACAGTGGAGCCCTACGGCCAAGGACAACACCCACATAACTAATTTAACATGGAGAAATCTAGCTGGTGCCTACATGGAGCCTCCACCCTACATTCTAGTGCCTTTGGTGTGGGAAAGTACTCTGCAGGCTACAGAAAGAAAAACATGGAAATCAACCCAGGCACTAAGCCTTTGACCTACAATCTGTCTGCCCACAAGATATGCTAGGGCAATGGTGGCACAGAACTTGTAAGAGTAGCCAACCAATGTCTGATTTGACTTAAGGCCCACTCCATAAAACAGAACCCATACTTGACAGTGATTGGGTGACAAAGAACCAGAGACCTGGGGTAAAACAAAACACTCTTGGTCTAAAAGAAAAAGTATCAATAAAATGACTCATACTGATACTCTGCTATACTCGTAAGTCAGTGCCTTATCCAGTTGTCAAGCTTCCTCCTGCATTAGATGGGACAGAAGACATTATACAGGGAGAGTCCTTGGAACACAGCTATAAATGGGAGGTCTCCATCAAATCCCACCCCTCAGAGCTTAGGGAAACTGGTAGAAGAGGGGTAGAAAGACTGCAAGAGTCAGAGGAGATAGAGGACACCAGGAGAACAAGGCCCTCTGAATCAACTAGGCAAGGTGCATATGAACTCATGGAAACTGAAGAAGCACAGGGCCTGCACTGGTCTGTAACAGTTACTCTGCATGTATATTATAGCTCTCAGACTAGTAATTTTATGGAACTCCTGTGTGAACAAGTGGTTCTCTGATTCTTGTGCCTGCTCTTGGGGCTCTTTTCCTTGTGTTGGTTTGCCTTGTCCAGCCTCGGAGATCTGGGTTTTGCTTTATATTATTATATTTTGTCTGGTTATTATCTCTTAGAAGCCTGTTTCTTCTAATGGGAAACAGAAAAGGAGTGGATCTGGAGGGGAAAGGAGGAGAGGTAGGGAGGAACTAGGAAGAGTGGAGGGAGGGGAAACTGTAATCAGGATATATTGTATGGAAAAGGAATACACTTTCAATAAAAAGAAAAACTGGGGGGGGGAGAAACCAGGAGTCCTACTGTAAATTCCTTCATAATTACTTCCATGTGAATTTTCTACTTCTTTTTCTCTACAGTGACTGAGGACAAGAGAACTCAGAAGTCATAAGAAGTACAGAAACAAGGGAAAGAGTCAAGATGGTATATTTGCTATCTCTAGTTTCCTTCAGTTTACCAAATAACCCTAACTAAAATATGTAGGCATTAGTTTTTGGGACAAGGTCTTACTATGTAGTTCAGGCTGGCCTACAATTTATATACCATGTAGATTAGGCTGGCCTTGAACTCACAGAGTACTGAGAGTTCCCAGTACTGCCTGTCAAGTACTGGGATTAATGGCACATACCACCACAACCAGCAAGAAGTTGTTTTTAAATTTATTAAAATATAATTACAGCATTTCTCCTTCCTCCCTCCAATCCTTCCACATTAAGCCCCCTTAAATTTATGCCCTCTTTTTCTATGATTATTGCTGTTACCTACACACGCGCGCGCGCGTGCGTGCGTGTGTGTGTGTGTGTGTGTGTGTGTGTGTGTGTGTGTGTGTACAATCTGCTGAGTCCACTGAGTGCTGGTTGCATGTACATGATTTCAGGGTGGACACCTTGATATTGGATAGCTAATTAGCAGGCTCATCCCAGTGTAAGACTGATTCTTCCCCTCTAGTAGTATAGAATCCTTATCCAGTATTTCCAAGGGATCTGTTTTTCATTCATGAATGACCAAGAAGTCTTACACAGGAATACCAAAGTGCTTGCATAGAGAAGTAGTGAGAACAAATGAGACATTCACCATGTGAATCTGGTTTGGGGGTTTAGTTCTTGAATTAAGTAGACTGAGACAAAATTCTTGAGAACATTTTTTTTTTACTCTGCATACTGGAGTATTATAAAATGTTATCTATACCTAAACAATGCTAAACCTGTAAATTCAATTGTCATAAAGATGTGTCAACTCACACAGTCTCATGAGGGGATTTTAATTTGTGAGTAAGGCTGAATGAAATAGCTATTATATTAAATAAAAGCAAAAGTTTTGACCCATTAGAACCCTGGTTTCATTATCTACAATACTAGCCTACAAATTCCCTGGGAATCAAAGGAAGTTCAAATGAAATAATTTATACAAAAGCCTTCTACACACTACTGAATAGGTTAAGTTGGAATGGTATTTACTGATGAGGATAGGACTGTCATAAAATGATCTAAAGTAAGTCATAGCAAATAGTGTCATTTACTAAACAAATCATTACTTATACAGTCTTAGACATAAATTTGTATTGTCTCAAGAATTTATTCATGCTCTATGTCTCAGAGATGCTGAAAGGCATTGATTGGATACTAGGTCCCCTTTTTTGGATTTTATGAAGCCCATTCAGAATGAGCCAGGTTGAGAACACCACCAATTCCATGTTCTAGGTCCATCTGTTGGCAAAAATATAATGAAAACAGCTTTATAAGTGCTATTTTCAATGAAATATCACAGAACAGCTTGTCCCAATGATATTTCTAAAGCTTGCCTGCAAACCGCCTACTGGGAAATCCAACAGAAAGAGAAGGGGGCTGAGGGAAAAAAAAAACATACAGACAAGTCAAGCGACAGGAATGGAAAAAGAGAACAAAAGGTAAAGACAGATTACCAAGATTGGGAACACCGGAGAACACTACTGAGAATAGTAGTGCAACATCTAACACAACCGTATTAGAAGCTATAAGCCAGAGAACAATTGAAAGCAACTGTATAAACTTCACTGGGGTTGAGGATAGGGAAACAAGCACAAACAATGCACCTCGTCCAGCAAAAGCTTTAGAACACAATAGCAGCTCAAGGACCACAGCATCGTTACTGAAATGCTGAAAGGAAAATGTGAAACAGCCATTTTTCTAAGCTTCATTTAATCCTTTCTTAATATAAAAATTCATTTTCCAAGAACTAATGGGAGATCTCAGTGTTCATTATGAACTTCATAGGAAGCAAACAGCCTATTTTGAGTCTTTTCTTTCAGTGTAAAAATCTATTATATATTACACAATACCCACAGCATTAAAGTAAAGTGTTTACATGCATTAGTTCAGAACCTAACATTACAGTGTAGATGATATCATCTGGGTACTTACTTACCTGGGGTCGGATAACTTTTACAATATTTTTTAGGGCAGTGTCGGGGGATGGAGGTGAGCAGTCAGGTGTTGGGCCTGTAGAGCTGTTTCTATGGTGACCAGTTCCTGGAGCAGTAATTGCTACCTCAGAGGCATTATCTGCGAATAAAAATAGAACTTCCATGAACTTAATCAGTCAGTTTACTTTTCAAGACTTGAAATTATTTTTAGCGAATATGAGTTGAGATTTCAACTTAAAACTGATATCAGTTATAATATATATATATGCTCATATATATGTTCAATGATGTATTTTAAAGAAAATACATGTTGAATGCTTTGTTTTACTTTAAGATGAATATTAACTCTTTCAATATTGTTCTAACATGAATAATCAATATTGAATTTATAGTGGCAGATCATACTCCACAGCTCTTAAGACCACCACTATATGAGAGACCAAAAACCTACTTTGAAAACAAATATAATTTTTCAATATGATGAGTCTGGCCAACTTTTCCCATTTATTTATAATATAAGCTCATTTTTATTAAGTAGGAATTTTATATCTACTTGATTCCTAAAACCCACATGCTGGCTTCTAAAATAAATTTGCCCAGCCATGCCTAAATCATAGAACTTTAATCCAAAGCTGACATTTGTATAAAACATAAACAAATTTATCACTAATGAATACCCATATAAGCCTATGAGTTCAAAATTAAAATAAATGAGATTTCAAAATCTAAATGAATCCTCCCTAGTGTTTAGCATTTGATGGTGGAAAGAATAGAAAGTTTAAAAAAATACTTGAAATTCAGCATCTTGTGCAGTATTTTCCTTCTCAATTTATACTTAAAGTAACATCAGAGGTACATTTTGGAAATGTCTGAAATATTTTGAAATGGTTGGAAAATAACATAACTTTGGTTAGCACACAGAAAGTTTATCTGCTTAATTATAAACCTGCAGTTTCTTAGTCAGCTTTTAATGAAAACTACTAAGTGTGCATCTGCAAGAAGTTCACTTCTGTTATGTTTATTACATCTACACTTGTGTCTCAATACTTTTATGTCCCATATAGATGAACTAATGCAAAGACTGTGTTTACTGTAGATGAACATGTTTTTCTGATTTATGGTCACTGCTTATAATCTCAAGTGAATAATTTATGAACTCACCTTTGTTCACAAAAAAAGGGGATTAATTCCCCTAAGACTGTGTGCATCAGTAAAAGTGCAATTCAGGACCTTGGGCAATGGTTTAGTCAGTAAAGTGATTGCTATACAGGCATGAAAACATGAATTCAGATCCCTAACATCTACATAAAAGATGGGGTAGTGGCATACATCTGTAATTCTAGCATCTGGGTGGGTCAGAAAGAAACAAAGAGTCCCTGAAGGTCACAGGCCAGTCCACCTGGGCAAGGAAATAAATTCAGGTTCAGTAAGACACCATGTTTCAAAAACTAAGGAGGAAAGCGATTGAGGGGGACACCTGAAGACAAGGTCTCACCTTAACATGCATGTACACACATATGAACACACATCCCCTGTACACATCAGCATGAACAGATGTGTACACACACAAGTCAGTTTCACTGAGGAATCATGAGACAAAATAAATCAAAAGTGGCACATTAAAATAAAATGGATCATTCATAAAAAGTTTTGAACTGTCCAGGGCACCCTGGTAAGATTTGATAGATAATGTGGACCAGTTAGTATCCTAGAATAAGTGAGGTAATCTTCTAAGTGGGTAAATAGTTAGCAGGATGATAGGACATTGTTCTGATTCCTGCCTTTCACCCTCCATTATTCTCATTCACTCAACTACACTTAAAGAAACTATTGGGGATAGGTGTGTCAAGGCTGTTATATCATAAAGATAAATATGAAATCTTGCCTGGTGTTGGGGAAAGAGAGGACAAACAGACAAAGCACAGAGGACTTTTAGAGCAGTGAAACTGTCCTGTAGGTATTATGTGGGTGGGTTTCTGCCATTATACATCTGTCTATACAAAAGATGTGAAGCTCCAAAGGTGAACACTAAATTAAACCATAAACTTTAGGCAATAATGAGGTATCTGTGCAGACACATTACTTATTGCAAATGCCCAATTCTGGTGAAAGATGCTGATGGTGGGTAGGAGACACAGTAGGAGACACAGGGATGTATGGGAACCCCATACTCTTGCCCAGTCTTCCTTGTGGGTCTAGTATGGTCTGAAATATCAAATAGTTTTACCAATATAAACTAATTTTCTCTTTTCAAAAATAATTCTGTGGTGTGCTGAATATGTATAGAGAAAAAAAGACATCTAAGATGACTACAGTCCTGTGCTCTAGAACTAAAAGGGTGCAGCTGGCATCAATAGAAATGAACAAACCTGTGTGAAAACACATTCTCCACTTACTTTATTGCTTCCAATATGCTTCTGTTTGCTTTCATTGTGCTTTAGAATCTAATGAATTAATATAGATATAATTTACTATTATCAATGTAGTCTGTTTTATTGTTCATACTGTTTCTGTATTACAGTCAGAATTGTTTCTTATATTTATTTTCCAGTTTATTTTTCTCTCTTCACTTATACCTAGTCTGCTGGCAAACTCTTAATTCAATTAGACTTTCAAATCCTACAATTCCTATTTATTTTTTTACTAGATATCCCATATCACTACCTGATATTGCTCAGCTCCCCACACCTTTTAAGCTTGGCTTTTATTTACTTGAAAATGTAAGTACTGATTGTTTTACTGTATGTGTTTAGATAGAATTTTTAAAATATTTTTAATTTGGCATGTAGTAACTGTACACATTTATAGGGTACACGGTGATATTTCAGTGTCTCTAGACAATATGCCGTGCCTGGGTTCAGGTAATTAGCCAATGAATCATCTCAAACATTTATCATTTCTATGTACTGTGAATAACTGGAGGTTGGTAGGAAAGAGAAGGATGGAGAGAGGGAAATGAGCAGATGCTGGGAGATAGATGGACAGGACAAAGAACTTCTAAACTTGTTAAAGTCTGAGTCTGATAGCCACAATACTGAAGTTTTCAAGTGATCTGCCTTTGTGGGTTACACTAGTTGGTTTCACTGTTGAACTCTACAGTCATTCTATGTTTCACTCTGGTTGTGGAAGCAAAAATCTAGAGCATTAAGTATAACTTACTCTTTTTCCTCCATCACATATTAATTCAAAATAGCATCCAAATTTGCATTCAAATACAGATTTTGAATTCTATGAAAAGCATGCCTGTGTACCAGAAAGGTTATTTAATCTTTGTTATCCATGTTCTTTACTATAAAAAAAGAGAATTGTTACTAATTATTGTCTGTGGCCTCAATGTGCAGATAAAATAAAAGACAACTAATCTACATGTAATTTTCTGCTGTCAAACTAAATATCATAGTGAAAGTGGGGAAGATGAAAGAAACCCCATAGAGAAAGTAAGAAAATAAATAAAAACATTTATATATTGTGTACCTACAGAAATAGTCTTCAGTAGTTGGAGCAGATTTGAGATCATGTATTTTATTTGTTAATACAGATTAGTAGAGACAAAATTTAATTCCAGAAATAAGAGATGGTCTCTTGAGACCTTGTTTTGTCTGGATTTTCCAGAGAAAATGAACTAAAAATGTCTCAACATGCAAAGAGATTTCCTATCAAAAACAGTATCACAGATTACAGAGGGAGGGCTCAAGACCTGCAGCTGTTGGCTAGAAATGCAGAAGAGCCAACACACCATTCTACTTTGACTCCAAAAGACAGAGAAGCAGGAAAGCTTGTAGGCTAAGTTCTATTACAAAGGCTCATATGCTTGAAACCCTAGCAGGGCCAAAATTTCAGCCCAACTCTGAAGTCCAGAAAACACAAATGTTCTTGCTCAACCCATCAGCTGGGTTCCTCATTACCCAGGTCCTTTGCTCTGCTCAGTTCTTCAGTGGACTGGATGAAGTCCACACATTAGGGAATACAAATCTGTTTGCTCTGTCTACCATTCAGATGTTAAGTTCATCCGCAAACAACCTCAGACAAACCCAGAGAAATGTTCTGCCAATTGTGGGCACCCTAAAGGGCTGTTAGGTTGACATAAAATTAACCTCCATTGAAATGACTCACTGCCAGGACTCTGGCTTTATTCATTGTTTTTGTTACTTGTTTGTTTAGTTTTATGAACATTAAAGTCAGGAAAGAATACTAAAAACTCCACACAAAACATAAACCAAAAGATTCTCCATTGTTTGAAGTAGTTCAGTACAAAATATAAAACACTGGGTAATCAAGGACTAAATTACTTAGAAAACATAAGGACAAGTACCTTCATTTTCTGATCTGTTCTGTTCCACTACCATACCCCTTGATTTGATACTACATTGATTTTGCATCACTTATCACTTAGATTCATTTCTCTTATCCTCTGTGTAACTTACTTCAATGCAGTCTCTAAGAAATACTCAGTGAAATAAGATGGACCAAGCAAAACCTGTGCCAAACACAACCATCACAAATGTTCCTAATAATGCAGAGAAAGATGATCTGGCTTCTCTGGATCCATGCTCTTTCTTTCTGGAAAAAATCTAAATGTAGGATATTCTAGACTTTGGGAGTATACATAAAACTCTTGGGAAATTAATTTAATCCTAAAATACCCTTGATATATCATTTAGTCAGTTACCCAGTGGACTTTTCAATATGGAGCCTATGTCCAAAGACAGTTTTATGTGTTCTACCTGCCATTGGTGGAAATAATAAAATAAGGTGGGGAAAACTGCCTAGAAAAAATTGCTAAGTATACCTGGAGTTTCAGATAGAAATGAAACTACTCAGCTTATGTTACTACACAGTAGGTTATTCATTTTGTTAATTTTCTCAAAATCATAACCTTAAAAATAGTAGAAATTTATTTGATATTTTAAATGAAAAACACCCTACTAATATAGAAAATACATGTGCAGTGTTACAGCTTTATATCTGTTATGTCATTCTCTGGTATGTATTGAATAGTTAAAAGACACAAAGGACAATGCTAGATGCTATACACCTGACAAATGACATTGAGGTTTTTTTTTCAACCGGGGATTTAGGAAAGACACTGAGAGGTAGAAAGATAAATGCTGCAAATTGTAATTTCTATGTGGAAGATAAAATGTTGGTCTTATGTAAGTAGAGACAGATTAGGCATTATCGGAGGTTTGGCTCGATGAAAGATGAAAGGGGGTGGAGAGGGGATGATTAATGAATACAAAATGTAGCTGGATATGTTCTACAACACTGTGGGGCACTTGAGCTGACATTTATTGTATACTTCAGAAAGCCAGTAGAGAGAGGTCCTAAGGTTCCCAAAACAAGGAAATGACAAATGTTTGAAATGATAGTTAATTACCTTCATTTGGTCATTATATACTATATGTATCAAATAACTATACTATACCACATAAATATGTACAGTTATTATATTAATAATTCTTTGGATGTTCTCTGATGTATCTGTAAACTTTTAACAAAAGGAAGTGGCAGGGGAGGACATTCTAAGAGATGGAAATGAGCAGAACAATAAGTAGATGGAAGAGAGGAATACTTGCAGTATTAAGGAAAGTTAAATTTGAATAGAATGCAATATTCTTAGAGGAAATACTAAAAGGAGAGAATATATAAAGAATTTGGGATTAGTCAAATCTATGCTAATACCCTGGAAAATTTCATCTGTTTTCACATCTATGAAATAATGCTTTTCTTATAGTGTTGTAAAGAGAAATGAGACATGTATAACTCTAATTCATTATATGGTGCATAGTAGGTGCTCAATAATAATTATCTACAAAAACAAACAGTGGGCTGGGCAGTGGTGATGCACACTTTTAATCCCAGCACTTGGGAGGCAGAGGCAGACAGATCTCAGTGAGTTTGAAGCCAGCCTGGTCTATAGAGCGAGTGCCAGGACAGGCTCCAAAACTGCACAAAGAAAACCTGTCTCTAAAAACCAAAACCAAAAATCAAAAACCAGTGGACATACTTACTTAGAGGTCATAGACTATGGGACCTTGATTTGATAAGTATTTGAAATGGAAGTGTGATCCATCTTATAGAAAAACCTGGGAGAATGTTATATAGTATAGATGCTTATACTCATAATTCATATGAATAATACTCTTCCTATATAATTAAAAACTAAGCTTGGTTTTCTTCAGCCCCCAAAAAAACAAAACAGAACAAATGAGGTGTCACTTCTTGGAAATAGATTATGAAATGGCTGGATTCTCTGGGATGTGAGAATCTCTTAGATTCTCCATCTCCTAGATCTCTTGTACTGAGGAAGGAGGTGGTCACATATGAAGAGCCTTATCAAACACCAATATAGCATGGCAAGGCTCTGAAGCTATCATTTTGGCAATCCACCAGGAACTAAAATGTGTGTATCACCACACAAATCAGCTTGAAAGCAAATCCTCCAGCCCTCTGCCAAGCCTTGAAATGACCATAGTTCTACCCATAGATTGACTACACCCTCATGAGAGACCTTCAGCCACAGCCACAGGCATAAAAACAAATCTATCCTAGCTTCCTGATCCAGGGAGATAGTATATGCTTGCTGTTTTCAGACACAAATTTTTGGATGAATTTGCTATGCAACAACAGATGACTGGTATATTAGATGTTTGGTTAACATTTATAGCATAGCCAACATGTTTGCTGCCCAGACTGCAATGGTAGATTTTTAAAGTCTTTTATTTATATGTAATGGAAAGTTTTGAGAAACAAATATTTGTTATAAAACTGGGTTAACTATACTCTGTACTAGAGTTCAGACGATGAATAAGTGGGGAATTAAAAAAGAAAGCATCCCAAGCAAGAACAACAGAATATGGACTTGGTCAGAAGTAGGAAAGAACACTATAGTCTGGGAACTAAAATTTTCTTAATCTTGTTGAATCTCAGAATGTGTGTGGAAGAGCAAATGGAAATGATGTTGGCAAGGTGTGTTAAGATCAAGAGGGGAAAGTGTATGAAAACAAAATGAGCTGAAGAAAAATAGGTCAGCCGCATTGCATGTTTTTCTTCAGTCTGTGATCAAATACTACTTGTATCTATATAATGAATGAGCTAACAGACCATGATCACTTAAAAATTTTCTACATGGGAAGAGTCCTATGTATGTAATATGGGATAGTACGATTGACAAGTAACTTCAAGCTGATATTTGGTGTGTAATCAAATTTGTAATCAAATTTGTAAATACTTTTACCCATGTATGCAAGGGAAGTTGTAACAAGCCAGCAACCCCAGTGCTGAGAAGACACGAGAGAGTCTAAGCTCTCAGTGAGAAGTATCCCTATGTACAGAATGATGAGTGTACACAGTCCCTCCCCACACTCACTCTCTTTCTTCCCATTCCCCAACCTGTAGCAGGGAAAGCACCATACAGTTAACAAATCTCATTGCATTCCCATTGGTGAGCAACAATAGTAAGAGAAAAGCTTATGTGCCCTGAAGATTCTCTATTCAGAAGGATCTCAAGAACTTGGGAGGAATTCTGATAACATTAATAGGATTTTACCATCTTCCCTCAGGATTGATGCCAAGAATGGGAGATACTTCACCTGGACCAGCAAAAAGAAAAGAAAAGAAAGAGAAAACATAAAGAGAACTAGAGGAGATGGGTCCCTTCCCAAACGATGATATTTAGGGACTAATTAGTAAGCAGAAGAAGACAGTTTGAAGAAATAAATATTTGTGGTTACAGCGAAGTGGCCATCTTGAATTCTCTTATAAAGCTTTTGTAATCTAATGCATACCATATTTTTGTTTGTTTCCTGTGCTCTGTTGACTTTGAGTCCTATTTGAGGTCGTGGTATTTCCATTTGTTATTGTCAACAGATTCTTTTCAGTAGCTTTTCCTCAATGGTCCTTGTATTGACCTCCTTCTACATCTTTCACTTCTTTCCAAATGGTATATGCACCGAGCCTGACCAGGCAACACCCTAGCATAATCTTCCCAGGCCCAGTCGCCAAGCTTCATATAAAACTATCACAGACGTTGGATAAAGTACTCTTTCTAGGAGTAAATGCTAGTAGTCCATGATTATGTGAAAAATTAATCTAATGCAATCAGATTCTGTTACAGTTTATACTCATTCAAATATTTCTAAACTCTACTTACATACTTATTATTTATCATGCAGTCTTATTTTCCACACCACCCCAGGCTTTTTGGGAAACTTTAGATTCTTCAAAGATGACCAATCATCTTGGCCCATGAAGGTTTTGATTGCTCTTCATGAGATCTTCTATCTACTCAAGTTTCGATGTCTAAAACCAACCCATATAAATTTGTATAAACAATTACTTCGAATAGACATTTAGTATAAAAAAAAACACTCATTGGCTAGACATAGTAGTCAATAATTTCTGCTCACACTCCCCTCTTTCACATACCTACTATGCAATCTCACAACTACCTCTAATCCTTTTACCAACTAATGTCATCTATTCCATCAGTCTCCTGGATTCTCATTTGTTTGTTTCTTCATCTTAGATACAATAACCTGTCATTTTGTGACTCTCTAGCCAATAAATACTCCCACTCTTGTTATTTTACAAAATACACGAAAACACAAAAATACTACTATGTGTCCCTCATGCTTTAGTTCACAATTCAGATTCAACCTCAGCTCTGAAAGATTTATTTCCCTAGATGTTTGTGATGTTCCTGGCAGACAGCTGTTGGCTGTTGGCTGTTGGCTTTAATTTCAAATTGCCTCCGGTGAGATCTGACTTTCCCCTCTCTCCCATAAACAGCTTGTTTTCAATGTCTGGCCATTACAGGCAGGCAAAAGTCTTGACCTAGCACCAGCTTGCAATGACTTTGAAGGGTCACAGTTTGAGTTCCCGGAGATACTTTGGGTGATGTACTGAGATTGCGTCACTTCCTAACATCTTTTACCCTTTTCTTTTTTCCCTTCAATAAATGTTGCTTCCAAGAGCACTTAGTAAATCAGTATGTTAACATCTGTCTCAAAGTCAGCTCTTAGGTGAATCCGTCCTGAATTTGATCTAATCCAATTGCCCTCAATGGTACCTTTTACAACTTTTAACAACAGGTACTTAATATAGACAGAGAAAACCATACTATTGCTAAAATTAGATTAATAATGTAATATTCTCTCACAAATTGTTCATTTCCTGAAACATAACTGGACCCCAAACTATCAACAGGTGTTTCACCAAAACATAAATCAATGTGTAAACCTCCTAATTCAATGTCTATTCAATCTTTCTATAGGGGTGTATTAAATGTAAACTTTGTTTTATGTAGTTTTGATTAAAGTGAAACACAATATTGAACAATATAATATAATTAATATAATAAGTGAGCTGCCTGATTTCTTCTAAGAACCCACACTCTAATCCCATTTTATTACAAGTTCTTGCAGGAATTCACATGAAAACACAGGAAAAGCATCTGTATTCTCTGTGTATCAGATTCACATAATTTCCTTATGAAAATAAGTACAAGGATCCATGATATCATTCTGCATTTTTCATACTTAAGATCCACATATTCTCCCCTCTATATTCCATTTTTAAGAAAGAAAGAGTTTGTGTTTCTTCATTAACTGATCTATAGCTAACGTAAAATGCTCTCTAATCAACTAAAAATAAATACAGCGAATAATTTCTAAAAACAGAGTGGCTCCTGGTCCCAAATCTTAGGGCTCCGACTCCTTTTCTACATGGTTTTGTGAGCATTGTCTTTCTCCGTGTGATGCCTCATCACCGGGCTGAACAAAGATGGCTGCATGTCTGATACGATCATATTGAAGAGTAGTAGAGGGCCATCACTTCCTGGCATAATTTAAGTTTTATGAGTCAAAACTGTATAAAATGTATTATGACCCAATCATTAACATGGGTTGACTTAAGCAACTAAGTACCTTCTCCCTGGTAAGTGGGACACTATGGTCTGAATATTTGTGTTCTCTCAAAATTTTGTTGCAATCCTAATCCCTAAAGAGTGTTCTATGTTTTCGGTGAATAGGACATGAAAATGAAGCTCATCCTATTAATAGTGTCCACCTAAAAGTGACTTCAGAAAGATTCTCTAGTTCCCTCCATCAGGTGAAAACAGCCATCCATGAGGAAGTTAACACTGACAAAACCAAAACTGCCAGTGCATTGACACTGGCATTCCCAGCCTCTAAACACAAGAAATGAATTTCTATTGCTTGTAAGATAGTCAGTTTAGGGTATGATATTTTGTTATAGAGCTAGAAAGAGTAAGAAGCAATAGAGAAAACTTCTCTTGAAATATATGGCCATGTAGAAGAAGGCATCTATTGCACAATACTATGATATTTCTAAGGAATATAAAGCAAGGAGAAATGTGGGGGAAGTCAAAGAATAAATGTTGGCCAGGTAATCATGAGTGTTCACTAGACCTCCTACACTTTCTATCACATCAATCAATAAAGAAAGAATATGAATATGCAAGTATGCGTTTAAATGTTTTCATCATTACCCATTATAGTCCCTTCTCTCTCACTTCCCAACCCTCATTTCCATAAGCAAACCTCATGGTTTGCTTCCTCTTACCACTCCATCCTTTTCCCACATACATTGTTTCTGGGAGATGCAAGGTGGCAATTAGAGGCTGGCCTGCACTAGCATCAGATCAAAAATTATGTACCAAAGGAGGATAACCCTAGCCCAGCTAGTGAGAGACTGAAAGGAGAGAGGAATATGATGAGGAATAAGGGTGAAATCAGACTTAAACCAGTTCTATCTGGTCAATAGCAATCTGTGCACCTGTTACAGCTGCAATCTGTTCTCTGACCCCAGTTTACAAGAGCATGAGTTCTGTCAAAGTCTACATACAATGTGGCTGGCTTGTTTTAATGTCACCATCATGATCTACAGTATGCAATATTTCTGTAGGAATCAAGCTCAATTATTGGATAGTCAAAGTTTTATAGACATAGATTTTCATGTGTTTTAATCAATGTAGTTCATGGCTCAGTTAATATCTATATTTATACAGGACTTACAAAACCAAATTTCAAATACTGAGAAATTACCTAAGTTAATTTTTCAGCTAAAAAGTTTAAATTTAAATGATCCTATTTATGCCTGTTTCATTTTATATTCTTCCAAATATTTTTTCAATTTTTATTATATTTTCTATCATTAAAAACAATTTAAATTTAAATGTTTTAATCATATTCCTTCCCTTCCTCAAGTCCTTCGAGATTCACTCCCCTTCCCTACCTACTAACTTTAAGTTCTCTCTAAGACAAACAAAAACCTAATAAAACAGCAAATCCCCCAAAACCAGGCATAGTAGATTTATTTTTTTAAAGATGTTTTTCTTTTTCTTTTTTTCTTTCTGTTTTTTTTTCTTTAGATTTGTTTCTTATGTATACAGTGTTCTGCCTGCATGTATGCCTACAGGCCAGAAGAGGGCACAAGATCTCCTCATAGATGGTTGTGAGCCACCATGTGGTTACTGGGAATTGAACTCAGAACCTCTGGAAGAACAGTCACTGCTCTTAACCTCTGAGCCATCTCTCCAACCCCAGTAGATTTATTTTATATGCAAATTTCAACATATGAATGGCATATTACTGTCATTACAGGCACATGTACAATATTTTTCTGAGATGTTTGTCATGTAATTTAAATTAATGTAAATTAATTACATGCCAAATGCTTTATGGAGCTAATGATTTTTGTTTCTAAAATTCTAAGAAATTTCATGAAAATCAACAACTAAATAAGGATATTTAAATATGGTGATTGAGTCACTATTGCTTAGAACTCACATTTATTTTGTTAATCTTATATTTGGTATAAAATGGCCTTGAATTTGTTTCTTCTATTATATCAAACGAGCATATATTCTTTCTCAAAAACATGTTACATTCTGTAAGTTATGCAGATAATCGCGAAAGCAAATACCACATACTGTAAGATGAGTTACAACTTATTTAGATGTACTTTAGGAGATGTTACATTGCATTTCTTAAACTTTGATGAATCAGATGGAATGGTACCAGGATTTCCAGAAGGCAAACTGGGAGGCAAATGGGTAATTTAATTCTTAGCCAGCTTTCCTTTATACACTCAGCCCAGGAGTAAGACAACTAGCAGCAATGGCTTACATCTTTTCCCACCCTAGACAATCACTCTATGTTCAAACTGCTGTCTGCATTCTTCCTTATTGAAGATTTTTTTTGGTCCCCTTTCCTAGTGATGCTTTCAAGTACCACAAATCTCAATACCACTAAGGTCTTTTAAAAGTTATTTCTGTTTAATATTACCTAAGCTTTCCAGATAAGAAAATTGTTCCTATAATTCCCACAAAATCAGTGGCTTTGTTTAAAAACTTGAGGTGAATTTCACTACTAATAAAGTATTGTGGGCAGAGAGACATACATACATTTAAATAGGGATATGGAAATGGAGATATAGAACTATATAAATACAGATGTAAAGGCATCTAATTGTTGTAAAGTCCGGGTTTCAATTAGCAAGCTGTGTACAAAAATGTAGCATGTTCTTGGTTTTAGCCATTTAAATTATACATGGAATAAAGTATCCTGAAAGCCAGTATTATCTGTTGTTGGTAAGAGTATGAATTATTTTTAATATATCCTACTTCAAAAACATTCCTCAATCAGCATATATTAATTTGATCCATTCATCTTTGCTTCATCCATCAGCTACCTTTTTTGAAACAGAGATGTAAGAACATTTAAAAATCTCACTTTTATCCTGTTATAAACTATTCCCCTGCCTTTCTTTCAAGAGTCTAAAGACCTACAAAAAGGAGTCATTGACACATATACTGAGAATTTATTTCCTATAATATTTAAATAAAAAAAACAGAAAAATAGCCGGGCGTTGGTGGCACACGCCTTTAATCCCAGCACTCGGGAGGCAGAGGCAGGCAGATCTCTGTGAGTTTGAGGTCAGCCTGGTCTCCAGAGCAAGTGGCCAGGATAGGTTCCAAAGCTACACAGAGAAACCCTGTCTCAAAAAACCCAAAAAGAAAGAAAGAAAGAAAAATAATTGGCATCTCTACATCAAAAGACATCAATATTCTAGTGAAAGAGGCAGCCTATCAAATGCTGAAAAATAATCTTTACCAGATATTCATCTGGCAAGGGGTCAATATCTAGAATATACAAGGAACAAAAATCACAAATAATCAAGAGAAAAACAAACAATTTTAAAAAGGAACATGAAACTAAACAGAGTTCTCAAAAGATAAAATAATAATGCCTAAGAAATATTTTTAAATGTTCAACATCCTTAGACATTAGAGAAATGCAAATTGAAACTACTTTGACATTTCATCTCACCCCAGTTGAATGGCTAGAATCCAATAAACAAATGGTGACAAGTCCTGGCATGCATGTAGCGTGGAATGTGGAAGATGTATTTTCTTATAACAGGAGTGCAAACTGGTACAGTCACTATGGAGATCAGTGTGAAGGTTCCTTAAAAAAATCTAGAAAAAGTCTATCACATGATCCACCTATCCCACTCTTAGATATATACCCTAAAGATTCTATAGCCTACTACAGAGAGGCCTCCTCATCCATGTTCATTGCTCTTTTTTCATAATACCCAGGAAATGGAAACAATCTTCCATTGATGGATGGATTATAAAACAGTAGTATAATTATACAATGGAATATTATTCAGCTGTCATGAAAAAAGTTTTCAGGTAAGTGGATGGAGTTAGAAGTCCTGAGTGAGGTCACCCAAATGCAGAAAGACAAACATCACATGTCTATCTCATTTGTAGATGCTGGATTCAACTCTTTAGATAAGTGTGCTTCATTTCGAACACCCATAAAGATTGGGAAACTACCCAAAGCGAGAGCTCATTCTCCATGGAGGGATGCTGTCTCAGCCTATATACATAGGGTAGGGCCTAGGCCCTACCCCATATGATATGACAGACTTTGATGATCCCTCATGGAAGGCCTTACCCTCCCTGGAAATGGATGGGGGAGGGGGGTGGTGGGGGGCATGGGAGGATGGGAGGGAGAGGGAACTGGGATTGATACGTAAAATAAGATTGTTACTAAATTAAATAAAAATTTATAAAATAAAAAAAGATTGGGAAACTAGGAAGAAGACATGAACTTTTCTTTCAAGAGAAAGAAAGAACATAGTGATACAATGGGAAAAAAGGGAAACGGGAATGGTTAAACCGGGTGAGGAATGAGGGCAAGGTAGAGAAAGGAATATTGCGGGAGGGCACAACTAACACCAAAGACAACAAGTCATATGAAAAGCAATCATTGCAGAAGCTTCACAAAATATAAACATGTATTACAAAAGGAGTTCAAATGGAGTTACATTATAATAGCACAACAATGCCCCTAACTAGATACCACAGGCTAAAAAAAAAAAAAAATAATAATAATAATAATAATGCCAAGAATGACTTTCCTCTTCTGAGGTTATTGGCCAGTGAAGTTCAGCCTCCAATTATTATAGGCTTTTGCAAATGCACTTAGTTACCTCCCAGAACCTGATGGAAAGACCCTATTGATGAAGCTACAACAAACTTGAGTCATGGGACATGGAGAAATCAAGCTAGTCATAGCTTGGAAACTTCATCGCTACTGTCTAGCTTTCATAACGCAGGTATGCACGATACCAGAGGAGAAAAGTAATCTTCAGTCTTACCCAGATATGAACCCTGTGAGTTACAATCTTGACTGGCCTGGCAAGACAGGCTACTGGTTCAGTAGTGACACAATTGTATGGGCTTAATAACAACTGTCTGATTGGATTTAAGTCCACTCTAGAAGACAGAACTCTCATACCAGGCACCATCACTGTGTCTCATACCTGTGTCTAGGCAGGTCACGAGCACTAGGGGACAGCCTATTACTGTGCTGCTTAAGGGACATCCTACTAAAATAACTCCTTAAGACTTGCTGTGATACTCATAGATCGGAGCATCTCTCAAACCTCATCAGAGAAGTTTCTATTTTAGTAGATGGTAATTAACACAGGGACGCTCACCTGGTCAAGGAGAGCCCCTGAACCAGAGGCAGTGGATGACCACAGGAAATGGTGTTTCCCAGATACAACTGGGCAGTTGCAGCTGTGACACCACACACATAACCTATGCAAGCTCAAGCCAGACAAAATCCAAGCATAGAGAGGAACTGGTCATAAAGTCCAACTCCTAGCTGTGGAGTTAGTTATTGGTAGCTGCCAGAATTGGAGGTTGTCTTCAAGTGTATGGCCCTGGTATGTAGGACACACTTCAGTGGATGTCCACAAACCCAGGATATATCCAGCACTAGTTAGATCAGATGGGTCTAAAAATCTGAGGACATAAAGTTTGGTGGGTATGGAATGAGGGTTGGGTCTAGCAGGAGTTGAGGGAGAAGTGGGTGGATATGATCAAAACCCAATGTATGAAATTATCAAAGAACTAATAACATATTTTGAATAAAATAATACTTTACTTAAAACACACAATTCAGATGTTGCTGATATAGTTAGACTTTGTTATTCTTTGCACAGGTAAAATGGAGTGGAGACTCACGGAATTAATGCCTCATCAGCTGAAAGGAGCTCACAGTTGGGAAACACATAGAGACTACTGCATCCAAAACCTGGATTAAACATAAGAGCCAAAGTAGTTTGCAAGAGGCAAGCGTGTCAATGCAGACAAAAATTTTCTTTCTTTACTAAGAAAACCAATTACTTATCTTCTTAACTTGCTTCAGCTGAAATTGTTTTGAAGGATTTTCTTATGGCTGAAATATCAGTGAAGTGGCAAGGCAAATATTGTTTGGCCCTAATGCACTTTCTAATAAATCACTTGAATCCATGTGGTAATGTCATGTTTAGGATTTATATGGGTATTTGCATTAGAAAGTAATAAAGAACTTGAATCCATCTGGTAATATCATGTTTAGGATTTATACAGGTGTTTGCACTGGAAAGTAAGCCTACAAAATATGAAGTCATATGACTTTCTGGAATATTCTAAGTTTGTTTAGCCTTGGTTTTGTCTGTTTATTAAGGTTTGATAAAATTATCTGATTGAATTATCATCACCATCTGTTTTTGCTTTTAAATCTGCTAATATCTATTGAATTATGCTTGACAATTACTATTTTACAGAATATTATACCTTTCACTTATGTCCTAGCCATTTTAATAAAACAATACATTATATCATTTTATGGTTAAAATATTTTTAGTATATATATATATATATATATATATATTATATATATATATATTTGTATTTTCTTTTCTCTTGGTCAGTCTTGCTAGAGCCTTTTCAAACACATTAATTTTTTAATTGCACTTATTTTAATCCTTTAAAATGCATTCCTTCTTTGTCTCAAAACTTATGAGTAGCTTTCTAGAAAGATGGTAGCTTAGCTGCATTTTCTATTTACTGCAACCCATCTGCTGAGTGAAAAACAGATTTCTTGGGCCAAAGTGTTTGAAATGAAGAGGAAAAATTAGTTAAATTAATTTGGGATCTCTGTTAAATTGCCAGATTCATATCCTAAGTAATACATGGGGCAAAGCAGAGTTAAATGCCTTAAATAGGTAAATACTTGATAATTTCATGTACTAGAGGAATAGATATTTGGCAATGGACATGTGGAAAGGAAAATAATCATTTTAGTCTAATAGAATATGGTAATAAAAACTTCCCAATGAGTAAAAAGGAAATATTATTAGCAATTTAATAAAGTCATAAAAAGGAATTGGTGAGAATGAATGAACAAATAAATAAGAAAACTAAAAATTAAAATAATTAAGAGAAGCACATTAGTTATTACAAAAAATATAAATGGAATTTTCCCAATAAAAGTAAAGCTACAAGCATCAGACCAGGCTTTTGTATGGAGAAACACAACTGAAATAGAATGATAAAGAAAAGATGGAAATAGTAGATGCTGGCAAGCATTGCAATAGAAGGGATCCTCATACACTGCTCATAGGAATGCAGATCAAAACAGCATGGTGGCTCCTCAAAATCAGCAAGGAACCCTATGATCATCTAATACCACTACAAGGCATATATAGCCAAAGCAAACAGTATATCAGAGACACCAACTGTGATACATTTTTATTCTCAGCACCATTAACCATACAATCTAAGAGTCCATCAACTGCAGAACAGATGAAAGTAATGTGTACTACCTGTAATCTAGAACTTTAAAAAGTAAAGATTATAAGCATTTTCACCACAGAAATGAGAAAGATTCAGTGAGAGACCCTGTAGCCAAGAAGGTAATAATAATAGCATGGAGGCCAACAGAGCAAGATATCCAATAGCACCCTCTGACTCCCCACACAAAGTCATAGACTAACAAAACCCCAGTGGCAGCATGGGAAATGTCCTTTTGAGTTGTTGATCATGTGAGTCCAAGAGACCCCCCCCAAAAAAATATAGTCTATTGTCATTTCTCTTGGTTGCATCCTAGAAATTGAAGGGAGGAGCCTATTTCTGAAGATACCACACACCTTGAACCAGGACTGGGAGGACTAGAGCTGGACCTGACTAGGAAGCTCCTCCATGAGGACCAGCTCTCACAGGACTAAAAGGGACTATGCAAGCTGACAAAGAAGAAAAGCAACAATAACCAGCATAGTAAGATATCCCTAAGGGTACACAGTGGCAATTACCTTCTAGGAGCAAACAACAGCTATCAAACTGGACTTAAGCCTCATTTAATAGGAAGGAATTCATGCCTCAAACTGTAAACCTATTCCACTACCACAACTAATAGAACCTTGGACTCCAATGGAGAATCTACTAGTACCACTTTCCTAAGCCAGCACAATTTCTAACTGCTACCTCATATCCACAGGGAAGTATAGCTCATCAAAGCACCTTATTTTTGCAGCAAATGGAGGCCATTACAGAAAACCACAATGGTCAAAATGCAGAGAAGAGACTCTTAGGTGCCCACTATAAACTACTACATCTAAGGCTCAGATGATATCGCAGAAGAGGGTGCAAAGAAATCCAGAGGGTTGGAGAATGCCTGTGACATAGTGTCTTCTCTATGTAATAAGAAAACTGTTCTCAGGGAAACTCAATACAATTGCCTAATCAAACCTGAAAAATGACACACCTGGTTGACATGGTGATGTGAAAGAAGGGAATATCACAAGGTCCCACCACTATACAAAGAACTACAGGCTGCTTAGAGTTGGAGAATCAGCCTTCTCCAAGAATAAACCCCCAATTGGTTATCCAACTGGAAATGGTCAGCCCTAAAAATGTAGAGCCTTCATCCAGTGGCTAATGGAAGCAGAAGCAGACACCCACAGCTAAACACTGAACTGAACTCCTGGAATCCAGTTGCAGAGAGGGAGGAGGGATGAGCAAAGAGGTCAACACTGGGCTGGTGAAACCCAAGGAAACAGCTGACCTGAACAAGGGGAGGCACATGGACCCCAAACTGATGGCTGGGAGGCCAGCATGGGACTGATACAGACCCCCTGAATGTGGATGTCAGTGAGGAGGCCTTGGCACTCTATGTGGACTCTGGTAGATTAGTATTTGTTTCTGGAGTACGAAAGGACTTTGGGAGCCTATTCCAAGTGGAGGGGTGCTCTCTCAGCCTGGACACATGAGGGAGGGCCTAGTCCCTGCCCAGGATGATATGACAAACTTTGGGGATTCCCCCATGGAGGGCCTCACCCTCCCTGGGGAGTAGGGGGGATAGGGTGGGGGGTTTGAGGGGGTCGGGGGAGGAGGGGAGGGGCAGGGAGTTGGGATTGACATGTGAAGCAAGCTTGTTTCTAATTTGAAGTAATAAAAATATGTAAATTAAAAAATGTAGACATCAATCTCATTATCAGAGGAGGGCATTTAAAGTAGCCTCTCCTCTGTTGCTTAGATTGTTAGTTGGTGTCATCTTTGTAGATCTCCAGACCTTTCCCTAGTGCCTGATTTCTCTGTAAACCTAAAATGTCTCCCTCTATTATGGTATCTCTTTTCTTGTTTTCTTCTATTCTTCCCCCAACTCAACCTTTCTGCTCCCTCATGTCCTCTGCATCCCTCCTCTCCTCCCCTTCTCATTCTCCTAGCTCCCTTCCCCCACCTCCCTTGCTCCCAATTTTCTCAGGAGATCTTGCCCCTTCTCCAGGGGACCATGTATGTCTCTCTTAGGGTACTCCTTGTTTACTAGATTCTCTGGCAGTGTGGATTGTAGGTTGGTATTCCTTTACTCTATGTCTAAAGTCCTTATATGCCATCCTATAGCCTTCATCCAGCAGCTGGTAGAAGTAGAAGCAGACACCCACAACTAATCACTGAGCTGAACTGGAATCCAGTTGCAGAAAAGAACGAGTGATGGGCAAAGGGGTCAAGACCAGGCTGGTGAAACCCACAGAAACAGCTGACCTGGACAATGGGGACTTCTTGGTCCCCAGATTGATAGCTGGGATACCAGCATGGGACTAATCCAGACTCCAGGATGTGGGTTTCAGTAAGGAGACCTCAGAAATCTACGGGACCTCCTGTAGTGGTTCAGTACTAATCCCTAGCATAGGTGTGGACTTTGAGAGCCCATTCCACATAGAGGAATACTCCCTGAGTCAAGACACACGGGGGTGGGCCTAGGCCCTATCCCAAAGGATATGATAGACTCTGATGACACCCTATGGAAGGCCTCACCCTCCCTGGGGAGCAGAAAGGATGATAGGTAGGGTATTAGTTGGGGGGGGGTTAGTAGGGGAGGAGGGGAGGGAGTGGGAACTGGGCTTGACATGTAAAACAATCTTGTTTCTAATTCAAATAAAAAAATTTTAAAATGTAGACATATGAGCAACACCAAAGTGACTCAACAGCATGTATTTATGAATATATTACAATATATATCTAACAATAACAATGAAAGAATAAGAGGTCTTAAATTTGAGATAGGGTCACTGGAGGAGTGAAAGGAAGGAGTAGAAGAGGAAATGATGTAAATACAATATTCCTATATGAAATTATCAAAAAATATGAAAGTAAAAATATTTTTGAAGATAAACAAAATTTAGAAGAAAATGTATTAATGTCTTAGGCATATACCAGACACTTTAAGAAACAGACATAAATAAAAATATGTAAATTGGAAATTTCTGAAAATATTTTCATATCAGGTTATGTTTTAAGAAGTGTCAAATAGTCTTGGTCCTGCCCCGAATGATGTGACAGACTTTGATGATTCCCCATGGGATGCCTCACCCTCTCTGAGGAGAGGATGGGAGTTGGGGCAGTGGGAATGTGGGAGGAGTGAGAGGACAGGAGGGGACTGGTATGTAAAATAAGATTTTTCTAAAGTGTCAAATAATAATAGACTAGTTTTTGAAAAGCTCCCATTTCAACACTAATTTTGGTTTCTGTTAATCCAACCAGCACTTCATTTCCTTAATGCTTCAAATTTGGTTTCTTCATGTACATTATGAGACTAAGAAAATGTCCCTGCATTGCTAACTTCTTAAGTCATTAAGCAAATACAACAATCGTACTGTGCAGCAAAGAGTAAAAGGAGAATTAGGATTTGAATCTAAAGATTGGAGGCATTGGACACAGCAGGAGCTATGGTAGAAAATCACTTTTACTATGTCTTGTTGAAATTTTAATTCATTGATGTCAAATTTTTTAAATTATGGGATGATTTTATTTATACTATAAAGTGACAACATTAGAAGTTTGGAAGTTCTCTGAGATAAATATGCAAAGTACTAATCAGGCATTATCTCACATGACATGTACAATTAACAAAAAATTAACTTCACTTAATATTTTGAGTCAATTAACATTTGACATCATTATTAAAAGGTTCCTCATATTCTATTAGTAATTGTTCAGTGATTTAATTAAATAAATTTTATTTTATGTAAAATATCTTAGTGTTGATCTTATAAATTTCTTAAAAATTTTTATCTTCTACCAAACATTATCTATAATAAATTGGTTTCTATACAAGAATTCAATATACTTTATAGTTGGCCCCAAACACACACACACACACACACACACGTACATATGTACAATATTTATTAAAGCTTATTAGTTATACTAGTCAATATCATATATCCTATTGTCTTTTCATGCATCAATAGCATGAATATTCATCAATATTATGAAAAAATATAACCTTGCATGAAGTGTGAGGTTTTGTTCCTGCAAAGTCCTACCTGCTTTGACTTTTGATGTTTCAAGTCTAGGTAGCATAAATTATTAGCTGTAAAATTTGTATGGTTTTTATTCCTTAGTATTATGTTTTCTTAGGTTTACCATTTTATTGTTTTGTTGTATTAATATGTTGCATACAGTTAAATTTTAACTGGTGATACTGTTCTTCAATGCCTTTAATTAGGTTGGCTTTGTTTGATATATACTCTGTGTGTATGCGTTCATGTGCACACATACATGTGCTCATGTATGTGCATGCATGTGGGAGGCAGGGGTTACCCTCCAATTTATATCTTGAGACAATGTTTCTCACTGACCCTGGAGCTTTCCAGTTTGGGTAAACTGACTGCCAGAGAGCCTCACGGACTCTCCCAACTGTGTCTACTAAGTTTGGGGACACAGGCACACACTGCTATACACGACTTCCACATGTGTGCAGAAGACATGAATCCCATGTGTGCCCAGCACACGTCTTCCCAGCCAAGCCATCTCTCCACAGCCCCAGTACTTTGCTTTATTCCCCCATTTAGGGAATGTTCTGTTGATCTGTCTCTCTAGATCACTTTAAAAAACAAATAGTGAGAGTTTTAAAAATTGCATTCTACATGGTCATCTCTTCCATTAATAATTTTTTCTTTTCTTTTTCTTTGGTCAACTTTCTAGTTCTTTTTCCTACTGTTAGGGATATTTTAATTAACACATATTCCTTTATTCTTTTGTTTTCTACCACTGGCTTAAACAATATAAATTATGTTTCTCTTAAAATGTTTTGTAGAAACACATTTAATAAAAACAAAAATTACTTTGTTTCTTAAGTTTCTCTAGCTCATTTTAAAACTCGTTCACTCTATGAGCATGAAGCAGTCTCTCTGTGTTCTTATGGCCCAGAGTATTTAATATGCCCTGCTGCTCATTTTCAGCAGTGGGTCTGGCTTTGGGCCCTACCTCAAATGAATCTCTTTTAGCCTCCATTGTCCATAAGTATTCATTCTGCCCAAGCTGTCCCCACTTCTTAGCCAAGCTACTAACTGAACTGCCATTCAGGTCCCACTTAGCTTGCTTTTCTGTTCCAGTCAAGCATGCAAATATCTTGCTTTCCACTGTACTGGATTTAATAATTTTTCACTTACCCTCCCTTCACTTTTTGGTTAATCCATTGAGTCGGAGAAAACAGGGCCAAGGGCTCTGCTACCAAAACCTTTACATATCATGCCAGTGCATGTTATGTTTTGGTAAGCAGAAAAATGTTTACTTTAAAAGTGAATACAATACCTCTATGAACATAGTTGAACACAGCCCTTGGGGTATGAGTGTGCATCCTTTGGGTATATGCCCAAGAATGGTATTTCTGGGTCTCGAGGTAGATTGGCTCCCAATACTGATTTCCACAGTGGCTGTACAAGTTTGCATTCCCACCAGCAACAGAGGAATGTTCCCTTTACTCCACATCCTCTCCAGCATAAGCTTTCATTAGTGTTTTTTATTTTAGACATTCTGATAGATGTAAGATGGCATCTCAGAGTTGTTTTGATTTGCATTGGGGAGTGGGAGGAAGGGAGGGAGAAGTAACTGGGACTGGTATGTAAAATAAGATTGTTTTTAATTTAAATAAAAAGGATTTTTAAAAAGTGAATACAATGCAAATGTATGTATACCAAGTCTTCGTATGTATGTAAAACTATGCACAGAAAAAAAAAAACAGAAAAAAGTATACTAGAATGTTAGTTGCTCTGATAAGTAGAATATAAAGAGGTTTTTCTTCTTACTTTGTATGTCTTGGGCAAAAGTATTAAGATAATTTATTCAGTTTTATAATTAGACTGTAAACATTCATAAAAGCTACTTGGAGGAAAATAAGCATTAATTAGCAATGATGTTAAAAATTTTAAAACAACAACACAAATCCATCAGGATTTCCTAAGGAAAATAATTAAGTAAAAAGTACATGAATTTATAGGTATGGAAAAATTCCTGTATCTCTGTGTCTCAGGATTTAGCTCAAGTATTCTCCCCCGCAGTTTATCAAAGTATTTCAGTTGTAATGATGACCCAGGATCCCCACAGATGCCTGTGATTAAATGACTGTTAATCTTCAAAATAAATGAACTACTCACCTAGTTCACTGTTCTATTTGTGGCTTAGCTTTTAACATCTCACTATTTTCTTTTCATTTTTTTTAAATGTACAGGTAAGACAAAGAAAATAATAATCTATTGGTAATGAGTTAGATGGACCTATGGAAATTAAAATAATAGAAAACCATGTGGTTAAATGGTGTGCATCCCCCCCCCACTCTATATAAGTGGCAGAATAAGCTGTCCACAAAGAATGGATGTTGCCAAGTTAAGCAGTAATAACTACAACTGGGTATTCAATAATGGTCTGCCTGAATACCTGTTGTGCCTATTATTTTATACAATATATTCTAGTTAAAATTTGTTATATCTTATTTGCTTTCCTTTTTGAGTCTTTTTGGGGTTTTGTTTGTTTTATTTGATTGTTGTTTTTTGAGACAGGTTTTCTCTGTGTAGCCCTGGCTGTCCTAGAACTCACTGTATAGACCAAACTGGCCTTGAATTTAGATATCCACCTTACTCTGCCTCCCAGTTCTGGGATTAAAGGTGTGCACCACCACATCCAGCTTTTTTGAGAAAGTCTTAAACATCTACTGAGTCTGGAGGCCCAAAATCTTTAATAGATACTTATGGAATACATGAATGAGTGAATAGTTGTATGGAAAGGGAACAAGGGAACATTCTAACAGCAAGAAACACAGAGGGAGACCTGTGACTCATATGTGCAAAGTGACAGATGATCTCTCAATGCCAAGTTGAGTTGAATTTTCATTCCTTTCAACAAAGTATTCATTATTTTGCTCAACTGCAATACTATATACAATGACAAATTAAACATGTTGATAAATTTGTAAATATTTTGCATTCTTGACTGAGGTTAAATAATTATTTTAAATTCTCTATTTTTTAAACTATTCAAAGACACAATTAATAGCAAATAAACTATATTTTTATCTTTTCCATATTTTAAAAATCGCCTCAAAGGTATTAACAGAGCAATCTAGTTTGGATTTCTCAAATTTATACATTCTAATGTGAATGTAAAATGCATTTCACTGGATAGAATCTTGAATACAATCAGAACTGATATTAAATTGTTCCCATTTAAATGTATAGTGTGACTACAGCTATGTGTCAGTTAATTTGGTTAATGTTTCTTAATTGGAGTGTAGGAGTACATAGAGGACAATCTTAGCATAATGTGATATGAATGATAGAGATTCATATAAAAGAATCTGAAGTGAATTAGTAAGCTTGCAATAGACATATCCCGCAGATATGTCTAGACAATGTAGGTATAGGAATAAAGGTGCTAAATATAGGTCTACAAGCATTATGAAAGACTTCTGAAAGATTATATTTTCAGAATAATACTATTTCCAATCTAATGCTGTTTGCAGCAGCTATTAGGCAGGGGGAAAATTAATAAGAGTAATTACATGAAGTAACAGTTTAATTATTAAAATGGGCTGAAATTATGCAACTGTGAATTCCCATGAACTACAATCATATTGCCTCTTTTAGAAGCATTGAAAATAGCTTTTATCACATGGTTCATGTAATAACTAACACTCTGGACTCTGAGAATATCTTAATTTTGATGACTTGTTCTCACAACATACCTAGAGAGGATCTGTGCATTCTACCCTGATAATCTAGAAGAAAGGATTTTGAATGCTTCTGCTATAGGAAAGTGATAAATGTTTTAGGAGACAGATATCTTTAATCACGTTAGATTTAGATATACATATCAAACCATCAAGTGGTACAAAATTAGCATGCATAATTTTTGTGTTTATGTATAAAATTTAAACATTCTGAAATATAAGAAAATATAGCTTAAAATCTGCATATCTTTAACAGATGAAATATTATTGCAGGAGCTTCAGTGTTTTATAGACTGTATCTATTCTAAGCATATTTCACTTTTTTCAAAGAAGGAAATAATATGCATATTTAATATGAATTAGGTAGAATCCAACTGTTTTGGCAAATTTTTAACCCTGTAGATGAATAAGCTATTCCTAATCATTCTCTAATTGTTATAAAAATAATTTGCATTAGCTGTAGAACATTTAGAGAATATAAAAACTATGCAAACAAATTGGTAACACATATAATCTTACCAATAAAGACAGTACTGCAATGTAATATCTTCCTGGTTTCACCTATGAACTTTCATATAATATTACCACTAAGTGATATTAAATGTAAGTATGAATTACATTTAAATCATCCGATTTACCTAAGGGTAACTATGTGCTACAGTGAAAATCTACATAATCATTACTCAATCATTACTCAGTTGGTAGTGTTATCTAGCATGCAAAAAGGCCTGGGTTCCATTCCCCAGTTCCACTCAAATCTATAAGCCTAGCACTCAGGAGGTACCGGCAGGGTGATCAGAAGTTCAAAGGCATTCTCAGTTACACAGGAAGATTCACGCAAGTCTGGGATACATGAAACCATGTCTGAAGACAAAACAAAAAACAACAAACATATTTTCATGACTTAAGTGACCCTTCTCTTTAGATGTGTCACTATTACTTTACCATCATTCATTTTGTCTTTTGGGTTACCCCTAATTCATCCATTTACTTTAGAATGACTAGAACATTCTGCAATGTCTACAGGCAGGCACATACAGGTTTTCTGGAAAATAGTAAACAACTTCCTAAAGCTTACTATTTCCTTTTGAAAAGAAAAAAATCAAGATTTATCATGTGAAGCTAAATCAAACAATCAGACAAAAACCTCAAGACTTCAGGCTTTATTAATTGGATAATTAACTGTGAATATAGTTAAGAATATGGCCAAACCCTCTATATTTAAATTCTAGCAAGTTCTAAACCATTTTATGATCTGACTCTTATCTGCAGAACAGAGACAAGAGTACTATCTTACACAGTAGTTTAAATCAAGTTAATATGCATAAATTATTCTAACACAGTACCTATTTTTTTCTTTACATGAATTGAGGCTGTGATTTGGGTAGAAGCTATGGCTACAATGACACATAGCAAAGGTTTGGATAATAGAAGTCAAACAACTGAAACCCTCAAATAACTCTATAATTTTGATAGTAAGGCTTATTAAGGAAAGAAGTATTAGAAGGCACTAGAGGAGTTGAAAGCAGAAGCATTGTATTTCTTCTGGGTGCCAACAGCTTTCCCTGAGGAAGAACATAAACTAACCACTTTAGAAAACCTGAAGGAACTAAGAGGGCTGGAATGATAAGCTGGAAACTGATAAACCAAAGGTTTATCAATCTATGCTGATTGATACTGAACAGCCAGAAAAACACTAGTCAGAACAATGAGACACTAGTCAGAGCTCCTTTTCTGGGCCATTTTTCTAAGAGCAGTGGCAAGCATGAAAGGGTTTTAACTGGAGGAGTAATGCAATCAGATTTGTGGTGATGTTATAAAGGCAAGAAGGCAAATAGGACAAAACAGGGCTATTAACATAATCTATAAGTGATTGGTTATTGTAGAGAGTAAGAGAAGTCAGTAGGTTTAAGAAAAAGACAATAAGGACCAGAAGTATCCTATAATCATTCTTCAACAAACAAACAAACAAACAACAACAAAAATCCAAAAGACTTAGTGACCAGATTAGAGAGTTGACGGAGAGTTGGCAAGATAGATTCTTGGGTTGCTGCCTTTGGGTAGATGATTAATCCTTTTACCAAAATCAGAAACATGATTTGGAGAAGAGATTGGAAAGTTTAGGATAGCAGAAAAAAGTTTAAATTGGGATATAGCAATAAATGGGGTGCCTTTGAGACACAAGTATAGATATTCAGTTGATAGTAGATGGACAGGGAAACGGATATATGTGTGGCCTTTACATTAAGAGAAGTGGTTATTAAATAAATATTTGCAAATCTTGGGCATATTGATTGTAACAAAAGCCACGCTGCACATGAAATCACCTTTGGGGGAGAGAGAGAGGGAGGGAGGGGAGGGAGGGATGGAAGGAGGTGAGGGAGGTGAGGGAAGTGAGAGAGGGGAGGGAGGGGAGAGGAGGGAGGAGGGAGGGAGGGAGGGAGGGAGGGAGGGAGGGAGAGAGGGAGGGAGGGAGGGAGAGAGGGAGGGAGGGAGAGAGGGAGGGAGGGAGAGAGGGAGGGAGACAAAAAGAAAAACAGGCTGAGACACAAAACAGGAGTGAGAACATAAGGGACTTTAACTGCAGCTCAAGGAACTCCAAAATTCTAAAGCTGTTCAAAAGGGTTAGCAGTCAAGACAGAGAAGAACACAGTGGATGAAAACTTGCCCTGGACAGAATAGAGAAGAGCTGCCAAAAGGGAGTGTCCCCAGCTTGTATGGCTGAGAGGTTAAGAAGACTGGGATTAAGAAATGTCCTTTCATCCTTAGCCATTAGGGAAATGCAAATCAAAACAACTCAGAGATACAATCTTACTCCTGTCAGAATGGCTAAAATCAAAAAAAAAAATCAATGATAATTTATGCTTGAGAGGATGTGGAGAAAGGGGAACACTCCTCCACTGCTTGTGGAATTGCCAACTTGTAAAGCCACTTTGGAAATCAGTATGGCGACTCCTCAGGAAGATGGGAATGAGTCTACCACAAGATCCAGCAATTCCACTCTTAGGCATATACCCAAAAGAAGCCCATTCATACAAGGACATCTGTTCAATGATGTTCATAGCAGCATTATTTGTAATAGCCAGAAACTGGAAGCATCCTAGATGCCCCTCAACTGAAGAATGGATAGAGAAAATGTGGTGCATTTACACAATGGAGTACTACTCAGCAGAAAAAAAAAATGGAATCTTGAAATTTGCAGGCAAATGGATGGAACTAGAAGAAACCATTCTGAGCGAGGTAACCCAGTCACAAAAAGACAAACATGGTGTGTACTCACTAATACGTGGATTTTAGACATGAGTAAGTGATTACCAGCCTACAATCCACATTGTCAGAGAAGCTAATAAACAAGGAGGACCCAAAGTGAGACATACATGGTCCCCTGGAGAAGGGGAAAGGGTCAAGATCTCCTGAGCAAATTGGGAGCACGGGAAGAGGGGGGAGGGAGCTAGGAGAATGAGAAGGTGAGAAGAGGAGGGGTGAGGAGGACATGAGGGAGCAGAAAGGTTGAGTCAGGAGAAGAATAGAAGAAAACAAGAAAAGAGATACCATAATAGAGGGAGACATTTAAGGTTTACAGAGAAATCAGGCACTAGGGAAAGGTCTGGAGATCTACAAAGATGACACCAACTAACAATCTAAGCAACAGAGGAGAGGCTACCTTAAATGCCCTCCCCTGATAATGAGATTGATGACTAACTTATATGCCATCCTATAGTCTTCATCCAGCAGCTGGTGGAAGCAGAAGCAGACACCTACAGCTAATCACTGAAATGAACTGAAATCCAGTTGCAGAAAAGGATGAGTGATGAGCAAAGGGGTCCAGACCAGGCTGGTGAAACCCACAGAAATAGCTGAACTGAACAATGGGGACTTCTTGGTCCCCAGACTGATAGCTGGGAAACCAGCATGGGACTGATCTAGACCCCAGGAATGTGGGTGTCAGTGAGGAGACCTCGGAAATCTATGGGACCTCTTGTAGTAGTTCAGTACTTATCCCTAGCATAGGTGTGGACTTTGGGAGCCCATTCCACATAGAGGAATACTCCCTGAGCCAAGACACATGGGGGTGGGCCTAGGCCCTATCCCAAAGGATATGACAGACTCTGATGACCCCCCCATGGAAGGCCTCACCCTCCCTGGGGAGCAGAAAGGGTATGTGATAGGTAGGGTTTTAGTTGGGGGGGTGGTAGGGGAGAAGGGGAGGGAGTGGGAACTGGGCTTGACATGTAAAACAATCTTGTTTCTAATTCAAATTTAAAAAATGGAAAACAAGAAATGTCCTTTCAGGTTTTGTGGCATCCAGACCCTTGTGACCTTAGAAAATACATTTCAGCCAAGGATCAAGAAGTGGAAACCTGACTATGCTGAGCTGAGAAGTGAAAGAGGAGAAATAAATGCACACAAGAGTATATGGTAGAGGCAGTGTGATGGCTATTCCTGGCTTTCAACTTGACTATATCTGGAATGAACCATATATGGAGGGCATACATGCCTTTGATCTGCATCTTGAGGCTGGAGGACACATACCTATAATCCATACTTAGAGGCTGGATAACACAAGTGTTTAACACCTATAATCTGGGAGACACCTCCTGTTGGAAGCCCACATCAGGACGATGGAAGAAGGAAAGGTGTGTTTCTCCTGCTTGCCATCATCTCCTTCAGCCCATCCATTCCTTCTTTGAGAGCCCAGCAGACCAGCTGAGACACCCAGCCTTGTACTTCCCATTCCTTACTAGCCATTGCTGGACTGAAGCCTGTAATTCATTCCTATATGTGTGTATGTGAGAGAGAGGGGGGAGGAAGAAATTAATTCCATAAATTCTGTGACTCTAGAGAACCCTAACTAATACAAATAGAGAGAGAAGAGTAGCTGGATGTCCAGTGGATTCAAGGAATTCCTATTTGTCAATTAGTTGTTTTCATTGTCAATTAATTTTTTCCAAATGAAAAGAAAGCAGATTTTGACATTGATTCATATGTTCAGGAGAAAAAGACAATTAAAAACACAAAAGGTAGGGGTGGGGTATCTCAGTGGTGGGTGGTGTGACTAACTTGTGGAAGGAAGAACCTGGGTTTGGTCCCCAGAACATTACGCATGTATGTGTATGTTTAAGTGGGTATACTATAAATGCCACTTTATATACCAGCACACAGGAGGGAAGAAGCATGAATGAAAGGATAGAATCACTGAGAAGTCAGAGACTGGAACAGAGGCTACAGCTAACAGGGAGTGAAGACACCCACCTATATTAACAAGAGACACACTTAAGAGGAAGGAGTCAGGGGAAGTTCTTTCTGTGTGTATCTCCATGTGTGCATTTCTCTCTATGTCTCTGTCTATATATTTTCTCTTTTGTGTTTTTGGTTGTTAGAGATACTTGATCCTCCTGCTTCCATCTCAAAAGTGCTGGGATTACAGCTCTAGGGCATCTATGTTCTTTTTTAATTAAAATATGAAATCGGCTACTGAGACAAGGGAGGAAAGCACCTGGAACCTGAAGACACCAGAGACACAGTGGGGGCTACCTGGATGTCATGGGCACGATCTAGTGAATTAAATAATACTCTGTCATTACTATACACAGTTTGACATTATAGGGAACTCTGATCCCAGAAGGTATGCACATCATAGAAACCTACACCTTCATCTTAGCAAGAGTTCACTGCACTTTTAGAAGTCTTAATTTATTATATACGATAATGCATATAATGTACAGGTGGAACTAATTTGGGATGATTTCCTTTCTGTTTTGGATGTTATTTTCAAAATATAGCAAGCTTCCATAAATGCAAGCAAAGTCAAACATCTGTCTTGTCAAAATACCCATAGGGATATTGGAGGTGGCTCACAGACCAGGGTTTCACCATGCATGTGGGAATCCTGGTTTCCTCTCTGTTCTCCTCTGCTTAGCACTGTGTTACCAATTTACCATGTTGATATCTGACTTAATAAACAGCTACAAAAATCACTGAGCACAGAGCAAATGCCAGATAAATAATTGCTGTCTGATAAAAATGGTTCTTATCAGAAAAACCAATATTTGCATGTAAAAGAATGCTTCCAAGGGCCTTAAAAATAGTTTGTTCTTTGAAATGAATTAAACATACCTGCAGAAATCATGTTGGCATTGCTCACTCACTTAGCAGAGATAAATGTCTGTCCTGATCCAGCTGTAATTCTTTAAATTTCAAAACTATGGCATTAGAAAGAATCTTCACTATATCAAACATATATACACATATATGATATATATTTGTAACCATATAAATATGTTTATATATAAATCCATTTGTAACCATATAATATACAAATATATTTTATAAAGTAAATATATTCATATATTATATCATATGCATCATATTCTACAATACTATTAGATTTTATATGCATAATATGTATAATTATGAATATTAAAATTAATATATATTTATGTATATACCACATACATGAATATGTTTATGTATTATAAGTTTATAAACATTTGAATATGCTATATGTATTATATATTTGAATTTTTATATATTTGTATATGTTAAGTATTAATATATACATGGTTACAAATTTATTACAGAAACCTTCAATCCTGCTTATGACAGGTGGCAGAAAAAGTGTAATGGGTATAGAGGATTATTTACCAGTGACACTTCCATTTCAGGCAAACCATGGTCCAGTAAGCACATTAGCAAATTGAACAGAAGTAACCAAGACCCCCACTATCTTGGTGTGTCGCTATTGAACATGCCCTTTTTTATCAGAGATCATCCATTCTCTCTCAACAGGATTGGAAACAGTCTTTGCTAGTGTTGTTATAAATTGCTCATTAATCAAAATGGATTTATTGAGCACCCATACTGTGCAAAGCCTGCACTAAGTGATTCAAAATAACAGGTTGCTTAGTTACCACAAGATGGAAAAATCCCCCTGTGAAGGATAAAATTAAATGAAAGGCAGACAATAAAACATCTTCTTTGATGGCATCTGACTATCTCATAAGGGCTTTTTAGAGCCATCACAGCCATTTTCTTTTAAGGCTACCTCATTCATTAATTCCTTTTTGCTGTTGTTGTTCATTTATATGACTGAGTCACCACTATCTTCTGCTTGAAGGGAAACAGATAATTTAATAGTGGTAGCACAAATGGGAATCTTAGCAATCCTTACTTTAGGAACCCAGTATTATTATTCTTACTCCATATGAAATCCATAGTCATTCAGCACTAGTAAAGTGTTTCTTAGAGAAAAACTCATTCTATTGGTGGAATCACAGAATCTGGTTGAATATAGATAAACTTCTAATTCACTTTTGCATTAAAATTAAGCTAGTAGCTATAGTAAAACGTTTTGCTCATCTGGTTAATAAATACAGAAAGGGGACTAATATGCATATTTAACTGTTATTTTCAGAAGAGATATATTTTATCTATGAATGGCATTGCCAGTTACCAGGAAAAATTGTCTTAGCCTCTCAGATAAGCAAGCCAGGAAGAATTTGGCCTGTGTAGAAAGATCCATACATGCTAATGCATTAAACATGTGTGCTCAGCTACATATCTCTGTATTAGATTCATAGGCCCATTATAATATAGCAAAAAATGCATGGCTTACACAATAAAAATTTCCTCTTTTATCTTTTATTTCCATTGGCTAGAGGTCTCAGAATGTGGCATTGGCAGGACAGATCCTGTGAGATCCATGAGAAAGCTCTGCTCAGACCTCTTTGCTTGGCTTGTAGAGGGCTCTCTCCTTCTTGGTCACCTGACATTGCCTTTCCCCTTTCTGTGAAAACGCCAGTCATATTGGGTTTCTGTGAAAATGCCAGTAATATTGGGTTTCCAACAGGCATGTCCTGTCTTTTGACATTGCAATAGCACATTGTCATCTACAAAATTGATGCTAGGGACCACACAATCAAGCTACTCTCCTGCCAAAACCAAACAACACAGCTCCTAATGTTTTGTGTAAGTTTGCAATTTTGTTCATGTTTACACTCATGGTCATAGCTGTCTTCTACTGCATGTGGTCATAGGTGGGACATGCCTGGTAAGGCCTACTTAATTCCTTTATTTACTTCTATGAAGATGTTATCTCTAAATTCTGCAAATAAAATCACACCTGAGGTACTCCAGGCTTGGATGCAAACTTTTAAAGCCCATTTGGGGTGAAGGATGAAAAATTCAATCTCTAGCTATTCTTTTAAAGATCTAACCATTCTTTTCCATGACTGTCTCGCCTCTTCCCCTTCCTCCATCCCACAAAGAAAGCCTCGAGTGCAGTTACTGTGCAGAACACTAACCCCCATTTTGTATAAACCTACACCTTGCAATTCAACAGAATCAGCCTAAGCCACAGCATGCACTCCTGGAGATATAGTTCACTAATGCCCTAGCTACTTATTTCCAAAATGTCAGTCTCTGAAGGGAGAAGGACTGAGCTTTACTCCTACACACCTCTTAGTATCCTTCCCCCTGCTCCCTCTTCACTAGCATCACCTTTGCTTGGCCATAGCCGTTTATTGCTAAGATTTGTATACTGTTTAAGTTGCCCTTCCATTGCTGAGATAAACACCATGACCAAAAGCAACCTGGCGAATAAAGAGATTATTTTGCCAAACACTTACGGGTCATAATCCAACACCGAGAGAAGTCAGGGCAGGAAGTCAGGGAAGGAGTGAAGCAGAAACCATGGAGGAGTGATTCTAGTTGGCTCACTCTCTGGCTCTTGCTTAGCTAGCTTTATTATACAGACTAGGTGGTCTTAGGTTTAGTACCTGGGCATAATGATGCTTAGGGCTGGGCCCACCTTCATTAATTAATAATGAAGAGAATCCCCCATACACACGTTTGCAGGCCAATCTAAACTAGGTAATTCTTCATTGGAAGAGCCTCCTCTCAGATGGCTCTAAGTTGTGTTGAGTTGACATTAAAGGCTGTGACCAGAATACACATTGATTAGCTAAATATTTTTCCTACTTCCAACCTCACCCTGAACAACCCAAACCAATTTTGTTTCATAATGGTCATTCTAAAACAAATACCTAATGTTGTCGTGGTCTCCTTTCTTTCTTATTATTCATGCTACCTTAGAAGCATCCTACACTCTAAGAAGTTAGTCTCTGAATGAATTTTGTTCTTCCATGCCCATGGATCTCTACACACACTGTCCCTTGGCTACAGTGCCATAACCTCCTCCCATACATCCATCTAACCCTTCCTTAAGTGAGGCTGAGATCAGGCAGCATCTGTTGGGAAGAAATCATGACTCACTCCCCTCTTCTCCTACAATCCAGGAGGATGTGGCCTCGCTTCTTGTGCTTATTAACCTTCACATTTTCTAATTTTTAGGACTTGCACCTTAACTCTGTTCTTTAGTAACACTAACAAAATGCCCAGAACTGCAACACCAGAAGTCTCTGGCATGTTTATTGAATGGTCAAGTGGAGTCCTCTCCATTTAGTTTGGTATTCATCTGCATTTGGAGTTGTCGCCATACCCACAAGTCCTATCTTGGCTGTCATTGAGGGAGCACATCAATGACTCCAAGAGAGGTCGGCCACTCCCCAAGTTCACCAGCTCACTAAGCTGTTCACAAAGCAACAGCGAAAAGATAAACATCAGCCATAAAGAACTCATAGCAGTGAAAGACTTGGAAATAATAGGATCCATGAAACCTAGAGATACAGGTTAGCTGAATGAATAGAAAGCAGCAGCCTTAGAGTGTTGGGGGGGGGTGCAAAGAGTTTCTTAATCTAGCCAATTAAGACACAGCTATGCTGATGCTGGCTGTCTCTTTAGCTATGGTGTTTATAGAGAGCTATACTTTGGGAGTCCCTGCCAGGAATCTGTATTCATTTTCATTCCTATGATTATAAAAACCACCTAATTTCCATCTTAATTCTAGACTCTTCACTGGCAGATTTCATAAACACAGCACAAAGTGCAGAGCATGAATCTTATGAATTCAGCTGGTTCAACTGGTCAAGCTGATTTCTATACTAAACCCAAGTGTCAGAGACAATAGGGTGAATCATATATCCATGCAAATTAAATCTAGCTCCACTTAGAAAAAACAAAAACAAAACAACGGCAATTCAGATAGTTGTAGGAATTTGTTGTTTTTTTTTTTTTTTTCCAAAAGCAGCTGGATGAACAGCTTCTTATGCTGTTATGAAGCTAGCACTCTTTTGTCAAGGGTCAGAGAAAGAAAATTCCCTCCACTTAAATTGGGGCAGGGTATTGACTACAGAAGTGATGTCTCACAGGTCAGAGCTAAGCCATAAAAGGGAGTACAGCTTCAACTGAATTTTCTTAGGGTGTATTCTTGGAATCACATTAACATACCCAATATATACCATGAACAATCCAAGTAAACCATAGTACGTATGGAAGATAGGATGTTTGGTTTTTTACTTATTTGAAATTGCCCAGACTGAACAAATCTGAGATACCATCTTACTCCTGTCACAATGGCCAAAATCAAAAACACCAATGACGGTGTATGCTGGAGAGGGTGTGGAGAAAGGGGAACACTCCTCCACTGCTGGTGGGAGTGCCAACTCATACAGCCACTTTGGAAATCAGTATGGCAACTCCTCAAAAAAATGGGAATGAGTCTACCACAAGATCCAGCAATTCCACTCTTAGGCATATACCCAAAAGAAGCACACTCATACAACAAGGACATCTGTTCAATGATGTTCACAGCAGCACTATTTGTAATATCCAGAAACTGGAAGCAGCCTAGATGCTTCAACTGAAGAATGGATAGAGAAAATGTGGTACATTTACACAATGGAGTACTACTCAGCAGAAAAAAACAATGGAATGTTGAAATTTGCAGGAAAATGGATGGAACTAGAAGAAACCATTCTGAGCAAGGTAACCCAATCACAAAAATACAAACATGATATGTACTCACTCAGATGTGGATTTTAGACATGAGTAAGTGATTACCAGTCTACAATCCACATTGTCAGAGAAGCTAGTAAACAAGGAGGACCCTAAAAGAGACATACATGGTCCCCTGGAGAAGGGGAGAGGGTCATGATCTCCTGAGCAAATTGGGAGCACGGGAAGAGGAGGAGGGAGCTATGAGAATGAGAAGGGAAGAAGAGGAAGGATGCAGAGGTCATGAGGGAGCAGAAAGGTTGAGTCAGGGGAAGAATAGAAGAAAGGATATGTGATAGGTAGGGTTTTAGTTGGGGGGGTGGTAGGGGAAGATGGGAGGGAGAAGGGAACTGGGATTGTCATGTAAAACAATCTTGTTTCTAATTTAAATAAAAAAAAATCTGAAAAGGAAAAAACCCCAAAAAAGAATTCTTGTTTAGTAGGACCCAATAGCACACACCTTTAATTACAGCACTTTAGAAACAGAGGAAAACAATCCTCCTATGAGTTCAAGGCCAGCCTGGTCTACATAGAGAGTACCAATCCATTCAGGCCTCAAAACAACAAGAAGATAATTGTAGTTCAAGACTTCTGAAGAAAGTCAAGTTCCCAACCAATAAGTCTTCAAACAAGTCTATTGAGTATTTGTTCAGCAAGAACTAAATTGATATTTTCTTGTCAATTAATATTACTTTATGTATGGATCACTCTCCTAATAGACATCATCAGAGGATAGAAATGGTGATGAGTAAGTTTCAAAGACCAAAGTCCATACCTATCTATTCCCTATAAAATAAAATCAATTGCAGGAAAATGGATGGAACTAGAAGAAATCATTCTGAGCGAGGTAACCCAGTCACAAAAAGACAAACATGGTATGTACTCAGTCAGATGTGGATTTTAGACATAGAGTAAATGATTACCAGCCTACAATCCACACTGCCAGAGAAGCTAATAAACAAGGAGGACCCTAAGAAAGACATACATGGTCCCCTGGAGAAGGGGAAAGGGTCAAGATCTCCTGAGCAAATTGGGAGCACAGGAAGAGGGGTGAGGGAGCTAGGAGAATGAGAAGGGGAGAAGAGAAGGGATGTGGAGGACATGAGGGAGCAGAAAGGTTGAGTCAGGCGAAGAATAGAAGACAACAAGAATGGAGACACCATAATAGAGGGAAACATTTTAGGTTTACAGAGAAATCAGGCACTAGGGAAAGGTCTGGAGATCTACAAAGATGACACCAACTAACAATCTAAGCAACAGAGGAGAGGCTACCTTAAATGCCCTCCCCTGATAATGAGATTGATGACTAACTTATATGCTACCCGATAGCCCTCATCCAGCAAGCTGGTGGAATTAGAAGCAGACACCCACAACTAGTCACTGAACTGAACTGGAATCCAGATGCAGAGAAGGATGAGTGAAGAGCAAAGGGGTCCAGACCAGGCTGATGAAACTCACAGAAACAGCTGACCTGAACATTGGGGAACTCTTGCTCCCTAGACTGATAGCTGGGATACCAGCATGGTACTGAACTAGACCCCAGGAACATGGGTTTCAGTGAGGAAACCTCGGAAATCTACGGGACCTTCTGTAGTAGTTCAGTACTTATCCCTAGCATAAGTGTGGACTTTGGGAGCTCATTCCATATAGAGGAATACTCCCTAAGCCAACACACACAGGGGTGGGCCTAGGCCCTATCCCAAAGGATATGATAGACTCTGATGACGCCCTATGGAAGGCCTCACCATCCAGGGGGGAGCAGAAAGGGCATGTGATAGGTAGGATTTTAGTTGGTGAGGGGGTGGTATGGGAGGATGGGAGGGAAAAGGGAACTGGGATTGTCATGTAAAACAATCTTGTTTCTAATTCAAATTAAAAAAAAATTCTGAGAAGAAAAAAAAGAAAGAAAAAGAAATTGTCCAGACTAACTGGAAGCTCCCAATGTTGCCAAAGATGGCCACAGATTCACAGTAATCCTCCTGCTCTAGCCTCCTAAATATTAGGATTATAAATTTGAGCCAGCAAAACTGATGTAAAGGAGAGGGTCCCCCTTGAAGTCAGTAGAAGACACACCCAGACACCAAATTCTCAGCACGAAGGAGATTTATTACTCTGGAGGGGCAAGCAGGCATGGGTGAGGGTGGGGGCTGCTAGGCAGCTGCAGTAGCAAGCAAGCAAGCAAGCATTGGCAGGATCCTTTGTTTGCTGTTTTGTTTTTTGCCGCCATGGGTTTTCAAGAGGAAAAAGCGAGGAGTCTGTCTAGGGTGAGCAGGCAAATCCTGACCGGACATATTAGCCAGATAATGAATTTTGATAGTTGGACTTGGTGTTTTATCTCAGGAATAAGTCAGTGATAAAATAAGGGACTGAACTCTGGAGGCTAGCTTTGGGAATATAATCTAACAGTTTTTAGCAAGGCTGGGGGAGGGGTAAAAGGCAGACCTGTAGACTGCCATGTCTGCCCTACTTGGGCCTATGTTTGCCATGCTCTTGCCTGGCAGAGGCTTCACCTGGCCTAAGAATGGACCTTGTACACAGATTCTGTTACGTTGTTTAGTCGAGATGCCCTGGCATAATTACTTGTAACAACAAGCAAGAAAGTCCTGCAGAGCCATCCCAGCACTGAAGATTTACAAGAAAAATAAATGAGTGTATGTTATTGTTTTAATTAGGTCTTAAGGTTGGTGTGGCATGTGGCATTCAACAGCCAGAAGAGACACTAACAGTAGGAAATGCGGGGTTCTAAAACTTGTGGCTTTAACATTGTGACTGTCAGTAGGCACAAGCTGAGGGACCTAAAAACAAGTGACAGTGAAAGACTAAAATCTCAAGGGGAGTAGCTGTGGGGACCTAAGGAGCTATTCCAACCAGAAACTATGACTAGAAACTGGGAAGACAGTCCTGATTTTCCTGATGTCTTTTCCTTAAGGATGGTTACTTACCAAGGACAAAAATATGAGAGTCACTCACTGGCACACACAAAGAGCACGCAAGTGAAGATTTAGCTTCCACAAGCCAGGAAGAGTACCCTCACCAGAAGCCTGGTGCTGCTGACATCCCAGATTTCCAGAGTGCAAAATGGTAATAAAACAGAAGTGCTGAACTTTCCACTGGTAGTGGAGAGAGATGCTGATCTTCAGAATCCAGCCCATACTTCACCAGGAGAAACATGCCATTCACAGAAAATAAACGATCCCCACACCAAAGCCCAACTCCCAGTTTAAGTACAACTTGCCAGGTATCCAACTAGGATCCATCTTCACAGCATCCTTGGTATCAGTGGTTCTCCATGGACTAGAGATGGAGCACAGAGTTAGAGCACTTAGCATGCTTAGTGCCTTGGGTTCAATTCCTACCATGGAACAAATAAATAAATAAAGACGGCTTTTCAAACTCCCTAAGTGAGCAGACACAATGTGCTAGAAAGGTGATCCTTGCCCAACGAACCCAGCTAGACTCAGATTTGGGAGCAAAATAAATTACTGTTATCAGTGTAAGCTTAATGACTTTTAAACAGCAACAGACACAAAAAATTACTGTTATCAATAAAAGCTTAGTGGCTTTTAGATAGCGATAGACACACAGCACAGGAATTTTTCTCTTCATAAATTGTACCTTACACTTCCAGGATGCTCTTTCATGTTGCTTCCAAAGGACTCTAAGAAATATTATATTTTCAGATATTATACAATCTAACAAATTTTATCATTATCAGCCTCCTCATATGTATCAGGGCAGGGCTATTTGGGACACCTTTTGCTCAAATATGTTAGTTCCAGAACTCTGCAACTTTGATCAGACATGTAAGAAGTTCTTGATAGATGTACTCCATGTTGCATATGCTTCTGTCTCATCCTTTTTCTTTTCTATGCAATGTTCTGACACTTTCCTTCTTGCCCTATTTCCCATTCACTAACACTTTCTTCAGCTGAATTTAATGTCTTATAAAATCCATCCATCCATTCATATGCTATATCTTTTTCCAGTTCTACAAGTGTACTTTATCATCTTAAATATACTATGGTGGGTTTTTCCAAAGCTTCTCTTTGCCTGAAATTATTTCAGCATGTTCTCTTCTTGTTTGTTTTTTTTGTTTGTTTGTTTTTTGTTTTTTTTTTGTGTGTGTGTGTAATCACTGTATACTCTACATCTGAAAGTGTCAACATGTGAAATCTTTTCAGGTTTATTTTTCCTTATTTCTGCTTGTTTGGGGCTCTTTTCTCTTCAGGTTTAGTTACTTTAAACTGCTAAATTCAAATTATGTGATTGCATTATCTGGAGCCTAAAGAGAAGAGAGTATTCTATTCCCCTTCCTCAGGGTCATAATTGTCTCTGGCTGATCCTTGAGGGTATCTCTTTAATGTAAATTCCATTTTAAGAAGTTCTATGTGAGATGAATTATATAGCTAATCTATATAGGGGCTAGCTTACAGTATGACTTTCTCAGGAATCTTACCCCTTGTTTTGCTCACAACAAATCAAGACTTTGAAGTCTTTGGGTGGAGGGTATGAGACATCATTATTTGTGATTACTATAATGGTGTAACCCTTGGAATCTGAGACTATACAGGACAGTGTTCACAGTGGAATCCTCACAGTGGGCATCCTGGAGAGCATTCTAAATCTGAATTCATTGCCTTAAGCACCACTTCTCAACAGTAGGTTTGGCAGATTCCTTAGGACAGATGTGGTATTGCTGCTGTACTGGATTCCCACACACGCCAAGGCTTTGGTCTGCCTGTTTCTCTAATGTGGTGATAAGAAGGCGCTCCAAAGTCAGATGTGATCCAACCCATATAATTATTTTCATGAGTTGTTTTGGAGCTGTTAAGGAGTTTTTCTTTCCCATATCTTCATACAGTATTCCTTGTTTGCAGCAGAAAGATGACCAGAGCCTAATCAGTCTTGGTACCTGGGGACATCTCTCTTTTATCCTAAGGTCCTTAGCTTCCAGAATACTTCCATCACAACAAGGTACCCTGTTAGATTTTGACAGATAACTAAGAAACCACCCTTCTATGCTTGGACTCCTCCCCTGTCATCGCTCTTGACACCTCCCTATGCCTATGTCCTAGTTAAAGCTCCCTTACACTTTTGCACATTTTGTCTGTATTTTCCTACCTCATTGGATCACTTTCCTTGAGTAGAACATGTCCTATGTTACCTCCCTTATCAGAAAGTTCTGGTTTCACCCACTTCCAAACATGCTGTGAGCACTGGTTGTATTCTCTCTGATGGTATGTGAATTACTCAATAGTCCACCTTCATCCACAGACTATGCTCATCTGATCTTTTGCTATCCTTACATCTTCTCCGATTGTCAGTGTCACACAAAGACTATCTTACCTCTACATTTCTTAACGCTCAATTCTTTGTTCACAACTCCTTCTTCCCCTCATCCCCAGACATATGCAGCACTATAACACACAATGAAGAACACAAGTTACACCAATCAAGCTCAGAGCCCAGGTCCATCCTGATTAACATACTCCTGTGAAGCTACCTAATGTGTCAGGGCCCCCACTCCCTCAGTTTAAAGTGACGAACAATGTTAACATCTCACAACATCCTAAGAGCTATATGAGTTAATATGCATACAGCACTTAGAATACATAGTAAGTACCTTGTAATTTTAACTAGTAATTTTATTACTATGTTTTCACCTTACACCCAAAATATCTTCCTTCTGTATGGTTGTGATTCACACAGTACCACTTCCTCAGCACTGTGCCAAGTCTATTTGTTCATCTCTGTGAAATGTTCTAGCCTATTGTCTATAATGGATTTTCTGGGTTTACCTCAACTCCTTTCTAACTCTTCCTTTCATTATGTCCAACACACACCAAGTACTTGGGCCTGAACCAAGAGCCTTGCACATACTAGATTATCGCTCTACTGCTGAATTATCCCCAGCCCAATTTTCCATCTTAGAGAGAAATAAACTCACTTGGAAATGTAATAGAATTTCCCTATAATAATAACCACACTAAAAAAAAAGTAATAGCGACACTGTCCTCTTTCCATCACTAGGCAAGGAATGTTTTCATTTACCTAGACTATAGTATTGCCAACATCTACCCATTTTGTTTTGCTTTGGATGTTTCATTTTCAATAACTCCCTCCACCAGAAAATACTTCAAACCTTTAAATTAGACCAAGTTATAAAAATATAAGGTTAATTAGCAACTAAATACATTTGGTAAGTTAGAAACAAATAGGATGACAAAGGGTCTATATTAAGACTCCTGCTACCAAAACATTACATCTCACCAAGGGTCCTAAAGATTAAAATGCATCCAAGTGGCTTCATCAAGGCAGGGCTGTCTCCATGAAGAGCCCGTAATCATTAGATTTCCCATCAAAATCCATGGCTTACCTGTGCTCACTTGAAATGTAAAACTGATCACTGGGACTACTCTGGGCACTTTCATGTTGATAATATAGTATGAAATAAAAATATTAATGATGCATCTTCATTTATGTGAGTATGCAAATTGATTGACCAATTGTGAATAGGAAATATTACCAGTTCTCGGAGAAGGTGCCCTTGCAATTTCTAGGGAGCAAGGTTTCTTTGTAACAGCTGTGTCCATGAGATCACAAAGAAAGTTCTCGTTTTCTGAAGGAAATGTGTCGAGAGAGGCAGATGGTACGATTTCCATGGTGTAATTCCTCTTCTTTGGATAAGACTCCTGAAAAGGAGAGGTAATAAAAAGCTCTTTAATAAAAATACAGCCTTGTCTGATTTATAAAAATCAGAAAAGGTAGTTGGGTCCATCGGCTGTTATCAAATTGGCTAAGTTAATGCTCTGTTTGTTTGAAAAGGTCCTATAACCATGTATTACCACTAATATTTTTAAAGAGTTATTTTCATTTGGTTATCCTGAGTTTCCATTAGTCACTACCCGTCTTGATCTTCCTCTGTTATGTATATCTACTTCCTAACCACAGAGTAAACAGCTTCAATCAATAATCACTTCCCAGACCCTGCTCTTTGCTTGCCTCCTAGAGATAGCCATATAACTCACCTTTGGCTAGTTAGATACAAGCATAATTCTTTGGAAGTCTTCAGAAGGGATGGTTTTCCCCAGAGAAGATTGTGAGGAGGCTACTCCCCCTAGGCTCCTTTCTAGGGGAGGGGAAGACTTTACTTTTTACCATAATGCAAACTCAAGTACAAAATGATAAAGACTCAGAAGTTGCAACATTCAGATAAAAGTGCCTGCTACCCTTATGATATCATTGAGTTGCTTGAATAGACCTAGAACCAGTTTCTTCAGGCTTTGTAAGTAAATATTAGCATCTTTATAGTTTAAGTCATTGGTATTTGAGTTTTCTTTCATAATTTTAAGTATCCCATCCAACAAATTAATGTTTTTCTTTGTAAATACTGTTAATTATATAACTAATACAGTATGGCCAACAATTTTTAAGGTTAGGATATAATTTAGATCCAGATTTTTATGTTACTAATTCCTCAATATATTCTAAAAACCACAGTTATCATTATTGTATAAAATCTTAATTTCTTATGAATGATAAATTAATGGTTACCAATAATTATTGGACCTTCCATGTATATATGTGTGTGTGTGTGTGTGTGTGAGAGAGAGAGAGAGAGAGAGAGAGAGAGAGAGAGAGAGAGAGAGAGAGAGAGAGATGAGAGAATATATTAAGCACTAGAGGCTAAGCTTTAGAGTTTTTTCTTAATTGGTGAGACATAGTGCTTGCTCTCAGGGAGTTCATAGTCTACTTGAGAAGACAAATTACCTGCACGATGGATTTCAGAATGAACCACATTTTATTTTTTCGATTTGTTACCTTATAAAGTACACTTCACAACTGGGAAACAAATAACAAGAAAATAAACTCATTTTCAGAAAATCTTCCAAGATATATTCCAGGGTTGATTCAGATTTAGTATGAGCGCCTAGTTTCTCTATAATGATATTTACAGTAAGTGGAATTCAAGGTCAGGGTAATTGCTTTCAGACCACACCAGACCCTCACACATCAAAGAGTCAATTATGTTCACTCCACTCTATTGAAAGCAGGAAATTGGGAGTAATTTATTTTTAACAACAAAGGGTGACAAAGTAGAAAGCATCCAGAGGAAGCAATCAGGAGGGCATTTGCTTTAAAACCCATGTCAGAGACTAAATGATGAAAGGAGCCCCAGTGTTCCATCCAGAGAAGCTGTACAGCTACATAATGCTTTTCTCAACATATCTGAAAGGCTCTCCCTCAAGTGCAATCTCACAAAGTGAAGGAAAAGGCAAAGCTCTTAAAAGGAAAAAAAACAGAAGAAAAAAAGACTAATATTTATAAGACAAGAAGAGGAAATTTGGGTCAATACCCAAAATAACTTTTATGAATTAAAAAGTATTACTTTTCCTATAAAATACACATATACTGATAAAATAAGCTAACAAACAGGACCAGAAACCAACAGACCCCAGGAATGTGGGTGTCAGTGAGGAGGCCTGGGAAATCTATGGGGCCTCTTGTAGTAGATCAGTACTTATCCCTAGCATAGGAATGGACTTTGGGAGCCCATTTTACATAGAGGGATACTCCCTCAGCCTAGACACACAGTGGAGGGCCTAGGCCCTATCCTAAATGATATGATAGACTCTGAAGACCGCCCCATGGAAGGCCTCACTCTCCCTGGGGAGCAGAAATGATATTGGATAGGTAGGGTGTTAGTGGGGGGCAGGGGAGGAGGGGAAGGAGAGGGAACTGGGATTGACATGTAAAACAATCTTGTTTCTAATTTAAATAAAAAAAATTAATAAAAAAAATGTCTCCAGTCTTATCCCAGTTGGAATGGCAACTGTCAACAAAAAAAGTAACAACAAATGCTGGAGCAAATATGGGGAAATGATGATGATGATGATGATGATGATGATGATGATGGAAGAATTGTCTTGAAAAATAAATAAAGTCTCCAGCTAAAACCCTACTTTAAATTTATCAGAACAATTCATGGACTTGGTAAAGTTGCAATGTTGCTATTTATGATGAATTATTAGGATTTTTAAGTCTTTAAAAATGACTTGGAGGTTTAACTACTAAGGATGACTACTTCACTTTCTCCATTTGTTGATACACAGGCTGATTCCAAATCTTGACTTCTGTGATAAGGCTACAGTAAACATGGGAGTGCATTATAATGTCTCAACACACTGATTCCACAGCCTTTGGGCAGATACCCAGTAGTAGAATGAATCATTCTCAATCTTTTTTGTTTTTGAGAAACTCTATACCATTTTCCATAATGGCTGCATCAACTGATATTCCATCCAGTGGTATTCATAGTTTTCATTTTCTCCAAAGTCTCCAAACACTAGTGAAATTTTATCTTTTCCATATTAGCTATTCTAACAGATATGAGATTTCACTGTAACTCTGATGTGTGTTTTCCTGTTTATTAGGCAAAGGCATTATGTGTGCCTATTGGTTGTCCTACAATATCTTCTTTAAGGAATAGTCATCTGCATTCTTTGTCCATTCTAAAGAGTTAGTTGTTTTCAATTATGGAGTTGAGCACCCTGTGTGATGATCTAAACCCTTCCCATGATGCATGGTTTACCAATATTTTATCCTAGTTCATGCTTAGCCTTTTCTTTTTGCTTTTCCCTTTACTGTATAAAAGCCATTTATATATCATTCACAGTCTATTTTATTTTGTTAATTATTTTGTGCTTAGATAAAAAGATACCAATAATATCAATACCAATAATATCATACCAATAATATCATGGAGATTTTAATTCTGTTCTCTTCTAGTACCCTTACAGTTTCAGATTTTGTATTTTACATCCATTTCAAGTTAATTTTGCAGCTAGTGTGAGATGAAAATCTAAAGTAATTCTGTGGGTTTTCCACAGCCATTTACTGGAGACTGCCCTATTTTCTGTTTTGAGTATCTCTGGATCTGTGTTTTAACCTTTGAGTATTTTGCAACAGCATCTCACTGTGTAGCTCAGAGTGTTCTTAAACTTTTCAGTCTCCTGCCTCAGCCTCCCAAGTGTGAGATAATGGGTATGTGCTTCTATATCTAATGTTCTATAAATCACACATATCATTATAAATTATATATACATTTTAGTCTGTCATTTACTTCCATCAATGTATTATAAACTATTTTCTTTTTTTGTTTTAGTTTTTTATTTTTTATATATTTGAATTACAAACAAGATTGAATTACATGACAATCCAGTTCCCTTCTACTTCCCTTCCTCCCCTACCACCCCCCAACTAAAATCCTACCTATCATATGTCCTTTCTTCTAATCTACACGTGACTCAACCTTTCTGCTTTCTCATGACCTCTGCATCCTTATGAACTATTTTCAATGGTAAATATACTTTGTCCTTGATTTATTATGTTTGACATGAGTTTCTGACTCCACAGTAATATTCATAGGAACTATACTCCAAATTTGGAGTTTCATCTTATCTCAGGATAGAGATATGTGGTAGAACACTCCCTTATGATGCTCCCCAATGGCAGCAAATCACAGGTCTCAGTGAACCGTGTGATCAAAATAGTAAATAAGTGATGCACTACAATATATTTTATTGCTAAGCTGGGATGCCTACAATTTGGTGAAGTAAATGCACTTTTGGCTTAGAATATTTTTAAATTGCTATGGGCTTATTCAGGTATGAACTATACTGAACACATCTGTATATGTTCAAATGATAAGTTTAACATTAGCTTCCGGTATACATAATTTAGTGACTGTATCATATTAAAATTTATTGTTTTGCTCTTAAGAATTCTTATTTATACAACTTGTTTATATGCCCCACTCTTTTGAAATAGAATTCCCACAACAAAAGGTATCTTCCATATGCTTACATAAAGTCAAATCTGTTTCTGAATTTTCTAATTCACTCCATATGTCAATCTGTTCTATTGCTAGAATCATACAGTTTTGATTACCAGAACCTTAAAATTAATTTTACTACCTGGTAGGATAAATCTCTCTTCACATTTATCTATGTCAAACTATTCACTATTATTCTCATGTTTAGTTTAATGCATAAACATTTTCTAAGTTCTTAAATAATTCCCTATGTTGTCCACTACCAGTAAATTAACACTTCCATACAACAGGTCACCTAAACAAGGTAGCCTCCATTTCTTCTGCTTCCTCGGTGTGATTCCAAGTCAATCAAGTGCTATCTCTTGTTGAGTGCTACCTCAAACACACTTATTTTTCTCTGTTCCACTTTGTGCAGATATCTAGTACATCTCATTTGAACTGCCAGAACAACTTCCAAATTAGACTTTTGTTTCCGAGGCTGTTTTTTTCATACTTATTTTGCTTCAAAAATACTCATATGAGGGAGTTAAGGGTTAGTCCTAGTGAGTGTCCTTGCTTTTGTTATAACTTTATAAGAGAATAACAAATACTACAATATTAGTACAAGTTGGTACCTAGCAAGATCTCATAACACATCTCAGAATTATTTGAGTTATTTCATCAAATAAATAGTGATCCACATATTAATCACATTCATATAACAAGAGCTAGACAAATAAACCAAGGTATTGTTTAATAAGTTGAAGCATAATCCTATTATTATGATAAATAGTCTTAATATTTAAGTATTTGTCTAGCATTTAGTCAAGGTCCATGTGGACAGCAGGACAGTGAATACATGCTGAGGAAAATGAGTGCATAAAATAGTTTGTAGTGAGGTATCCACTCCGCCCACACCTGTAGCACTGACCACACCTATCTGGGCATGGTCACAGGAGAGGACTTGACGGAGAGAGGACTAGATCTGGGGTCCCGGACCCCAGAACTCTCTCTTGCTTCCTGGTGAGTCACAGAAGAACAGCTTGCATGGATCCTTCGAACAGGAACCTGTGACAGCCATCTGTTTCTTCTGTAAGTGACTTCTCCCCGAAACAATTTATATTTAATAATAATACCTAGTCCCATGAATCATTATCTGTTCCTCCACAATAGTTCTTCACTTTGTGTTCTCCAGCATGCTTCTTCCACTTACATAAGAGCTAAGGCCATCTTCTTTAAAAGGTATACAAACACTTAATAAAGATTTTGTTTCATTAAGTCTGAGACAAAGCCATTCAAGTGCAATCATACATCCAGATCACTGTAGGGAGAACAGCAATGCATTTTAGTGAAATCTTATGTGTTCCATAAAAGAACCACATTTTATTTACCCAAATGATACCACTTAGTGCTTACAACAATTGATTTATTCTTCATTCAGAAAGTAGTTTTTTTGTGAAAAGACTTCCGATGGGGGAAGTGCTTCTGTGCATGTGTTTGTCTTTTTTGGATGATAAATAAAGTATTGTTTGGCCAATGAGGCAGCAAGTTAGGTGGGATTAGGAGTCAAGGAGGATTCTGGGAAATGTAGTAGAGATCCAGGCAGGAAGTGACATCGCAATCAGACTCATATATAAGCAAGGACAAGAAGGAAGTTGTCAGTCTTCTCTTCTTCCTGCTCTCCACTCTGGAGTCACCACATAATCTGCCAGCAAGAGAGGGCACCCGCAAAAGGTGTCCTCAATAAGTCTTGTAAAATACATAGATTTATGATAATTAAGACTGCGCTAGCATATAAGAAAAGTCATTAGACAAGCAGCATTTGTACCTAATATAAGTCTCTGTATATTACTTGGGGCCCTAATGCAGCGCTGTATATATGTTTGTCTTACTGGGTGATAAATAAAGTATTGTTTGGACAATGAGGCAGCAAGTTAGGCAGGGCTAGGAGTCGAGGAGGATTCTGGTTAATGTAGTAAAAAGAAGTCTTGTGATACAGGCTGGAAGTGACATAGCAGGCAGACTCATATATAAGGAAGGGCTCTTCCTCCTCCTCTCTGTGGAGTCACCATGTGAATCCAGGAAGATAGGACGTTTCTGCTGGCATCCTATAAGTCTTATAAAATATATAGATTTATGATAATTAAGACTGAGCTAACAGATGAGATATCCTAGTAATTGGCCAAGCAGCATTTGTACCTAATATAAGTCTCTCTGTGTTACTTGGGACCTTAACGTGGTGGCATGCAGAACTTGAGTGGCCTGGAAGAAAGTGCCCAGGTGGAAGCAGGGCTCCAGCAGCTTGGAGAAAGACTTATTGTTACAGACTTCTAATATAAAATCTGTACAGAGGAAGAGCTGGTCTTCAACCTAGAATTCATGTTTGCATTGTGATAAAAGTACTATCGCCAGATCTTTACCACCAAATCAAGGAAAACAGGAACCTTGTATTTGTTAGTAGAATCTCGCCCTACAATTTTTAAGCTTTTGAAAGCCCTCTTCCTACAGTAAGAAATCTTGTCCTTCATATATGTTAACTGTCAATACATTATTGCAAACTAACCTTAGTAATGAGCAACAGGGATGGAAAGATGTGAGGTGAGTGATCTTGAGGATTGCACTGTGCCTAGTTTAGATAAACTGGGCTCTCAACTTGATAAGCAATTCCCCTTTTCATATCTTCTGCCTTTATTTTAGATTCTGGATCCTTGACGTATTTCTATGCTCATGTTTTTGTAGTAGTAGCATAACCAGGACAGTGTTCTTGGTCCTCATCAGCAGCTCTCTTCCAAAGAATGGAGTTTCAGCCCCTGGATTCTAAACAGATCCCTGAGCCCTGAACTGTCTAACTGAACTGAGGAAATGCATCATTTTGATGTTTTGTTTTACTTAGCTTGCTTCATCCTACCTCCCCTACTCAATTGTGAAATGTATGGACCAAACATTGCTTCTTCTAGATGACCAGCAATGTGTACAGACCACTGATTAAATTAATAGGAAGCTACATACTCCCTCAACCCAAGAAAAACAAAAACCAGGAACAAAACCTCTATATAGACTCTGCTTTTATGTGTTGCTTATATTGTGTTTCTGTAGAAAGCTAAAAGCTGCTGAAGAAGTCAAAGATTATAAGCAATTAAACATGAGATCTTTTAGTAAAGAAACCATAAATACTAGTAAGTAACAAGTAAAAAAAAAAATTCCATGGCAACGCCATGAAAAAAAAAAGAGAATTAAAGCTGTTGGTATTAGTCAGTATGTAATAAATCTGCTAAAGAGACTAATATGACATTGGCTTGATTTAATACAAGTATGATAGTCATACTAGAGAGAGTACCTGGCCTCCTCCATTCTGTGCTAATTAGGAATGATTTGCTTTATTAATTTCATAAAGGGAAGTCTAACTGAATTATGCTGACTACAGTAAAGAAGTTCAAGTTTTACTCATCATAGAGGCTGAGAGAGCCTTGGCATTCTGACTTATGAGAATCTATCACAATCACAAAGAACCCAGGTATGGGCACAATTGCTACACAAATGTTCCAATGATAAGCTTTACGATCAGAAATGCAAGGCAGTGAGGCTTTCTGAAACAGCTTTGTCAGGACATCAGCATGAACTGTCCATTGACCCGAAGCTCATAGCCACATGGGTAAACCAAGGTGTTTAAGGAACAATGAATGGAGACTCTACCTGGGGCATGTGGCTTGGCACTGAGATCCAAAGATACAAAAAGGGAAAAAAGCCAAATAGAATGTTTTCTTTGGACACAGATGAGTAAAATGACCATTTGGCATTTAGTAAATGTCATGTGTAGAAGAAGTGAAGAGAAACGTTACAGGGAGATATGTGTCTCTAACATATGAAAGGCAGAAGGGAGGTTACAGTACCTGTGCCTCTGAGGCTGCATATGGCAAGACAGGGAAATAACAACAGTAAAAGAGGCTTCAACTGCAGATCAGATTTCTAACAATTCAGAGTTTGTTAGGTTGAACTTGGCTGCTTCCTGTAGAAGATTCTCAGCTCATAGATTTGCCATACCTAGCCTGATCAATCCAGGGTAGAGAGAATGACAGTTGAGTTAGATGAATTTTAAGATGGTGGTAAATTAAAAAGCAAGCATTGTGCTAATACTGTGAGACCTGCTTGCTTTTGCTGCTCTCTGAATTCTTTGGCTGGCGAAAGGAAAAATAACCCTAAAAAGTTTGAGATGATCCAGAATCCCAAATGACTCAAAGTAAATAAAATCTTTTGGGAGTAGCCTGATTCACTCTGACATACCCACAATATCAAGAAAAAAAATCCTCAAAAGATTTACAGTGACATTCAATTCAGGAACATCACAAAACAAATATAGAACAATAATACAACAATTTTAAAAGAAAGGCCATAGGGTATGAGAAAAGTTGATGCCCACAGGGAAGCCCTAGAAAAAGGAGCACTGGTTACTGTGGCTAGGAGAATCCCCCACACTCCTCTGAGAACCACATTCCAATCCCTACAGCACAGACTATATTGTGCTGCATGGACAATGTGGCGTTGCAGATACATATATAAGTTAAGGGTCTCTAGACAAGAAGCCAATATTGGATTAATCTGGCAGAACAACATAATCAAAACTGTCCTTTTATAATAGTGTTTTCCAGACCCAACAGGTCTGGAACAGACCCTGCCAAACATCCTCTCTTTGTGGTTTCCTAATATCCTGCCTACACTAACACCTGGTGCCTAAACAACCCATTCTACCCCTCTCCATATCCTGCTTTACAGACTACATAAGCTAGCCTGAGAAAAATAAAGTTTGCCACTTGATCAGAATCCTGTCTTGTGGTCGTTCTTTCTGCGTCTCTTGTCCCCATTCCGTATCCCTGACTCTCTTGCCCCAGGTTGACGTCATGTGGGTTGGGACAGGAAAGAATTAAAAAATCAGCTAGAAGTCAAGATATGAGGCAGTGCACAGACATGGAAATGGGTAAAAGAACAGCCACACCTCACTCTTGGTTCCACCTCAACCCTCCGCCCTCTGCTTGAGTGAGGAGAATACCAGGAAAGGCCAGACCATCCAGAGCCGTACACACTGAAGTCTTGGCCCACATAGGCCACTTGGAGAGTAGAGAAGACAGAGAGACCCCACCTGCACCCACTCGAAGAAGGGATGGGAAGACCACACTCAACAACAGAAAGACCAATATGACACCACTAGAATCTAGGGACTCCACACCACCAAAACCTGAAAAACACAACACAGATGAAACAGAAGAGACAGACCTTAAAAACTATTTTATGAAGATGATAAAGACACTTAAAGAAGAAACAAGAAAATCCCTTAAAAAATAGAAGAAAAAACAAACAAAAAATACATGAAAAAACAAACCAAAGTTTCAAGAAATAAACAAATCTCTTAAAGAATATGAAGAAAGCCAAGAAAAAACAACCAAACAAGTGAAGGAAACAACTCAAAGTGTTCAAGGCTTGAAAGCTATAGAAACAATAAAGAAAACACAGAATGAGGGGATACTGAAAATAGAAAAGCTGGGAAATGATCAGGAACTACAAATGTAAGTATATCCAATAGAGTACAAGAGATGGAAGAGAGAATCTCAGTTGTTTAAGACTTGCTAGAGGATATACAGTCATCGACCAAAGAAAATCTTAAGTCCAACATATGCCTAACACAAAATATCCAGGAAATACGGGACACCATGAAAAGACAAAACCTAAGAATAATAGGTATAGAAGGTGAAGAAATTCAGCTCAAAGGTAAAGAAAACATATTCAACAAAATCATAGAAGAAAACTTCCCCAACCTAAAGAAGGATATGCATATGAAAGTACAAGAAGCTTACAGAACACCAAATAGATTGGAACACAAGAAGAAATCCCCTTGCCACATATTAATCAAAACACCAAACTTACAGAATAAACAAAAATATTAAGAGCAGCAAAAGAAAAGGACCAACTAACATATAAAGGCAGACCTATCTGAATTACACCTGACTTCTCAATGGAAACTTTGAATGCCAGAAGATTCTGGATAGATGTTCTACAAATGCTAAGGGAACATGGATGCCAGGCCAGACTACTGTATCCAGCAAAGCTTTCAATCACTATAGATGGAGAAAACAAGATATTCCATGACAAAACCAGATTTAAGCAATACATATCCACAAATCCAGCCCTACAAAAATTACTGGAAGGAAAACTCCAACATAGCGAAGATAACTACGCTCAAAAAATCATAGGCAATAGATAATCCCACTTTACGAAACAACAAAAAAGTGGGAAAATCCACACACAATAACACCACCAACAACAAATCCAAAACAAACAAGAATCAATAATCAATCGTCATTAATATCCCTCAAAGTCAATGGTCTTAACTTGCCTATTAAAAGATACAGGCTAACAGAATGGATGCAAAGACAGAATCCATCCTTCTTCTGCATACAAGAAACACATCTCGATGTCAAAGACAGACGTTCCCTTAGAGTAAAGGGTTGGGAAAAGACAATCAAATGGACCCAAGAAACAAGCTGGTGTAGCAATCCTAATATCTAACAAATTAGACTTCAAACTAAAATCAATCAAAAGAGATGAAGAAGGGCATTTCATACTTATCACAGGAAAAGTCCATCATGATGAAGTCTCAATCCTGAACATCTATGCCCCAAATACAAAGGGATCCACATTCATAAAAGAAACATTACTAAAGCTCAAATCACACATAAAACCTTACACACTTACAGTAGAAGACTTCAACACCCTGCTCTCACCACTAGATAGGACCAACAGACAGAAACTTAACAAAGAAACAAAAGAACTAGCAGAAGTTATGACCCAATTAGGTTTAACAGATATCTATACAACATTCCATCTGAACACAAAACAATATACATTTTTCTCAGTGCCACATGGAACCTTCTCTAAAATTGACCACACACTCTACACATATACAAAAAAATTGGAATAGCCCCTTGTATCTTATCAGACAACCATGCTTTAAAGTTAGAATTCAACAACAACACAAATTGCAGAAAACCTACAAACTCACAGAAATTGAATAATGCCCAACTGCAACATTCCTGGGTCAAGGAAGAAATAAAAAAAGAAATTAAAGACTTCCTAGAATTTAATAAGAATGAAGACACAACATACCCAAATCTATGGGATACTTTGAAAGCAGTACTAAGAGGAAAGTTCATGGCACTAAGTGCCCACATAAAGAAACTGGAGAATAGTCACACTAGAGAATTAACAGCACAACTAAAAGCTCAAGAACAAAAAGAAGCAAAGACCCTGAAGGAACAGATGTCAGGAAATAATCAAATCCACATCTGAAATCAATAAAGAAGAAAAAAAGTAACAATATGAAGAATCAATGTAACAAAGAGTTGGTTCTTCAAGAAAAATCAACAAGATAGACAAACCTTTATCCAAAGTAACTAGAAGACAAAGAGAGAGCATGCTAATTAACAAAATCGGAAATTAAAAGGGGGACATAACAGGGGACACTGAGGAAATCCAGAGAATCATCAGGTCATACTTTAAAAACCTGTACTCCTGAAAATTCAAAAATTTAGAGGAAATGGACAATTTTCTGGATAGATATCACTTACTAAAATGAAATCAAGAACAGGTAAGCAATTTAAATAGAGCTATAATCCTTAGTGAAATAGAAATAAATAGTCATCAAAAGTCTTCCAACCAATAAAAGCCTAGGGCCATATGGTTAAGTGCAGAATTCTACTGGAAATTCAAAGAGTTAATACCAATACTCCTGAAATTGTTCCACACATTACAAGTAGAAGGATCATTGCCAAACTTTTTATGAGGCTACCATTAACTTGGTACCCAAACCACACAAAGACACAACTAAGAAAGAGAACTACAGACCGATATCCCTCATGAACATTGATGCAAAAATACTCAATAAAACACTGGTAAATCGAATCCAAGAACACATCAGAAAAATCATACACCATGATTAAGTAGGCTTCATCCCCAGGATGCAGGAGTGGGTCAACATATAAAAATCTATCAACTCAATCTACTATATATACAATGTGAAAAAGAAAAACCACATGATCATCTCACTAGATGCTGAAAAAGCCTTTGACAAAATTCAACACCACTTCATGATAAAGGTCTTGGAGAGAACAGGAATAACAGGAACATACCTAAACATAAGAAAAGCAATATACAGCAAGCCAACGGCCAACGTCAAACTAAATGGAGAGAAACTGAATGATATTCCTCTAAAATCAGGAACAACACAAGGCTGTCCACTCTCTCCATATCTCCTCAATATTGTACATGAGTTCTAGATAGAGCAATAAGACAACAAAAGGAGATCAAGGGGATACAAATTGTAAAGGAAGAAGTCAAACTTTCACTATTCACTGATGATATGATAGTTTACATAAGTGACTCAAAAAACTCTCCCAGGGAATTCCTACAGATGATAAACATCTTCAGCAAAGTGACAGGATACAGGATTAACTCAAAAAACAATCAATAGCCCTACTGTATACAGATGATAAACACGCTTAGAAAGAAATCAGAGAAACATCACCTTTTACAAGTGCCACAAACAACATAAAATATCTTGGGGTAACCCTAGCCAAACAAGTAAAATACCTGTATAGTAAGAACTTTGAGTCTTTAAAGAAAGAAATTAAAGAAGATAACAGAAAATGGAAAGATCTCCCATGCTCTTGAATAGGTAGGATCAACATAGTAAAAATGGCAATATTGCCAAAAGCAATCTACAGATTCAATGCAATCCCCATCAAAATACCAGCACAATTCTTCACAGACCTTGAATGAGCAATACTCAACTTTATACAGAAAAACAAAAAACCCAGGATAGCCAAAACAACCCCGTATAATAATTGAACATCTGGAGACATCACCATCCCTGACTTCAAGCTCTACTTTAGAGCCATAGTCCTGAAAACAGCTTGGTATTGGCACAAAAATAGACAGGTAGACCAATGTAATCAAATTGAAAACACTGATATTAACCCACACACCTATGAAACCTGATTTGTAACAATGAAGCTAAAGTTATACAATGGAAAAAAGAAAGCATTTTCAACAAATGGTTCTGGCATAACTGGATGCTGGCCTGTAAAAGACTGCAGGTAGATCCATATCTATCACCAAGCACAAAACTTAAGTCCAAACGGATCAAAGACCTCAACATAAATCCAGCTACACTGAACTTCTTAGAAGAGAAAGTGGGAGGTACCCTTGAACGAATTGGTACAGGAAACCGCTTCCTGAACATAACACCGGTAGCACAGACCTTGAGACCAACAATTAATTAATGGGATCTCCTGAAACTGAGAAGCTTCTGTAAGGCAAAGGACATACTCTACTCAGTAAGACAAAACGGCAGCCTACAGAATGGGAGAAGACCTTCACCAACCCCACATCTGACAGAGGGCTGATTTCCAAAATATACAATGAACTCAAGAAGCTAGCCAAGAAAACACCAAATAATCCAATTAAAAAGTGGGGAACAGAACTAAATAGAGAATTCTCAATAGAGGAATCTAAAAATGGCTGAAAGACACATAAGAAGTGTTCAACATCCTTAGCCATCAGGGAAATGCAAATCAAAACAACTCTGAGATACCATCTTACTCCTGTCAGAATGGCTAAAATCAAAAACACCAATGACAATCTGTGCTGGAGAGGATGTGGAGAAAGGGGAACACTCCTCCATTGCTGGCGGGAGTGCAAACTTGTATGAACACTTTGGAAATCAGTATGATGGTTTCTCAGGGAAATGGGAACAGTGTACCTCAAGATCCAGTAATTCCTCTCTTGGGCATGTATCCAAAGAATGCACATTAACACAACAAGGACACATATTCAACTATGTTCATAGCAGCATTATTTGTAATAGCCAGAACCTGGAAGAAACCTAGATGCCCCTCAACCAAAGAATGGATAGAGAAAATGTGGTACATTTACACAATGGAGTACTACTCGGGCGGGGGTGGGGGTGGGGGTCGACAATGGAATCTTGAAATTCGAAGGAAAATGGATGGAAGTAGAAGAAACCACCGTGAGTGAGTTAACCCAGTCACAAAGAGACAAACATGATGTGTATGCACTCATATATGGATTTTAGACATAGATCAAAGGATTACCAGCCCACAATCCACACTGCCAGAGGAGCTAGGAAACAAGGAGGACCCGAAGAGAAGAACTAGGAAACAAGGGTCCCCAGAAGAAAGGGAGGGGTACAAGAACCCCTGAGCTAGTTGGGAGCATGGAGGAAGTGGAGAGGGAGGTAGGAAGGGGGAGGAAAAAAAGGGGGAAGATAACAACAGGACTGAGACAGGGGAGGAATAGAGGGCAAGAAAGGAGATGCCTTGATAGAGGGAAACAGTACAGGTTTGGAGAGAGGTCTGGCACAGGGGAAATGTTAGGGGATCCACAGGGATGACCCCAACTAAGAATCTAGGCAGTGGTGGAGAGGCTCCTTTGATGCTCTTCCCCTATAATGAGATTGATGACTACCTTGGTTACCATTCTTAGAGCCTTTACCCAGTAGCTGATCAAAGCAGAAACAGGCACCCACAGCTAAACACTGAGCCATACTCCTGGAATAGGGTGGAGGGATGAGCAAAGGAGCTAAGACTGTGCTGGAGAAACCCACAGAAACAGTTGACCTGACCTAGTGAGAGCATGGAGACCCTAGTCGTAAAGCTGGGGAACCAGCATTGGATCTAACTAAGTCCTCTCTAATGTGGGTGCCAGCTTGGAGGCCAAGGCAGTCTATGGGACCTCTAACAGTGAAGCCAGTGTTTATCTCTAGAGCACAAATGGACTTTGGGAGCCCATTCCCTATGAAGGGATACTATTACAGCCCAGATACCGGAAGGAGGGCCTGAGCCCTCCCTGAAGTGATGTGACCAACTTTGATGATTCCCTGTGGAGGGTCTCACTATCCCTGGCGAGTGGGTGAGGGTGGGTTGGGGGGTTGGAGGGGAGCATGGGAAGATGGGAGGATAGGAGGTTGAGAAAATGGGGGGATGGATATGTAAATAAGTGTTTCTAAAATAAATACAACTGTTTTTAAAAAGTCTCCACTAGAGCCTCTACAGTGAAGGCAGCTTGCTGTACTTTATTTTAGCTCAATTAAATGGCCCACTTGATTATTTCTAATCACAAAATAATAAAATTGCTTTTAACCTACTGAATTTGGGGAATTTGACACAAGAACAATAGGAAATTTATAACATATCAGCTGAAGACATAAAAACAAGTTGTTCCTTAATGGAAAAAAATGTGCTTTGCTATCAATATTCAAAGCCAGTGATTTTTTACTTGTCTCAAAGTTAACAGGGCACTATTCCATAGTTTTGCCTCACACTTATCTGGAATTCTGACATAGAATCTGAAAGTCAGTTTGGAAAAGTAAGTGTTAATATGAAACAGAAAACAATGGAGGTGAGAGGGATCAGGTATTCATCATATATTTAAATAAAAATAAATGGTCTGATTCAATAATTGAAAGGCAAGCAAATACAAAAAGATATTTAAAAAGAAACAGTTTTGATGTTTGCAGGAATTTATTATCTTTAGAAGATGGCAATTCAAGTCAGAAGGGAGATAATGGATTTTAAGTAATTGCTAGTTTGAAACAGACTAGTCATTAGAAATAAATATGAACTCTGAAAAACAAAATCTGAAATGCCATATCTATTGATATCTTTTTAAAAATAGCCTCCTTATATAGCCATGTTTGGCCTGGAACTTACGACATAGACCAAGCTGGTTTTGAACTTGTGACAGTCCTCCTACCTCTATCTTCTGATCATTGTATTTCAATAAGCTGATATTCACTAAAACTGATCCCAGATAAATGTTTAATGAGAAAATTCATGTGTTATTAACCTTAAAGATTGACCTTTGACTGAAAGATGTAACAAGACACATAACCAGAGCTGTAGAGAAGAAAATGACTGATAAATCTACAATAAATAGATGCAAAGATTGATTTTTTATTAATAAATAAATAAATAAAATTTTCTTTAACAAAAATGACTAAAAATTTGTATCTTTAATATGTGAACTATTATAAATTAAAATGAAATAGATGAAAACCAGGGAAAAATAAGCAACTGACAAGAGCCGATCATGAAAAATAACTAGAAATACTGTGTAAGGACAAGTGTCTGATCATCTTTACAGTTCAATATATGTAAATTTAAGCACCTATTCTGAAACAAATTACTACAAACAACGCACAAAGGCTTAAATGGCCACTTTATATATTTTTCAGTGAACATGTGAGCTTAAACATCTTTCAGCCTAGTTTGTCAATCATTAGTTGACATGGACTTAAAAACTTATATTAACTTTCTATTACCTGGGAGTAGATGGAATCAGAAATTTCCATTACTATTTCTAGAGTGTAACCATTCATGCACATTACATAATTGTTATGCTATCACTGTTTTATTGCATAATGCAACGGAGGGTGGCAAAAGAGCGAAGCCTGCCTCTTCTCATCAAGAATGTTAAAAACTATAATCATGCTGGGTGCAATAGAAAACACCTTCAATCTCAGCACTTGGGAGGCAAAAGCAGGTGGATCACAGTGACTTCAGGACCAGCCTGGTCTATGTAGCAATTTCCAGGCCAGCCTGGGGCTCCATAGAGGTAGAAAGTTCCAGATAGCCTGATCAACCCTATTTCAGAAAACAAAACAAAACAAAGCAAGCAAACAAAGCAAAAGACAGAAAGGAAGAAATAGAGAAGAAAAAGCCTTTTTAAAAGCTATAATTAGATCTCATTTGTATCAATCATTTGATTATAAATATTATTAGGATACAATACCCTTTGGAAGAAGTTGTCAACATGCTGGGAGCAAGATCCATTGTAAATCTCCTCTCTTCAAAATGGAAAGTTTCAATCTAAACATTTGAAACCAAAGTAGAAACCTCCCCCAGCAAACTGCTGAGAAACCAGGGTGGGCTCTAGCCAGGACTGCCACTTTGAGTATGACATGGATTTGAGTGAGTCAGCCCAAAACACATGGATGAGAATCAGAGATACCAGTACCTCAGAACAGGACTTTATTTGGAAAGTGGACATTTGCAGGTATATAATAAGTTTGTTAAATAAAGTTTTTTATTTAAATTTGGGTGATCCTTTAATTCAATGACTGTTGTCATCCCCTTAGTTTCCAACTTTGAGTTTCTAGAATTTCCAGACAATAAAATACCTGTAGTTTAGACAGGCAGTTATGGTTGTTACAGTAAACTAATATAGGTGACAAAATAGAAGAAAAAATTATATAATTCATAGTCGTATTTATAAAAATAATTTTAAAGGATTAGTAAAATACTTGACTGGTCATTTTTAGTGTCTAAAATCTTATCTGTAGGAAGAAATTAACAACTCAGGATTAGTAGGAGAGGATATTATCTCTACTCATCACAAAATTCTCACAAGTCAAAAACTATAAAAATTCTAAGCCCACATATTGTGTGGGCCACAATTTCTACCGGAAAGAAAACTCTTTTCTAGTATTAAACCTAAAATTAAAAATTCATTTTTAAGTATGTGCACTGAATCATGGTTTATCCCAAGGGACAAAAATTTATTTTTGTATGGATTGAAAAGATTATTAAATATCATTCATATGAAAAAGCAATGTGATATAATGCAGAGTCTACATACTTCAAGCTGCAGAAAATGCAAGTGGGTCTCTCGTAAATAATGCAGACTTGAGACATTATCACTAAATTCTCAGTAAAGCAAAAGCTCCAGTGGTGAGCTCAGAGGTCTATGTTGTACAAATACCCAGCCCAGGCCATTTTGATTCAAACTATTGGTGAAATATACTTGAAGAACACAGCACCAGCTAAAGACTAGGAGGCCAGAAGTAGAAACCCAAGGTCTTCATTTTGCATCAAAGCTGACTCAGTGAAGTCACAGTTCTCTCATTTGAGAAGTCAGGAAGCAATAGTATCTACGTCAAACTTTATGTAGTAGAAAACGCAATGATCAAATAAAAAATTAACTTTGAACTAAAATGAGATATACTACATAAAATACTTAGTGTGGTGCCCTAGCGCCTAAGTGGTCCATAGATGTAGTCATTATAATGACTCACTCATTTTAAAATGCAATGACTATAGAAGTACCAAGGTATGTGAAATATCAAGGGACCATAATCCCAGTACAAAGGAAGATAAAGCAGTATGAATGTGACTTCAAGGCTAGGCTAGCCTGGGCTACGTAGTGAACTCCTGTCCCAAACACGAACAAAAACTAGTACACACAGTATCCCCTGAATGAATGACTAGGCACCTTTGAGGGTTAACAATGGGAAACAAGATAATATTCTTTTTCATTTTGTTCAACCTTTGAAAAGCCATATGTATATGTTCCTTTTAAGCAAAAAAAAAGTCTATGAATCTAAATGCCACCTGAAGAAGGTGATGAAAGTTCCAAAAATACGTAACTTTGACTTTTATTTCTGGTATGGTTGTGAAGAAATCTGCATACCCAGGTGAAATTGTAAATAGTGAAATCCCAAGAATAATCTCCCTAATGAATCAAATAAATGCAACTGAAAACAAGCCAAACACTAAGCAAAACCAAGCAGAGATCACCTCAGTAGGAATTCTCAACAAAAACGCAGATGATCTAGCTACAGAGAAAAGGGGAATGGACTGTAATTCACTAACAGGATGACAAAGAGGAAAATGCATGCTATGGAACAACCTTGGAGCCAAAATATCAGAGGGCATTGCCCTCTGTAGTAGGAGGAGAGCCCAGATGATTTCTTTGCACTTTTAACAGTCCAATATCACACTCTTTTATTTTGGTGTGGAAGGAGAAGCACTAAATCATTAGAAAAGTGAATTTAAAAACTGAATATGAATATGCAAACATAAATAAGTAGTCTTTACAGTTAGGTATAGAAAGCCAGGATATTGTTAAGAAACAATCAATATATGATATAAACACTCAAAAGACAAAGAACATCATCAAAGTCAAGTGAACAATGCTAGACTGTGTAAAGCTGCAGACAAATGTTTAGTGTTACTATAGATGACTAAAGGAAAAGCAGTCAGGTCCCACATGATGGGGTGACTAAGATGAGGCCATTATTCTTGAGGATATGTAGTTTGAAGGGCCAGAGAAAAGACAGAATATAAAACACATATTTTGTTTCCTCTTTTTTCCCAATCTGTCTTCTGTTCCTATGAAGAAGCAGTCTGCAGGTTACATAACGTTTCTACTTTGTCATTCCTATTAAGCACATCATGACTTCAAATAGTTAATTTAGGAATTTAGAGAGTACAATAAATGACTGCCTTATTTTCTTTCCAAATTATGAGTAAAAGCCCTGAGCTAACAAATCTTTCCTACAAAGAACCAAATGGTCAACATTGTAAGTTCTGCAGCCCCAGGTGGTCTGTCACCACTAGTCAGTGCTACTGTTACAGCAGGGAAGCAGCTGTGACAATAAAACAACACAACTGTAAGGTGAGTCTGGACCAGCAGGATGGGCAGATTTGCTCAGGAAACTGTTTGGCAACCTGTGGATAACACAAAGAGGTTAGGCGAACAGGACTAAATGTCAGTGAGGCTTCAGATACAGTGGGCACTAGCTTAGACACAGAGAACATAGGAACCCTACCATTTGGTAGATTGTCACCAAGTCTCCCAACTGGATTCTTTATTGCTAAGCTTACTCACATACATTCTCCATTATAAAGTAGGTGACACAGGCTCAGTTCCTGTCCCAAGTTTACAAGCTAGTTATGTCCCCTGAGGAAGGTAGGAACAGAGTAGGGTCCAGTTGCAGTAACTATAAGAAAACAAGGGATTGCAATCCTACTCACTTGGCCTGATAGGTAGTTGTAACAAAAATTGTCAAGAGGCAACAACAAATTTCTTTTTTATTATTCACAGAGAAACTAATAAAATTTGAAAATAATGAACATGGATATACTATGTAAAAACTATTCTTTACTTAACCTACAGATGATGTTTGGTTCTTCATGAATAATTCTTTGAAGTACTAGATTACAAATAAAGATGAAAATATGCATTGCTAACTCCAGTACCCACATTTGTTAGAATTATCTAGAAAAATAAATGGCTGAGTAAGAAATGTTCCCAAGTTATGGAAAAGTTCAGAAAAGGTAAGAAATTTAAATTTTCATTCCACATAGGAATTAAATGTGACTCACTCTCTCTCTCTCTCTCTCTCTCTCTCTCTCTCTCTCTCTCTCTCTCTTCTCCTGAAGGACTGAATGAAAGTAAAGGAAAAAAAGGAAAGATATTACAGGGAGATACTGGTAGAAAGCACTGTGTTCTAAGTACTCAGAATACCTTTATTCAGTCTATTAATAAACATTTAAGGCCAGCAACCAGTCATCTCATGCAGTGTAATTAAATCCTACTTCTATAAGCTCTTAGAATTCTTATATCTGCATTCCAAGAGAATCACATACTATAGAGTAAGTGAATGTGCAAACATTTTGTAACATCATCAAACTTTTAGAAAACACTTTTTTTTCCAAGTTTTTCATTCTTTGGAGTTAATGTGATTTAGCAGGCAACTTGAAGATGTTCAGTTTTATATATACTAAAAAAATGTTGGCTTTAATAACTAATAGCAACATTGAATCCTTATGACCATGTGACTGTAAGCAGCTTAAGAAACTATTAACTAAATCAAGAAATCTTTAAGATGTCAAAATAATAATTTCCCATATGTTATCTATCTTAGTTACTTTTCTATTGCTGTGATAAAATGCCATGATCAAGACAACTTATAAAAGAAAGCATTTAAGCATGGGGGAGGGGAGAGGGAGCTAGGAGAATAAGAAGGGGAGAAGAGAAGGGGACAGGAGGACATGAGGGAGCAGAAAGGTTGAGTCGGGGGAAGAATAGAGGAGAACAAGATAAGAAATACCATAATAGAGGGAGCCATTATAGGTTTAAATAGAAATCAGGCACTAGGGAAATATCCAGAGATCTATAAGGATGATACCAACTAACAATCTAAGCAACGAAGAGAGGCTACCTTAAATGCCCTCCCCTGATAATGAGATTGGTGACTAACTTATATGCCATCCTAGAGCCTTCATTCAGCAGTTGATGGAAGTAGAAGACACCCAAGCTAAACACTGAACTGAACTGGAATCCAGTTCCAGAGAGGGAGGAGTGATGAGCAAAGGGGTCAAGACCAGGCTGGTGAAACCCACAGAAACAGCTGACCTGGACAAGGGGGAGCTCATGGTTCCCAGACTAATAGCTGGGAAACCAGCATGGGACTGATCCAACCCCAGGAATGTGGGTGTCAGTGAGGAGACCTCAGAAATCTACGGGACCTCCTGTAAGTAGTTCAGTACTTATCCCTAGCATAGGTGTGGACTTTGGGAGCCCATCCCACATAGAGGGATACTCCCTCAGCCTAAACACATGGGGGAGGCCCTAGACCCTATCCCAAAGGATCTGACAGACTATGAAGACCCCCCATGGAAGTCCTTACTCTCCCTGGGGAGCATAAAGGGTATGGGATAGGTAGGGTGTTAGTGGGGGGCAGGGGAGGAAGGGAGGGAGGGGAACTGGGATTGACATGTAAAACAACCTTGTTTCTAATTCAAATAAGAAAATGGGAAAAAAAGCATTTAATTTGGACCTACAGTTTAAGATCGTTAGAGTCCACGATTGTAAATCAAAGGAACAGTTGTGAGATCACATCTAACCAACAACCACAAAGTAAAGAGAGAGATACTAGGGTTTGGACCACATGTTCTAAAATCTTAAAGTCTACTTTAAGTGGCACATGTGCTCCAATAATGCCATACTTCCTAATCCTTCCCAACCAGTTTCACCAACTGGGGACTAAGCTTTCAAAAATATGAGCCTATGGGAACCATTCTCATTCAAACCACTCTCTGGCTGCCGGACCCCCATTTTGGTTAATTTTTAAGAGCAGAGAATTCTCCAGACCTTACCTTTTTTACAAATTGGAAACTTTGCTGGGTGGGGTCTTTCCATGAGAACATCTATCCCTTTATTCCATTTCAGAATAGTTCTTCCTTTCTTCTTCTCATCTCCTTTAGCACAAGTCTAGGTATCAACATGAAATTTCCTGGTGCCATTTTCACTTCAAATCTTGTATTCAACCACTTTACTTCACTTGCCAGTTAATCCTATGACAACATTCTACTTCATTCGCCGGTTAGATTGGATTTATACTGAATTTGAGCACACCTTAACTCATAACTGCCTATTCAAATTCTCCATCTATTTAAAAGCCAGCAAAGGGAGACTTTAACTCTGAAAAGAAAGTATACTATACAGCAGCTTAAATCTACATTAAAAAAATAAAGGGCATGCAGAACCAGGGTTATGTCTTGGCTCACCCCAATATCAACCCCATCTGTGATCTGCTGGAGCACAAGAAGGGACGGGTCCTGCAGACCCAAAGCTGCAGGATCTCCACAACACAGGGCATCAGCAGGATAACCAAGAGGAAGAAGTTCCTCTCAGGGCCCAGCATCCATTGTATAGCAGAAACCAGAGGCCTTAATGAACACTTTCAAGTAAAGATATATGGATGAAGGGCTTAATGTGTAACTCACCATGTCACACTACAGCTCCCATGACAAGACTGATTTTTCCTTCTCTCTTTTTTCTATTTTTCCTCTTAAATCTTATTTTATTTTATTTGGGGGGCAGGAGGTTGGAAGGGCAGAGGGTAGATAGCAAGGGATGGGGAATAAATGAGATGGAGATGGATGCATGATGTGAAAGACACAAAAGATAATTATTTTAAAAAGAGAAATGTTCAAACATAAAGTTTTGATAGTTACTGCCAAACTGTCCTTCATAAAGAAACAAGGCATAGTTAATTTAGACGAAGTATTGGAAATATCTGACAGATTTTCCTTTAACTTTGAGGGGGAAAGTTAAGATTCCACACAGGAAGCCATACAACAGACTTCCTACAACATGATGTACTTGTCAAATTGCTATCTAAATAACCATGCCCACAGAATAGTGCTGTTCTCAGTTTTGGTTAGAGATGCTTCTTCTGGTGACATCAGATATTTAACCAAATCAAAAGACAGACAAAAGAAATGACTGTTGAATGTCCATTCACAATTGATAATTACGTATCACTTTCCTCAAGGTTCAGGGAGCATTGACAAAGAAAAAAATGTGAAGTGCGGGCAGGGGAAATGTGGAATGCTAACTTCTATGCATCACATGACTGTTGAACTCTTGAATACACAGGAGCTATGACTACCTGCACAAGATCTCCATAAGATTAGTCCCATCAAAACCCTGTCATGGAGGATTACTATCAATAAGGGTTTGTGGGAAAGGCAGAGATAATTTCTTGGTGCTGTAATCATTGGTAAGGTGTCCATATTCCTATAAACCAACTCAGTCAAGCTTTTGTAAGTAATCCTAATGAAACTCACTGAGTTACACAAGGGAGAGTACATGCATGAGCTTGCATGCAGGCACACACACACACACACACACACACACACACACACACGCCCTTAGAAAGAGAGGTAAAGGAGAGCTAACAAGTTGGTTAGCAGGAGTACGAGTGTCAGAGAAGATTACCATATGTGTGAATATGATCAAATATATTTATATACAAGTATGAAAATGCAACAAACAAAACCATTATATATAATTAATATATGCTAATAAAAACATTAAAAATCTGTGATTACAAAAAAAGGGCATGAGTGAAGATAAATAGTGGTAAATGTGAAAGACATTATAAATGTATTTTATTTATAACTCTTCTCCCCAAAATTTCAAAGCAACTTCATAAAGGAATCATTATCAATCTGTCCTGACATGCTTATGATATGTAAATATGTGCTTCATACAAAAGCAATAACACAAATAAGAGAGGATGAAATCAAGCTAAATTAGAGCAAAGTTTCCTAACTGTACTGAAATTATACTGATTTAACTCAAATTATGTTATTTTAAATTAAATGATAATTGTGGTACTCAGACTACCCACTAAGAAAATAGCTAAAATTAATTAATTTTATTATTTTGAAAAAATTAAAAGAAACACTAAGACATAAATGGTTAAGTAGATGCTGTGTGGTGGTGGCGCACGCCTGTAATCACATCACTTGGAAGGCAGAGGCAGGCAGATCTCTGTGAGTTCAAGGCCAGCCTGGTCTACAGAGCAAGTTCTAGGACAGCCAGAGATACACAGAGAAACCCTGTCTGGAAAAACAAAAAAAAATGGTTAAGTAGAATTTTTTCTGTACAGAGAAAATGGTAATAAAAAAAACAGGGATAAATGGGTTGCATGGATTACAAATATTCACATGGGAGAAATAACATCTACCTACCAGTTATTGTACTAAGTATACGTGAATCCAGCAGTCCAAATAAAAAGTAGAGATTGGCATTGAATAAGTGAAATCAGAAGTATAAGGAGGTGAGTTATGAAGCTCATGGTTGCTATGGCTGAAATCTGAATACTATGGTTCTGCTCACTAGCATGGTTTCCATGGCTACAAGATAACATGTCACACATGTGGAGAAGTCACATGAAGAAGAAACCACACACATTGTTGCTTTGCAACAATCCATCCTGATGATTATTAATCCAGTCCTATGAGAGCTACATCAGTTTCTTCCAAGCAAGATGTCCCTGTGACACAACTACCTTTTAATGGCAAATACTTATAAAAGATCCACCATTTCTTAATATTGTCACAATGGGGACAAACTTCTAGCATGTGACCCTTTGGGGAACAGATCATATCCAAACCACAGCTGTAGAGGAAATTCACTGTACTCAGCTAATGGATATTGTCAGTTACTTATTGAGGGGAGATCACTTATATGAAAAACCAATAACCCAGATTGGCACTCCGAGAATCCAGTCTCAGCATCTCTCTGAGGCCCGACCAGAACCCCCGAGAGAGAGCTCCTCCAATCTTTAATCTTTATTCCACACACCTCTTACACACCAGTGCCCATGCCCAAAGGGGCATGGTCAGCACCACAGGTGCATAGAGTTCTCTCCCTATACATAGCAGTAGTGTTTTTATTCAAAACATGCCAGGTAACGAACTAGAGCTACCTGGAAAGCCAGCAACAACCAGGGAACCTGCATGTGACCGACCTAGGCCCTCTACATATATGAGACAGTTGTCTTGTTTGATCTACTTGTGGGACTCCTAAAAATGGAAGCAGGGGCTGTCTCTAACACTTTTGCTGGCTTTTGGGAACCTGTTATTCATATTGGATTGCCTTGCCCAGCCTTAATCCAAGGGGAGGTGGTGCTTAGTCTTACTACAACTTGATATGCCATGCTTCATTGATACCCACGGGAGGCCTGTCCCTTTCTGAACAGAAAGAGAGGATGAGTGGACCAGGTGGGGCAGAGGGGAGGTTGGGGGGGAGGGAATGGGAGATGAGGAGAGAGGGGTAACTGTGGCTAGGATGTAAAATATGTAAATAAATAACATAAAAAGGAAAGAAACCAAGAATAAACAAATAAATAAAATACTGAGTATCTTAATCAAATGTCCCCATTCAAATACATTTTAGGATGTTTGTATATAAATCTTCCACATGAAAGAATAATAAAGAATAAATAATCATTGAATTATAGGTGTATATAAAGTACTATGTGCTACATTTAAAATAAAAAATGTGGTATTTTATGCTAATTTATTCCAAATATTTGGCTGGTGGTCAATGGGTTTTTAAATATCATATGATATATTGTAGTTTGGAACTACTCTTTTAATAAAGTCAAAAGTATGGCATTGCTAATTTTCAGGAGTGAGGTCAATGGGAAAGATGTACGCATACACTACAGAATTGGAAATGACTGTCTATACATTCTTTATAACTTTTGGGCCCTATGCTTTAGAAAAAGAGAGATTTGTTTAAGTATATTTCATCTTTTAAATACCCCATGAAACATTTGTTAGCTCTTGATGAGCACAAGAATAAAAGAGACAAAAACTCAGCATTTTACTCATTACCTAGTAAAGGAAGCTCCACTTAACTAAAATAACTGCCTGGAAACAAAACCACTGGAGTTCACTGTAAGACATGATACCCTAGTAAATGTTCTTTTATATACCTAACAAATCCAACCACTGGTTATACTTTTATATCTGAAGGACAGAGACAAATCACCAAAATGACCCCAAGAAATTAAAAGACAATAGCATCTTTTTATAATACAGAAAAGTACTTGTTCAGAAAAAAAAACCCTCAACTTGAAATATCAAATCTAACATAACCAGGCTACTATGGAAACATAAGTGTTATGATAAATCTTTCCATCAAAGCCACCCGAGCCCTACTGCCATGTGGGCCGTCTCCGCCAGCCGCTGGAGTTCTGCCCGCCGTGTGGATGGACAAAATAATACAGAGACATATTAGGTACAAAGCTGCTTGGCCAATGACTAGGATTTCTCATCTGTTAGCTCAGTCTTAATTATCATAAATCTATATATTTTATAAGACGTATCTTATAGAGGATACCTTCCGCTGGCACCCTCTCTTGCCGGTGGATCACATTGCACTACTGGAGGAAGAGCAGAGGGGGAAAGGGGCACTTTCTGTTTCTCCTTGCTTAAATGAGTGTCCTTGCTATGTCATTTCCTGCCTGGATCACCACTTCACTACTACATTTCCCAGAATCCACTTTGACTCCTAGCCCTGCCTAACTTGTTGCCTCATTGGCCAAACAGTATTTTATTTATCATCCAGTAAGACAAACACATACACAAAGCAATTCCCCCATCACTTAAGGAATTATATAATCCTGATATCAGCAAAAAGTGTTTCTACTTCCAGCTACAAGTGATGGCTACAACCTAAAATTTATAACTCCATTCATACCAGGAAGTACCGCCACATCAAACTGTATAATTTATTTAAAGTAATAACTTTAGAACTACCATACAGCATGGTTGTGCGGAAGAATACCCAAGAATGCACTTGGACTCTGGATTATCTGTGGAGCCGGTGCCCCAAATCTCTTTCGCAAATGCAACATAAGCACACCATGCATATTTTGTGTTTCCGAAGGTTGAGTTCAGCCAGAAAAACCAAACACCAGCTACTTTGCTTTCGTCTATAACAAACATTGACCGATAGCTTCCAGATTTTCCATCTAAGTTGTATGGCTACAGAGATATTCATTTTCAACATTTACTTGGGTAAATGTACTATGTATATGATTGCCTTCTCTGCTGCAACTTTAAGAAAAAGACTTATACATTAAAAATTCAGTTATGGGAGGCCTGCTCCTTTCTGAGAATACACAGACAGGATGGACTGGGGGAAGGGAAAGAGGGAGGGAGTGGGAGGAGAGGAGAGGAGACTGTGGTCCAGGACATCAAACAAATAATTTTTTTAAAAATTCAGCTAAAAGACTGTATTAAAAACTTGTTAGGCAAAGATAGACACTAAATGTAGTCCTACTGAAGTCTGTATTTTACTTACATCTAAAGACTGAATATTAAAATTAAAGGAAGAAAAGTATTACAAAGTAAAAGAACACAGAAGTGCTACCTGAGACTGGAAAAAAATCATACTTCAAGTGTAATACTGGAATTGGAAAGAGAGAAGAAAATACATTACCAAATTTCCTACCTAAGCTAGCAGCATGCCCAGGTATGTGTGAAAGATAAAAACACAAATAGCAATAATGTCATCATATCCTGCAAGGAAAACTCATTGCCAATTATGATAAACTGGTCACTAAACTGTGCATGAGCAGTTGTACAGGCCTTGGTCTGAAGAAAACTGAAAAAATATGATAATATTAATCAAAGGTTTTTTATATAAATTCATGCTCTTAGCACATTTATTAATATAAGTGCACATATGAATTATCAAAAACCATCTAAAAATGTCTCTAGCAGATGATACGGCAATGAGGTCAAATGTTCAAGTCTGGGAATGAAGTCATCTCCTCCCGACATTCCAGAGCACAGCATCTGACCTGTGGCTTGCAGCAGCACCACATGAGCCAAGGAAAAATTTGGCAACCGTAAAAGGCTTCTGGGTTCACAATGACCTAAAATAAACTGAAAACCAATGATGTCATGAAGCCAATGTGTGGCTGGCAGTGCTCGCCCATTTTGCCTTAGGAGACTTCACCACAGCTTCTGTTCTGAACATGCAGGTGCACTCTGCAGGATGCATCTTTCCACACAACAGTCACCAAAGCTGCTGGGAACACATCAACCCAGATTTGAGACTGTTGTTACGAATTGCAGTGTTTTCACTGTGCACACAAAGCTTTTGCTTTTACCAAAACAAAGAGGCTTACTGTACAGAAATAAATATCTCAGTATTTTCTTGTGGTTGTTCCCCAGATTCTAAGGATCAAATTAGCAGACCTTTGGATGGCATTGTGTTAGGATGTTGGGTTTGAAAAATTGTTGCTACAGATTCTGGCAAATTTCATGAACAACCCTTAAATAAAAGTTTTGACTTGGAATTTGGACAACTTCTAGAAAGAAGAAAGTAAACAAGAAAAGCCCTAAACACATCTCTGCCATTTTGTATATCTTTTTGTCAAACAGCAATGGCTATCATAAAATTAAAATAAAAATCAATGAACTCCAGAAATGTTGAAAATGTTCTATGTCCTACAGCAATAGATATTCTACCAAGATTTAATTCTTTATGCAAAAATAAGTATATCCATTTGTTCTCATTGGTGAACAAATTTGCTTTCAATTTTAATAAACAGTGAATTTATAATGTACTACAAGAATTATTTTAAATACATTTCTTTATTATTTATTATCAGTATTTGATCTGGATACCCATTATACATCTACATATTTGGTGTTAACTAAAAATTTCTCAAGTAAAAATGTGAAAAAGTTTAAGAATCTCTAGTCTAAAGGATCATGACGGCCTGGTGGTAGATAAAGGGATAAATAACATCTGACATTCAGGCTAATAAGATACGTCCAAGGTTTAAGTGCTGGTCTGGTAATACAAGGACTTGCCTGCAGCAACAACAACACCAAGATTGATCAAATAACTAAAAAGACAAAACCTGAATTTTACCTAAAATCACCATTTGATATTTGAATTTAAAGGAGCTGTGACTATTTTTCTCTCACATACAAATCAGAACCACTTTGAAATTCTACATGTTGTAAAAATGAAAAGGAGGAAGAGGAAGAGGAAGTGGCCAGGACAGAGCTCAGTGGGAGAGTCCAGCCAACTATGCAGAACGTCCTCACTGTGTCCCCCTCCTTCCCCAAAAGAGAGGTCTGTGTTTAGCCTTGAACCACCTACTGTATGGTGATATCTGAGTCAATATAAATGATATATAGATGTGCTTCTTGGCATGAACAAATGATCAGTTCTCCCTCCTTAGTTCTGGTATTGGTGAACATGGCAGGTTTTGTGTTTTCCATCTGCCATTGGTTCTGATATCCATTTTTCCAGAGCACAATCTAATGCCTGGTAGTCTACAATCCAAGTTCTAGTCATTGTGGATTCCAGTGTGTAGCAGGTCACTGAGCTTTGCTGCATGTTCACCTCCTCACTTATGAAACAAGGGTGACAATATCTGTCTAAAAGGGTCGTGTGGGGAATGAAGGGAATGGTTGTTGCAGATCTACCACCACCCCAAGAGCACAGTTGAGATTCCTCTGAAAACAACCTCTTTCAAGGCAAAGCTGCACTAGACCCTGGGGTGTACAATCTATAGCACCCTCACATTTAATCACTCTTAAAGAAAGGGAAGGGACAAGGGCAATTGTTACCAGACCGAGGAAAGTCAGAAAAGGTGTTTAGAAAAAACAGAGATGGGAGTCCCATACCCTTCACACAATCATTCTACTGCACTAGCTCTAAGGTAAGTTGGAACTTAAGCATCTCTATTTTGGAGATGCTCCACATCTGTCTAATTAGATACACCATGCTCCCACGCTAATAACCTTCACACTGCATGAAGTCTTTTTACAGTTTTTAAAAACACTATTTTAAAAACACTCAGTGTTTTTCCTATTAGGGCTTTAAAATGCTTGTTAGTCTAACTATTATGAAAACGCCTTAAAATTATTTGATTGCTGTTGAATCTCTTCTTTGAGTCTTCTAAATTATCTGTCTGGTTACCTGGGTCCATTTACTATAGGTGAACTTATTTACTAAAGGTGAGAAAGAAAGATATCGTTCCTGATACAGCAATGGATATAACTCTAAGAATCCTATCAGTTTTATTATACATTTTCCCCTTTTCTTCTTTGGAGAAAAAAAGGGGGTGGACTCTTAGGTGATCATTACTTATTAGATCTAAAAAGAAAACTGGATGTCTTCAGTGTCTTTCACCATTTCCAAACCGCATTGCTTGCTTTATTCTTGGAGACAGGCTATCATATAGCCCTTGACCTTGTCATGTTATGGAGGCTACTTTGGTGTCCAGGTCCTGTTGGTCCACCTTCAGGGTGTTGGGATTACAAATATGGGCAGCCACATACACTACAGTTTGTTCTTTCCTTCATGGGAGGATGCAGCACTCTAGTCTACCCTAATCCTAAAAAAGGAACTAGATCTTTTAAATTTTATTTAGCTTCCCGATTCATACATATTAACACATATAAGTTCTGCTGGAGTTTAGCAAACCCGTTCAGCATTCAACCAACATTTATCAACATTTTTTCATAAAATAAGGGAAAAAATAGTAGTATGTCCTTGTCTTTTGTCTCTTAGATTTGTGCCTAAAGAGTATAAATGACCTAAAACAAAAAAAAATGAAATACAGAAACATTCCTTCGAGTTAGTCATAGTAACCAGCATCCAGCCTGTCTACCACATTCTTGGTGAGTATCTTGTGAGGTGAGGTGCTTTCTTTTGGCTCATTTTCTTACATTACCAAACAAATGTGTGTATGGGGTGAAGAACTGTAATTGGACTGTTGAAGCATTTGCTACTTCAGGTCAGAACTAAACTCAAGCCAAGTCCTTTCCCCCTTGGTTAGAGTTTGATAGACTCTTTCCCTCCAAGGAGAGAATATGGCAGAAGAAGTAGTTCTTCTCTTTCATTTGTTATAGAGAATGTGTCATCTGAGGACCCCCCCCTCTCTCTCTCTCTGTGTGTGTGTGTGTGTGTGTGTGTGTGTGTGTGTGTGTGTGTGTGTGTATAGATATATGTACATGTAGAATTCTCCATTGTAACTGCATATACTATGATATTTTGCCTATATTCAATAACATGACTTTTCTTCCTTTTTATTCTCTTCCATGTTTTAATCTCAAAATATTACATAGGTCAATTTTACTAAAGATGGAATCTTCTTCACCTTTAGATATCAGCCTAAAACTGAACTACGTGAACTTTGTAGTCAGACTAGAGTAGGAGTGAGTCAGAATTGCCCACTCCTGTTAGGTAAAGTCAAATTGAATGTAAGGAAGAAATAGATGATTAATGTAATAAAGCTGTAGGCAGATGGCACATATTGCCATTCCATACATGAATTTATAATCACTCACTTATTCCACCTGCCTGATGAAGAAGATTTTAAAAGAAAAAGAACCAATGCAAATAAAGTGCAACACTATCAGATAAAACAAAGCCAATTAATTCCTAGCATTCCTGAATATCTAATTTCATCAGAAAACGCTAGCTACAGAAAGGCAAGCTCTTCAAGAACCTAACATTCTAAAGCATTTCAAAACTCTACTGAAACACCAACCAACTGTCTTTGATCTAGTAATTTGAGAAACACAAACACATACTCAATGATGCTGGAAGCTCTCAGGGAGTCAGTTCACATATGGGCAGCTCTCAACAGCGAAACCCCCACTTCTCTACAAGGCTATGCAGCAAAGAAAGTGTGACCTCTGCTGTTCACGGGCTATGTAAACCAAGATTCAGGAACTTGGTCAAACCAAGAAGAAGGGATGCCTAGGAGAGACTTTGAAAACTGAAAGTGAAGTGTCTCAGCTTTACGAATATGGAAAAATAGAAAGGAAATGGCAAAGAATAAAGTCAGCTCTACACTACCAGCAGTGAAAGTGCTTAACAACATTTGGTATGAAGTGACCTGTTTCCAGCAAGGAGAAAGATGTTATGGTTAGAAATGCAGGTGGAGCCTATCTTAAGGGCAAGTGTAGTATGGCAGACAGGATTGACTCCAACAAGGAAACATAATTTCAGAGAGAAGGCAGATCAGAGATTTCCTAGTTGGGGAATCAATAGTAATGTTCTGGGCAATGAAACCTTGGAGAGCTAAAGAAAGGGAAATTCCTTTAACCATACAAGCTGCAGAAACCAAAGGATGATATTACTGAGTTATCCCACCAATGGTTTACCTTTTAGACTCAGCGCAATGTACCTTTCCACTTAACATCTTTGTAATGGCTGAAGTTCACAAATAATGTCAACATCAAATCTGTGTATTAAGAAACATCTCATGAAAAATGTTTGGTACTTTCAGATACTCTCCTACTTACTTTATTCATGTTGATGTTGTTATATAATATTTACAATAGATAATTCCTATGGACTGAGCTCTGGCACTAGACCCAACAGAGCAAACAAAAGAGCCACATGTGCTGAAGTTGCACACCTCCAAGTTTGAAATCAAGTGGTTTCTCTGACCTTCAAGAGGGCTGGTGAGATGGCTCATCATGTAAGGGTGCCTGCTCCAAGCCTGACAACCTTAGTTAAGTCCTGGGGGCCCATATAGTAGGAAGAGAGAACCAACTCCTGCTAGTTGTTCTCTGACCTCCATATGTACACCAGAGCATGCATACACACACACACACACACACACACACACACACACACACACACACACACACACACACACACACACACACGATTAGACAGATAGAGGATAGATAGATAGATAGATAGATAGATAGATAGATAGATAGATAGATAGATAGACAGATAGATGATAGAAAGAAGAAACAAAGAAAGGGAGGGGAGGAGGGAGGAGGGAGGAGGAGGGAGGAGAGAGGGAGGGAGAGAGAGAGAGAGGGGGGGGGAAACAAAAATCAGAAAATATAGCAGAAATGGCAGCCAAAACCCCAAACAGGCTAGGCATCATGATAAGGAAGCCCCTTCCGTTGACTAGTGTGTCTTTCATTGTTTCTGCTTTTCTTGGACCTCTTCTTAGACCTCTTCTAAAGCCCATCCCCTCTGCTCACATCATTTAAGTATTCATCTTCCTTACAGAACGAGGTGTGGTCTGGTTCCAAAACTGTAAGTCAGACTCTAAATAAGGCCTTTGCATGGTGGTGTAATTTTGTCCTATGACAGGAAAAAAACACCTTTCTTCCCAGGACAGATACTCAATTCTTGTTTTATTTTTATGAAACACAGGAAAATAAATGAGCAGCCAGGGCCTCTGTGTATGGCTGTGAGACACCAGAACAGGAACATGAATTCTAGCCTCACTGCCAAGGCCAAACAATAGTAATAACTGAAGGCAGAGTCCCCTAAATGAGATCTCACTCTAATACACCCAAGTCTTTCTATTGGGTAACTGTGTATGAAAGTATCTCTTAGACCAGGAGATAGAATCAGAGCTAAGGAAATGGATAGCAAAAAGGTTTTATGTTCTCATTGTAGGGGCCCCAAAAATATCAATTATGGTATTTCAGATACAGTCATCAAACTCTATCCCAGGAGCTTGAATCTCACATTGTCTTTTAGATGTCCAGCTGGTTATCACCGGATGGCTTGGCCTCAGTGGAGAATGTCTCCTAGATTGCATAACAACAGACCTAGGCCCTGGGTGTACCCACACCTGTTCTGAGGGATTGTTTACATGCCTAGGGACTGTATATGGGCCTCTAGGGTTAAAGGATGTGTTTGATATCAGCTTTATACATGAGAGTAGATGTCTTCTGAGGTCACCCCCACTGTTGGAAAGCTGTTTAAGATGATGCTTGAATAAACCATGAACTCCAGACTCTAGCATGGACTTGGAGCCCTCCTGAAATGACAAGATATCTGTGTCTCATCTTTATTGGGTAGCCAGGAGTTTCCTGGTCCAGCACTCCCCAACTCAGGGATGGACCCAGGGCCATTTGGCTGGCTCCAATTGCAGCCCCAAAGACATCAATCCGGAACAGATAGCCTCTGTAGCATGGGACTGATACAAGCGGGGCCCTGGCATCCCATACCTAACACTTCAGCTTTGAATGTTTTTAAACTGAACCAAGAATTACCGAGTAAATGAATTATTCTCATGCCCCATGAATACAACAAATCTGTTGCAAATATGCTGTTCAGATATTCTAAAATATCAAGTATGTTTTTGTTTTTTTCACTTTCTATCTCCCAGATTTATATTCCGAAGAAGCAGTTCTCAGGGATAGAAAAAGCGATGCTATATTTTTTATAGTGATAACTTTATGTGAAATAAACAAGTAATTGAAAATTATAAAAACAGAGTCTGTAAAAGAGTCTGGTTTGGTTTTGGAGTTGTAATTTTATGCCTGTCACTGACACTGCCCTGTTTATCAGAGAACTAAAATAAAAATCACAGCTAATTGACAAGAATTATATATCTATAATACAACATTTTATTGAAATAATAAAGCAAAAATATCAGATTGATTAGACTCCCAATTCAAGAATTTTCTGCTGTCCAAATAAGGCACCTTCCTCTCACTTTTGTTTTCTCTTCATAAAAGTAAACATTATAAAACACAGAAGCATATCATCGGGATATAGGGTATAGCTCAGTTGGCAGACTGCTTGCCAAGCATGCACAAAGTCTTGGGTTTTATTCCCAGTGCCGCATGAAACACGGCATGTTGGTGCAAGCTTGTAACCATAGCACAGGGGCAAAGGCAGGAATGTCAGAAGTCCAAGATTCTCCTCAGCTACAAACTGAGTTTAAGGCCAGTCTGAGAAAAGGCCACATACACACACACACACACACACACACACACACACACACCATGGAAATCATCTCACCAGTTTTAGCTAAATAGCTTCTAGCTAAGGAGAACTGTTTCCTTGTCAAAGAATCTCAAACTGACATTATTTTGCCTAGTCCTCAGTGATTCTCCATTGCATTCTTTTGCCATTTTCCTATGAACCATATCTTTATATAACTGAGATGTAAAAGATCTGGGTAACAAAAGGCCTCTGCCATTGTTGATACTCTTGTAGCAAATATACAGAACATTAAGTAGAAAGAGGTGGGATGGATGGCTCAGTGAATAAATGCTTGATGAACGAGCACAGGGACACGAGTCTAGAACTCTAGCACCATATAAAAAGCTGGCCATGGCACTGCACGCCTGTAACCCCAGTACTGGAAGCAGAAGACAGGACAATACTTTGAGTTTATTGGCAGCCAATCTAGACAATCAGTGAGCTCTAGGTTTGGTGAGAGACCTTCCTTATATTTAAAAAATTAATATTTAGAACACATTAATCTACATGAAGGCAAATTCTCCTACTCAGATGTACTATATGCGAAGGCAATAAAATAATTTATATATGTTCATTGCTTTAGATGTTGTCTGTAATCCTTCAAAATTCAAAGCCAGTAAGAGAGATGAGAGAAAACTAAAGCTAGGTGAAACATTAACACAGTTTCCAAAACAGCAGTTGAAGCAAAAGACCAGGAAGTTTAAGACTGGTCCTTGCCAGCTTCCTTTGCATTGAGCAGATGGTCTGTGAGAGCTCAGTAAATAAATTATTATTCATGAAAATTAAAAAGATTTGATAAATCAAGTCATGCTAAGATACAGTTATCCCCTCCTTCCTTCTCTTTTCTCTCACTCAAGCCTCCCTCTTACCTTGCATCTTAGTTTCTGTTACCTAGGAAATATTCATACTGTTTCCCCAGGGCTCCATTATGCGACAGCCAAATGGTGGCCAAGTGAATGTCTAGCAATGTTTTGTATGCATGATGAAGATACTGAACTTAACAATAAAGACCAGATAAGAATACATTTACCTAAAGAAAACACAAAGACTTTTGCTGGTGGCTTTTATAATGTCATGCCTTATAATGTCATAAGCCCCCTTGTGAAACTTCTGAAAGCAAATTGACTAAGTTCTCCGAGTCATCTAGCAAATAAGGACAAATGGCAGCATCAGGACCTAGAGTGCTTGCTAACAATCAGTATTCCTAGAGGTGCCAAGTTCTACTTAAGCAAAACCCTGAAGTTACAAATGAATTCATATTTTCTATTATAAGTAATCACTTTGCACACTTAAATCTAGGAATCCTCAGAAAAACACTCAAGTCACGGCTTCTACCCTTTATTACTAATCATGCATCATGAAAGTAAGTCTTCACACTTGCAACTGTAGTCAGACTTCAGAGTTCCCTACATAATAACTTCTGGTCTCTGGGTGACAGTTTCCCAACACAACAAGCATGGAAGCAGAAAACTGTGGAACAAACAAAGCATTAAAAACACGCAGTCCGGGAAAAGATATTCACCAACCCCACATCTGACAGAGGGCTGATCTCCAAAATATACAAAGAACTCAAGAAGCTATTCTCGAAAACACCAAACAATCCAATTTAAAAATGAAGTACAGAACTAAATAGACAATTCTCAATAGAGGAATCTAAAATGGCTGAAAGACACATAAGAAAGTGTTCAACATCCTTAGCCATCAGGGAAATGCAAATCAAACCAACTCTGAGACACCATCTTACTCCTGTTAGAATGGCTAAAATCAAAAATACCAATGACAGTTTATGCTGGAGAGGATGCAGAGAAAGAGGAACACTCCTCCACTGCTGGTGGGAGTGCCAACTTGTACAGTCACTTTGGAAATCAGTATGGCGACTCCTCAAGAAAATGGGAATGAGTCTACCACCAGATCCAGCAATTCCACTCCTAGGCATATACCCAAAAGAAACACATTCATATAAGAAGGACATCTGTTCACTGATGTTCATAGCAGCATTATTTGTTATAGCCAGAAACTGGAAGCAACATAGATGCCCCTCAGCCGAAGAATGGATAGAGAAATTGTGGTACATTTACACAATGGAGTACTACTCAGCAGAAAAAAAAAAAAAACAATGGAATGTTGAAATTTGCAGGAAAATGGATGGATCTCGAAGAAACCATTCTGAGCGAGGTAACCCAATCACAAAAAGACAAACACGATATGTACTCACTCATATGTGGACCTGCTTTATGATTCATAGTAGTGACTGGGCTTTATCAGAGCTGTTTTTAATGAAGTTGCTCAGAATGGTTTCCTCCCAGATGATAATTGAGAAGCTAATTAAAAAAAAAAATGGCGCCAAGTACCACAAGAGTAACAGAACTGTGCTGTTTTCTGGGATTTTGTTATTTACTTTTTTGTTGTTTTTGTTTTTGTTTTTTGTTTTTTTTTAAACGGAGTGTGCTGGATGTCTCTACAATTTTGTTCAAATGACTGCAGAACCTGGAGAAGCTGTTGCTGCTATTGATGCATAACATTTTGCTATTATTGGTCTATATATATATATATATATATATATATATATAATTTGAATTTTTGGGAACTTTAGCTGTGCTGTCAACTTTGGAAAAAGTATCCCAGTTTACTGTGTTAAGTTGGCATAGTACAGAAATTAACAGCCATATTGGTCTAGAAATGTTAAACTTAATTTTTTTTCCATTTGTACAGGGGTAACGCACTGTATTAAATATGTATGGTCTTATCTATGTGGGTTTGATTACAAAAACTAATAAAGTATCCTCTAAATAAAAAATAAATAAAAATAAATAAATAGAATGCAAACAAACCCCACACAGTCCCTGATTAGCCTAGATTTCATTTTGTCACCATTTCTGCTATGCTTATATCAAGTTCAGTCATGTAACAATTACTTGCAAGTCCTAGACTGAATTATTATACTGAAAAGCTACCATTCTGTCCATCAAATCTTCTCCAGGAACTCCAAGTTCCCTTCCAGTACCCCAGCTTGTTTAACAGCAGGGTTCTGTTATTTCCTCTTTCTTTACCAAAGCACTTTTCACACCAAGCTATGAACTAAATGGCACGGTGATCTACAGCAAGAGCTGTATATCCATGTACTGTGTACTCTCTGGAGGCAGAGACAGATTCTTGGGGTATGTGCACCAGGAAATGGAGGGATAGACTGTGGGATAGATGGATGAATGCTGTAGGAGCTCACAGGTGACAGTGGCTGGTACAATTTGAAACTCGAGTATCATAAACTTTCAGAGATGTTGCCCAAATATTTTTCCTTATAAAAGTAGCTGGTGTTGAACCAGGTATCTCTTGTAACCAGACAAGGCTTCCAGTGGTAGGACTTGGACACCAGCCCAGCCACAAAACCTTAGACCCACAACCTGTCCCGCCTGTAAGATGCCCTGGGGCAGTGGTGGCTCAGAGCTGTGGGAATGGGCAAGCAATGACTGGTCTAACTTGAGGGCCAATCATGGGAGGAAGCCCATGCCTGACAGTGTCTAGAAGGCCAGGAACTAGAAATTGGATGGTCTAGAGACTCATGGTAAAACAAAACATAACTGACCAAAATTATAAAAGAAAAAAAAAAAAACTAAACACAAAGCCTATTTAAAACAAGGACCTTATGTACCACATCAGATCAAACTCTAATATATATACTATATATTGTCTAAGTAAACCAAATGTTTTAGGTATTAAAATACAAAACAGAAATTTAGCACAAAGTTCTCTATCTGAGAAAGTTGATTCAGGGAGGATCAGGATGGAATCATTAAGCTAGCTTACCATGCTGTCCTTATCTATCCATTATTTACTTGTGTTGAGGATCAAACCTAGGATCTTTTGTGCATGGTAGATAGATACTCTATCACTGAGACACTGCCTTAGTTCAGAGTATGTGTTATTTAACTCAGCTTCTACATATCTGAAGGTTTTATCAAGGACCTCTTAAATGAGAGGGTTTTCAAGATGGCAACCACCTTTCTCTAACCCTACCATTGCCTATTCCCCATGAGCTTTAATTTTCTCTATAGAGAATAGGAGTACAGCATCAGGAATCACATGGTAAACATCTTGGGTTTTGCAAGCCATCAGCCTCTGCTGCAGCTCAACTCTACTGATACAGTGGGAAAAGTCATAGGCACAGATAACTGAGTAGGTACAGCTGTGTTCCAAAAAATCTTTATTTACAAAAATAAGGAGTAGCAGATTTAGTTTTCAGGCTAATTTTCTGATGACTGCTAAGTTGACAATTACTGTTTCAACTGCTAGCATCTCCTTCCACTGCATTTGGCAACGGAGCTCTGGTTTTATACTCAGGGTTATCTCTTCTCATTTCTCAACCCTTGTAGTCAGAAGGAACTGACGCAGCCCAGAAGCAGCTGGGTTAGTGATGTGGCTCAGGGCAGTATTCACTCCTTTAAGTCGCTGTCAAGTATTTTTGTCACAGTAATGAGAAAAGTAATGCATAGATGGGGCAAACGGGGGCAGAGGGAGAGACCAAATAAATATGGTGTCATCTGAGCCATGAACTCAGCGAACCTAAGCATATCTGAGGCTATTCCAGCTACAACAGAAGAGGGTCCACATTTAAGTGAATACATGACATCAACAGCAGTCCTAAAGAACAAAAGTAACTTACATGAGATGCCTGTGAGGTACTTTATGTAGTGAAGTTATGGTTCTCAGTTGGTGTAGAAGAGTTAGGCTATTAAGGGGGACTATACAACCATGGGCTGATAGGAGTTGGGAGTTTTTAAAAGGCCACCAAATATTAACAGCTTTTAACCTCCATGCGAGCAATGAAGGATTCTGTAACTATGAAGTCAGCAATTAGTTTCACACCCGGGAGGGTAAATGAGAAGTAAAGACACTAAATAAATCATTCTAAATGCCCAGATAATATACAAGATTTCCTTAAAGATGCCACCTGTGGACTCTGTGGTAAGGTATGGGGCCCCTGGTACAACACAGAGATTAATGTTCTTACTATACTGTCCCTAATCCACAAAGAAAGGGGACTCACAACTTTTATGGGGTAGGCATTTTAAATTACTTCAGTTCAAGACAGAAACACATTTTAGAAAAATATCACCTTGACTTGGGCAAAGCTCAACCTGAAGATGCTAATCTGCAAATCTAGAAGGGGAACAGGAAGCATCCTAACCCTTCTCACTGTATCACTCAACCTGAAGATGCCAATTTGTAGTCCAGGCTGGCCTTGAACTCATGATCCTCCTGCCTCTGTCTACTTCATCAAACCCTACCGGCATGCACCACCACAACTGGCAAAGATGCCAATTTGTAAACCTAGAATGGGAACAGGCAGAACCCCTCCCCTTCTCACTGTATCACTCAAAATGGGCAAATGATTTGAATAAGTAATGAGAAACTGAATAAATTTCTCAAGAGTTTGTGAGTCTTCCAAAATGAATTCACAGTAAACCAAACAGCAATGGGAAGGCCACAGCCAGAATCTTTTCAAGAGTCCCCTTTTCTACACCTTGGCCTCCTGAGAAACCGAGGTTTCCTTGAGAAAATCAGGGAGACACACTCCTAATTTCTTGAAAAGAAACTGAGTGTGACTGAAAATGCCAAGCCTCAGTCTCTGAGACCTCAGCTGAAGGCTTCCCAGTCACACTGCGGCCACTGCTCCATGGCATACTGGTGGCAACCATCTCTCTCTGACTTAGCAGCTTCTGCCACCTGGAGACTAAATTTGCAGCTTATTCAAACTACATTTGTTTTATTTAACATTTCTTTCTTTAATTTCGCTCTGTCACCCCCAAACACATAATAAGAAGGAAGAGGAAGAGAAACAGAACACTGACGCTTTGCTTCTAGCTCTCCTCATCACCACACACAGGTACACGACTTACAAGCTCTGCATTAAACACAGTGGCAGAGTATACAATCACAGTCCTCACTCTGGAGCCCAAGTCCAAGTCCATACTTCTAGTAAGTCGAATCGTGGTGAATTCACATCCCAGTCAAAGCTGTTCATATATCCTAGGACTAGGTGCTAGCAGCACACTTGTTGGTCCTAAAGCCTCTGACAGTTGGCTGATAACAACTGCATCTCTATTTACTGTAAAGTTAGAAACTTAAAACAGATAATGCTGCTATGATCATAGTTGAACAGATGCCCTTGTTGTATGAATGTACATCTTTTGGGTATATGCCTAAGAGTGGAATTGCAGGATTCTGTAGTAGACTGATTCCCAGTTTCCTGAGGAACCGTCATACTGATTTTCAAAGTGGCTGTATGAGTTTGCACTCCCACCAGGAGTGAAGGAGTGTTCCCCTTTCTCCACATCCTCTCCAGCCTAAGTTATCATTGGTGTTTTTGATTTTAGCCATTCTGACAGAAGTAAAATAGTATTTCGGAGTTGTTTTGGTTTGCATTTCCCCAATGGCTAAGGATGTTGAGCACTTTCTTTCCAAAGCTTTTTTTTTTCAGCACTTTCTTATGTGTCTTACAGCCATTTTAGATTCCTCTATTGAGAATTCTCTATTTAGTTCTCTACCCCACTTTTTAATTGGATTATTTGGTGTTTTGGTGACTAGCTTCTTGAGTTCTTTGTATATTTTGGAAATCACCCCTATGTCAGATGTGGGGTTGGTGAATATCTTTTTCCATTCTGTGGACTGCCATTTTGTCTTGTGGTACATTTACACAATGGAGTACTATTCAGCAAAAAAAAAATGGAATTTTGAAATTGGAAGGCAAATGGATGGAACTAAAAGAAACCATCCTAAGAGAGGTAACCCAGTCACAAAAAGGTATTATTATTATTAATGGTATTATTCACTAATATATGGATTTTAGACCTAGAGCAAGGAGTAGCAGCCTACAATCCACACTACCAGAGAAGCTAGGAAACAAGGAGGACCCTAAGAGGGACATACATGGTCCCCTGGAGAAGGGAAGAGGGACAAGATCTCATGAACAAATTGGGAGCATAGAGGGAGGGTAGAGGGAGTTAGAAGAAAGAGAAGGGGAGAAGAGGAGGGGAGAGGAGGACACTAGAGAGCAGGAAGATCAAGTCAGGAGAAGAATAGAGGAGAGCAAGAAAAGAGATATCATAATAGAGGGAGACATTATAGGTTTAAAGAGAAATCTGGCACTAGGGAATTGTCCAAAGATCTACAAGGTTGACCCAACTAACAATCTAAGCAATAGTTGAGAGGCTACCTTAAAAGCCCTTCTCCCATAATGAGATTGATGACTACCATCCTAGAGCTTTCATCTAGTAGCTGATGGAAGCAGAAGCAGACACCCACAGCTAAACAGGGAGCTCAACTCTGGAGTCCAGCTGCAGAGAGGGAGGAGTGATGAACAAAGGGGTCAACACCAGGCTGGAGAAACCTACAGAAATGGCTGACCTGAACAAGGGTTTGCTCATGGACCCCAGACTGTGAAACCAGCATAGGACTGTTCCAGACCCTCTGAAGGAGGAAGTCAGTTTGGAGGTCTGCACATCTATGGGGCCACTGGTAGTGGATCAGTATTTATCCCTAGTACACAAACAGACTTTGGCAACCTATTCCACATAGAGGGATACTCTCTCAGCCTAGATACACTGGGGAGGATCTAGGCCCTGCGCCAAATGATATGACAGACTTTGAAGATTCCCCCATGGAAGGCCTCACCCTCCATAGGGAACAGAAAGGGGATGGGATGGGGGTTGGTGGGCTGCAGGACAGGAGGGCAGGGTGAGGGAACTGGAATTAACATATAAATGAAGCTTATTTCTAATTTAAATTTAAAAAGGAAAAAAGGAAACTTAAAACAGCATTCATTTGTTTTCTCCCTGTTTGGGGAGTCTGGGCATTACTTGGCCTTCTGTTCAGGATCTCAAAAGCTGTGTGTCTGCAGCTATCATTGTAGTTACTGGAAAAATTCAGCTTCTTGCTTCTCAGCATTGTGACCTGTGGTTTATTTATAATAGCTGCTCCACTAGGTAGGTTGTTTACAACATAGCTGTGCTCCCTTGTAGGCTGCCGGAGTAACATTTTCTTCAAAGGGTTCACCTCCCTTGGTTAGGCCTATCAAGCAAAATCTTTCCTTTTATTAAATTAAAGTTAATGTATTAGAGATATTAATTGCATATGAAGACACACACACAATTTCATGTTAGGGGAAAAACACTTCAGTCTCCATTTCCCACCTATCTCTCACATACACACCATAGCTACTTATAAACCACAAATATTTCTAAGATACATCCATATGATGGTATGTATTTTTCCCCAGGAGTGCTAAATACCCTTGATTTAAAAGCAGCAGGGAATGCTAGCAATGAAACTGATAGAAGGGAAAAGAATAAGATGACTGATTTAAAAGTTCTCAATACGAAGCAGTAGGAGACAATCAGAAGTGCAAGAGGGGTTTCTGTGGGCCACTCAGAGCAGTTAGAGCTTCTCTGATATTGCTACCTCCATCAGGGCCAAGATGACACCACAATAAGGGCCAGACCATCACCCTATTATAGAGAAGAAAGTCCAATAAAAAGGCTTTTCTTGCCACTGAGGTCCTTCCTCATCATGCTTTAATGAAGAAAGGATAACCAGAGGAGCCTTCCCAGACAGACACTGAAGACAGACTGCACTTCACATGTAGATGGACAGAGGCAGCAGAAGCAGGAGTCAGTCCCACCCCCAGTACAACTTCCCACTGTGTGGTTCTCACATTTGATGAGAACAACATATTCTTTTACATTCAAGAAGTTCAAGTCATCAAATGGGATAATAGACCTACAATATTAGCTTCTAATGGCTGCCATGACTAATTACAACAGATGTTCTCCAAAAACAAAGCTGTTGCTTTAACACTCAGTCAGAAGGATAGAATCAAGGTGTGAGAAATCAAGGTGTCCAACAGGGCAACTTTTTTTGGAACCTCCTGAAGAACCTGTTTTCTCATCTTTCTCAGCTTCCACAGGAGAACTGTGTTTCTAACTCATGGCTTCTTCTGTCTACACAAGCCAGCAGTGACGCCTCTTCAAATACATTTCCTCCTCTGATATTACTACCTCCATGCTGTACACGTGATCGTGATCACTTGGGCTCCACTTAGACTACCCAGGATAACACTCCCATATCAAAGTCCTTAGCTTAACTTCTCATGTGTAAATTTCTTCTGTTATCTCAGATAATATTTAACATGTTTTGGGGTGATGGCATAGACATCTTTGGATCATCATTATTCTGATAGCTATTTGACATAACTATCAAAGATCTTTCTAATATTCAAATTCAACCAGTTCCTTCAGCTACTGATTAGCATAATCCATAACATATTGGTGAGTTAGTTTATAAAGGTCACTTACAACTTATCTCTGTATTATCTGAGAAAATTAAGGAATCACAATTAAGACTTTTGTTTAGGTTACATTGTTAAGTAATGATGAAGTTTCATATGCCAAACTCCTCAGGGAACCAAACAAAACCTTAAATCCTCATGTCCATGTCCCAATTGCTGGAGGTCACAAGAGGCAGTAGCAACTTATTCTTAAGGAGTTGCTTTAATGCATTTAAAGGATCTATTATCCTTTAGCGATCACTTAGGGCAAGAGAAAGAAAGACACAACGTCATTGCAGAGAAGTAAGGAAATTAGAGCACACCGTGGGTTAAATGGCTCTCCCAAGATCACTCTGTGAGGAGTACTAGGTGAGTTACCAATAGAACTCTGCTTTCCAATATTCCTATTCAGTAGCTTCTAAGGCCAGAATCATGACACCAGTGCCTCATCCTGATCACCCAGTGTGTCATCTCCAAAGCACTGATAATGCACGAGAGAAATCATCACAGAAGCAGTGAATTGCTTTTACTTTGTTTTTTTCTACCTAGTAGTTTAGAAAAAGCTTTAAGTGGGAAACATGCAACAACCTATCTAGGAAGTCCACTGAACCTTGAGAAATTTCCACTTGAACTTCTAATAGGTTTGGAAGGTCCTAAGTTAACATGACTTGAAAATTTTAAAGCATATTGTTATCCTGACTGGTAAGACCAGAAAGTAAAGGAATAATAGATGTGTTATCTGCAGATTCTAATTACAGGCACGCTGAGAAGTGTGATGAGAGGCTGTGAACTGCATGGTGGAGAAAGCTATCATGTCATCCAGAAACTGGTTCAAATCTCAGCTCTTCTGTTTATACCAGCTGTGTAACCCAGGACAACTTATCAAACCTCTCAAGAGTCTTCACTATAAAAACTAAATAGCTAAATCCTCAAGTTGATCTAAATATTATAATTTATGTAAAATACCTAATACACAAAAAATGTTTAGCATCTTTTCTACTTAAGGGGAAAAAATGGAACAGATTTCCCTGCTAAAATTGTTTATAGTGGATGCTCTGGTGTGCTGCCCAGATTCTCTTTGCCAGAAACAGGACTTGGTCTCCACACCACTGGGAAGACTGCTAATGGAAAAAAAGCCCTTTGTTATCAGTTCCTTACAGGGATTGCTTTGGCCTCCTCACCCGCTGTTCATGTCACTCAGGATGCCCTCTCTCCAGTGTCCCACCCAAAGAACCAGCATCTCAGATGAGAAGTGGTCATAAGGCTGCCTGGGTACTCTTCCTAAGCTTCTTATCTCATCAGCTTCTCCATCTTCCTTCCTTTCATTTACCCTTACTGATGTTCTCAGCCAAGTGAGAGATAAGCTCATATACCCTGGCTACAGTTGAGTCAGCTCTCAGTGCCCAAGAGTCCCAGAGAAAATCCAAACAGGAATTCAGTCTCTCCACACAAGATGTAACAAACATTTTTTTAATTTTTCCTTTTAAGATTCAAGAGTAAGGATTCCTCTCAGGAAGGAGTCAGCACAAACCCTCTTCCTCAGCTCTTCTACTCCTTTGAAACATCCTTTACCCAACAGTTTGTGCTGATCCAGATCACCACAGCAGAAACATGGATTATTTCACAACTGAGGATGTTAACATGTGTGTGGATGGTGAAAATAATGATTAATGGTGTTATCTAGCTCTCTAATATTCTAGAGAATAGAGGGAGGACATTTCAGACATGCTTGGTAGAATGTTGATGGCAGATTAGGCTTGGTGACAGGTGTTTGCTACACTAGTTTCTTCTGCATACGTCTTAACTTTTTCACACTAAAATAATATATATTCATTTGCTTTAACGAAAGGGCATTGCATGTACATTGTAAAAGTACATGAAATGCAAGCATTTGAACAATTTTAAGGTTTAATATTATACTTAAATTTAGTGTTGCTTATAATAAGTAAACAAATCCATCAAAATGTACAAAATTCATGTTTTCCTAAGCAGTTAAAATAAGTTTCTGGAAAGTGGTTCTCAAATCTATTCTTTTTAAATTGCTGAAGATTTCTCTAAAAGCAAGCTTAATGAGGTACTTCAAACTCAATGTTTACTTTAAAAGATTTACCCTGCATACAAGTATTCTGCATATTATATGGACTAGATTATAAAGACATTTTTACAATGAAATAGAAAATTATTTCAATTTCAGGAAGCTCTACTTCCTAAGTGTTGTCTTTGATAATAATGGAATGAGTTCTAAAAAGGTGTTTATACAAAGCCATGTGGACTTGAGGTGCAGAGCATCTGCCAGGTTGGTAAGTGCCCGGGTTAGATTCCTAGAATTATAACAAAATGAACAAAAGCTGACACAATTAAAATGCAGCCAAGAACATCTTTCACCCTTTATCCATCTTCAGTCCTTAAAGATGACTTTGAAGACTCAGCAACCAGCACTGTTGGCACCACTGGTTCTACTAAAATTTGAAGCAAAAAACTGTCCTATTTATATGATTGAGAATTGGGTCCTAACTGCACCAAGAAAGCAGAGTAGGATCTGGATATAGTATTCAGAATGCATAGACTGGTGGATCACTGTGGAACTCTTGAGTATTTTAAGTATGCAATAATAAGGAAACTAAAATATAGTATTGTGTTTCCTATCTGTCCATTCTTCTATAAAATCTGAATTGTGACATCTTATCCATCGACCCTGACGGCATGTAGCACTGTGGCAAATGCCACTGTTCAGGAAATGTTTTTCTTTCAAAGGTACTCAATCACTTCAGCAATCACAAAGGTGAGAGAAAGGATTTCCACACCAGGTCGTTAATATTCCCCAGCTTCCTGCACATACATAAGGCTTGGGGCTTCTGAAACAAAAGAAAGTAAGGGGCTACAGCACCCTGAGGTCAAAAACAACCGGTATGACATAGGAGACAGTAGTCTAAGGGCCTGTAAAGGCTGGATTCTCAAAGCTTTTGTGCTAACTCTCCAGACCTCCTGTGAACAAATAAGCAGTGCAAAAAATGTGCCCACATTGAGCCCGATCCTGTGGGAACCCTGACAAGCTTGAGAATTTTATGTGAAATAAGATGCCTGAGCATGGGTTACAATCATACAAACTAGCTTCCAGGACAGATTTGCTCCTAATTATCTCCATGACCCTGGGAACTTGATCCTTCTGGCCTTGGTTTATAAACCTACAAGATAAAGGTTCCTTATACTTATTATATGTCAAGATTCATGAACCAAGTATTACATTTTCAATATTAATAAGCAATCATAAAAGTTTCATGCAATTGGAATAACATAATTTTGAGTAGAGATGAAAAAAGAAGATAACATTTTAAAAAGGTTTTTCTATAGTTGAAAATAAATGTTACTTTTTACATAAGAATCTAGGTTTCAAAGTTGCATGTGTTCTATCAGCTATTCCATATCCTCCTGTAGCTTTCTAAATTAAAACGAGATTGACATTATGCCAGGCAGTATAAGGAGCCTGCAAACCCGCCTGTATATATAGTCGATAATTCACAATATGCCATAAAATGTTCTATTTGAATCAAGACTGTCCAATGTGCATGTACACAAAGACACAAACACATACACACACTGTACATATGTACATATATGTTAAAACTGTATTATATTTATGTGTTAAGTTATATTATTATCACAACAGTATATCATATATTAAAATTATATATATATACATATATATATTAAAATTCATAGGTGTGTGGGTTAATATCAGGGTTTTCAATTCGATTCCATTGGTTTTTCTGTCTATTTTTGTGCCAATACCAAGCTGTTTTCAGAACTATGGCTCTATAATAGATCTTGAAGTCAGGGATGGTGATGCCTCCAGAAGATTCTTTATTGTACAGTGTTGTTTTGGCTATCCTAGGTTTTTTGTTTTTCCATATAAAGTTGAGTATTGTTCTTTCAAGGCCTGTGAAGAACTGAGTTGGGATTTTGGTGGGGATTGCATTGACTCTGTAGATTACTTTTGGCAAGATTGCCATTTTTACTATGTTGATTCTACCTATACAAGAGCATGGGAGATCTTTCCATTTTCTGTTATCTTCTTTAATTTCTTTTTTTAAAGACTCAAAGTTCTTACTGTACAGGTCTTTCACTTTTTTGGTTAGCATTACACCAAGATATTTTATGTTGTTTGTGGATATTGTAAAGGGTGATGTTTCTCTGATTTCTTTCTCATTGGATTTATCATCTGTATATAGTAGGGCTACTACTATGATTTTTTGAGTTAATTTTGTATCCCACTATGTCGCTGAAAGTGTTTATCAGCTGTTGGAGTTCCCTGGTAGAGTTTTTCGGGTCACTTATGTAGACTATCATATCATATGCAAATAGTGAAAGTTTGACTTCTTCCTTTTCAATTTTTATCCCTTTGATCACCCATTCTTGTCTTATTGCTCTAGCTAGAACTTCAAGGTCAATATTGAAGAGATATGGAGAGAGTGGGCAGCCTTGTCTTGTTCCTGATTTTAGAGGAATCGCTTTGAGTTTCTCTCCATTTAGTTTGATGTTGGCTGTTGGTTTGCTGTATATTGCTTTTATCATGTTTAGATATGTTCCTGTTATTCCTGTTCTCTCCAAGATCTTTATCATGAAGGGATGTTGGATTTTGTCAAAGGCTTTTTCAGCATCTAGTGAGATGATCATGTGGTTTTTCTTTTTCAGTTTGTTTATATGGTGGATTACATTGATGGATTTTCATATGTTGAACCATCTTTATATCCCTGGGATGAAGCCTACTTGATCATAGTGGATGATTTTTCTGATGTGTTCTTGGATTCGATTATCCAATATTTTGTTGAGTATTTTTGCATTAATATTCATGAGGTATATTGGTCTGTAGTTCTCTTTTTTAGTTGTATCTTTGTGTAGCTTGGGTATCAAAGTGATTGTAGCCTCGTAAAAAGAGTTTGGCAATGTCCCTTCTGCTTCTATTGTGTGGAACAATTTGAGGAGTACCAGTATTAGCTCTTGTTTGAATTTCTGGTAGAATTCTGCAGAGAGGCCACACACCTATGAACACGTTATTTTTGACAAAGATGCTAAATCTATACAATGGAAGAAAGATAGCATCTTCAACAAATGGTGCTGGCACAACTGGATTCAGACATGCAGATGATTGCAGATAGATCCAAATCTGTCACCATGCACAAAACTTAAGTGCAAATGGATCAAAGATCTCAACATTAATCCAGCCACTCTGAATATTCTAGAAGAGAAAGTAGGAGATACCCTTGAACAAATTGGCACGGGAGACTGCTTCCTGAACATTACACCAGTAGCACAGACATTGAGATCTTCAATTAATAAATGGGATCTCCTGAAACTGAGAAGCTTCTGTAAAGCAAAGGACACAGTCAGTAAGACAAAGCAACATCCACAGGATGGGAAAAGATCTTTACCAACCCCACATCTGACAGAGGGCTGATCTCCAAAATATACAATGAACTCAAGAAGCTAGCCACCAAAACACCAAACAATGAAATTAAAAAGTGGGGTGCAGAACTAAATAGAGAATTCTCAACAGAGGAATCTGAAATGGCTGAAAAACACTTAAGAAAGTGCTCAAAATCCTTGGCCGTCAGAGAAATGAAACTCAAAACAACTCTGAGATACCACCTCACACCTGTCAGAATGGCTAAAATCAAAAACACCAATGAAAATCTATGCTGGAGAGGATGTGGAGAAAAAGGAACACTCCTCCATTGCTGGCGGGAGTGTGAACTTGTAAGACTACTTTGGAAATCAGTATGGCGGTTGCTCAGAAAAATGGGAATCAGTCTACCTCAAGATCCAGCAATTCCTCTCTTGGGCATATACCCAAATAATGCATGTTCATATAACAAGGACATATGTTTGACCATGTTCATAGCAGCATTGTTTGTAATAGCCAGAACCTGGAAGCAACCTAGATGCCCCTCAACTGAAGAATGGATAGAGAAAATGTGGTACATTTATACAATGGAGTACTACTCAGCAGAAAAAAGCAATGGAATCTTGAAATTCACAGGCAAATGGATGGAACTAGAAGAAACCATCCTGAGTGAGGTAACCCAGTCACAAAAAGACAAACATGATATGTACTCACTCGGGTATGAATTTTAGACATAGAGCAAAGGATTACCAGCCTACAATCCTCTTCACCCAAAAACTAGGAAACATGAAGGACTCCAAGGGAAAAAATGCATGGACCCCAGGAATGGGAAGGGGCAGGAACTCCTGAGCTAATTGGGAGCATGAAGGTAGGGGAGAGGGAGCTGCCAGAATGAGAGGAGGAGAGGAGGAGAGGAGAGCAGGAAATAGAGGAGCAGAAATATTGAGTTGGGGGAAGAATAGAAGAGAGCAGGATGAGATATACCATATTAGAGGGAGCCATTATAGGTCCAAGGAGAGATCTGGCACTAGGGAGATTTCCAGATCCTACAAAGATGACACGAACTGACAATCCAGGTAATGGTGGAGAGGATAACCTAAATGCCCTTCCCCTAAAATGAGATTGATGACTACTTTTTATGCCATCCTAGAGCCCTCATCCAGTGGCTGATGGAAGCAGAGACAGACATCCACAGATATACACTCAACTGAACTCTGGAACTTAGTTGCAGAGAGGAAGGGATGAAGATTGAAGGAGTAGGAACCAGGGTGGTAAAACCCACAGAAACAGCTGGCCTGAATAAGGGGGAACACATTGACCCCAGACTGCTGTCTGGGAGGCCAGTACAAGACTGATCCAGACCCCTGAACATGGATGTTAATTCACGTGAAGGGATGCACTCTTGGCCTGGACACATGGGGAAGGGCCTAGGCCCAGCCTAGGATGATGTGGTGGACTTTGGGAAGCCCCTGTTGAGGACCCTACCCTGCCTGGGGAGTGAAGGGTGGATGGGGTGGGGAGTAGGTTAGGGGTGGGGGAGGAGAGGTGCGGTCGGGTAGGGAGAGGAAGAGAGAGAAGGGATTGTTATGTGAAACAAGCTTGTTCCTAATTTGAACTAATAAAAAATTTATATATATATATATATATATATATATATATATATTAAAATTCAACAACTACAATCTATAATTCATATGAATTTCAGTTTTTCCACAGTCTATAAAATTTTAACCTGTTATGTGCTATGTACTTGTGGTTTTATTAGCAAGGAAACTACTTTATATTAGTGCAGTATAAAACTGCATACTGTAATATAATTTTGAGGCAAACTAAATTGGTAAAATTTCAGGTAGAAAGCCTTAAATTTCAAGATAACAATAATCAAGTATTACAAAAATATTTTCTATGTCTGTGGTGATAATAATACAACTATGGATTGGAATCACTAACTTAAAGAAACAACTAATTCTATTTATTGCAAAAACACAAGTATAAATAAATTTCATTTTCTCACTCTCTGGTCCATAACTTGTATATTATAACTCCATTCATTGCTATCATCTGTTTTACAGTTACAGAATTTAATCAGATAAAACATCTTAAAGAAATAGTAGGTTGTCGGGATTGGATGGAGAGAATCACAAAAAGCAGCTTGCTGGGATTCCCATAGTGTGGGGTCTTGGCAAGAATGCCAAGACAGATATTAAGAATACATTCAGATCAAGAATGGCTTTTCAGAATTACTAATTCACTAATAAGTGCTTCTTTTCCTCTGACTTGTTGATTTGCTGATATTCCATCACCCTTCCATCCCTGGAATAAACTCTAGTAGATTATGCATATTGTCTTTAATTAGATTGCTGTACCATGTGATATGGCTAGTTTTCTTTTTAATATTAATACTACCTTAATTGGGCTTAGGGATCAACTAACATCATAAAATAAAGCATTTTCTCTTCTGATAGCCGGAAAGAACTTCAATTATATAGCTAGAAATCACTCTAGGGATGTCCATTCACTACATTTACCCCTGTCTCTCTTTCATGTACAAACTTTAAAAACTTCACCCCTTGCCAAATCTAGGTCCCCATCTGTTGACGGCAGCTTACAAGGTTAGAAGAAAATGGTATGCTTCACTTTGCAAGGCGGCTCTCAGATCTTCCCTCCCCTAGCACACCATCTCTCGCAGCAGTCTCAGCACAGAACATGCTTATTATTTTACTGAGAAAACAAAACCAACAGAAATCATCGAAGGTCTCCCAATGGAAAGTCTCAAAATCAACTTGCATCTGGATGTGGATGCTCTGGTTTCCACTGCTTAACACTACATAAAAAATAATAATGTTATTAATTAATTAATGATCCATGTTCCTCTAGTGAGATTGACACTCTATGGTCCTTTTACCTGAATACCAACCCTCACTTCACTAGGATTTTAGTTCTGAAAAAAAGGGTTTTAAATAAAATATGTCTTGGCCGGGTGTTGGTGGCACACGCCTTTAATCCCAGCATGCAGGAGGCAGAGGCAGGCAGATCTCTGTGAGTTCGAGGCCAGCCTGGTCTCCAGAGTGAGTGCCAGGATAGGCTCCAAAGCTACACAGAGAAACCCTGTCTCGAAAAACCAAAAACAAAATAAAAAATAAAAATAAAATAAAATATGTCTCCCTTCCATAATTTTTCCTTTGTCTAATTGTGGAACATATTCTCAGACATTGTGTATAACAAAGAGACAGTACTCAGTTTCCTCCCAGTGATAGAAGAGAGATCTACATGTTTATAGTAATGGCTTTGGCAAGGTAATTAGCTCTCTTGGTACCAGCATTTCCTTCTGGACATTTGACATGTATTCATGATTGAGAACACTTTGCAATTATAGAAGAGGGTAACTTCCCCGACCTGATAAAAGATATTATTTTAATAGTAGAGTTAGCATCCCAATGTTAAATGGCTGAATATTTCCCCCCTAAGGTTTTGTTGAAAGCAAGAATATGAATCCTCAAATCCATTCACCATTGAGTGGGATATAATAGTTGGCAAAGTAAGACAAGAATAATAGATGAAAGACAAGTGGACTAGAAAGCAGTAATACTATCTTTAGTCACAGACAATATTACCTGCACAGTCAATACTGCAGGATCGACACAAGTCCTAGAACTAATAAGTGAGCACAGAAAGTTTGCAACATCCAACATCAATACAAGTTATCCAATACATTTCCATATAACGAATAAAAAATTACAATTAAGAGAGCAGTTTGCAATATCCAGAAACAAAACATTAAGAGTAAGTCTAGCTATAGAACACTGCTCAAAGAAATTTAAGGAGACCCAAATCAAGGGAGAGAAGTAGCATACTCACAGATTTTAAAGTTTAGTATTTACAAGTTGCAAAGTCATTATATTTCTCATCAGTATTCCAGAGAAATAGATAATTTGACAGGATAATATAAAGATGCATGGGAAAATAAAATCATTTTAAAAGAGTCAAAACAACTTGATAAAAGAAGAAGGGATACAGATAACTAACACTATTTGGTTTTTATACTTACGTCTGTGTTTGATGTCCATTGCCACAAAATAAATCAATAAAAATTTAAAAAGCAAAGCTTCAGACTTACTATAAAGCTACATCAATGTCAGAACAGGTGTATATTATGTAGTCAGAACAACATACTCTTAAATGCACAATAGATCATGGTGAAAAATTTAAAAACTCCTAAAAATCAATTCAAAATGAAATCACGACTTATAGAACCTTTGGGATATAGCTAAGAGAAACTTTTATAGTTATGGGTACTAACAGTAAAGAATTAGGGGATGCTGGAAGGTGGCTCAGTAAGTAAGTAAAATGTGTGCTTCACAAGTCTGAGGGCCTAAGTTTGATACTCGATACCCATAACCCATGGTTATGCATGCCTGTAATGCCAGCACTGGGAAAGCAGAGGCAGGGGGAGTCCTAGGACTTTGCAGGAAAATGAATGGAACTGGAGATCATTATGATAACTGAAATAAGTAGAATCGGAAACACAAAATATTTCATATCTTCTCATATTTGTGGAATGTCTATCTGTCTGTCTGTCTGTGTCTACCATCTATGATATGAAAGGAGAATACAGAACAGTGGAAGAGGAGCATGGGAGAACCAAAGAAGCCCATGGCATGCAAGTGAATGAAATCAGAAAGGGATTATTTGGGGAAATAAAGATGACAGCAAGATGAAGACAGGGTGACAGATGGGGTAGAGTATTTGAATGGGAGAAAAATATAATGACAAATGTCGTGAGGAAGCATGCTACATTCTTGCTGTTTTTTCAAGAAATGTCAAATGGATCCTGTGAAATGGGGTTGAGGGAGATAATGGGATCTCCGTTGACCAGCAACCCTGAATATTTTTGTTAGATATAATTGAATGTTCTATATCTCTCTGCTCTAAAGGAATGAATGAATGAATGAATGAATGAATGAATGAGTGAATGAATGAAATACAGGGTAGTGAAGAAAAATGAATATAAGTTAGTGACTAAAATAAAATGTATACAAATAAACCCATCACATAATGAATATTTTACTTTCTTCAATAGTATCAAGGTAAATTAATCCAGCAGCAACAAATTTTCAATAAATGTCATTAAATCATTGGATATTCAAATGCAAAATAAATGAATATTGTCTCACATTATACATAAAAATTAGCCTGAGATGTATAACATACCTAAATATATAGAATCAATTCCAACATTTCTAAAAAATAAAAGATGAAATAACAGCTTTGTAATCTTGGTTAAGGTAAATATTCTCACATAAAATGAATGATATTCAAAATACAAAAGAAAACACTAGTATTTGAAAATGATGAAAATGAAAGATACTTCATTGTATAAAAAAATAAGCATAGGTAAGGCCTTTCTGAATAGAATCCTGATCTTTCAGGAAATAAGGCCAACAGGCTGTTAAATGGGATCTCAGGAAACCTAAACACTTCTGAACTATCGGAAAATAGTAAGTCAATGAGCATGACAACCCAGAGAGTAGGAGGCATGTTTTGCCAACTGTACATCTGATGGAGGAATGTTGTCTAGAATGAACAAAGAACTCAAAACCAAAGCACCAAGAAATAAAGAACCCAAGAAAAACAAAATGAGCTTGAGAACCAAACAAATAGTCCTTGAAAGAAACAGCTGGTAAATGATTTAAAAGGAGTTCCATACCCTTAGACAGCAAGGAAATGGCAATGAAAACACCTTTGAGATGCCATCTCAACTCAGTCAGAATGGCTGTCACTAAGAAAACTGCCATGAACTCTCAATGATAACATAACTGGTGCAGCCACTTTAAAAGTCCATCAGGAGGTTTCCACAAAACAAAACAAAACAAAACAAAAAAAACAAATTACCACATGGCCCAGCTATACCACTCTTGGACATACAGAAAAGGAGACTGTCTCCTACCACAGAAACATTTGTACATTCATGTCCATTGTTGGTCTATTTACAACAGCTAGGAAACGGAATCACCCAAGTTCCAGTAGATAACTACACTTCCACGACCATTGATATGAACATGATTACACTTTGTGAGTCACAAAAGCAAAACAAAATCACTTAGAAGTGGGAGGAGCACTTGTCATGAGGAATGGGGAGGAGCATGGGTAGGATGGGGAAAAGAGTAGAGATCTGAGTACGGGCAGAAAGCAACATAGACATGACACAGCAGGCAAAGAATTACTTTAATTTGAGAGAAAAAGAAATGTCAGTTCCTAAGTATGATTTAAATTTTGTTTAAAAAATACACAAAACATACATCTGACAGACCATCTTCATTTAAAATGTGAGTAATTGTTCTAAGAAAAAAGGCTGATTTTAAAGACCAACTGAAGCTATGAAGTCAGCCTAGTTTGCAGGCATCAAATGAGTGAGTGATGAAAATATGGTCTGTGCATTCACAACAGAGGATTTCTTATTCAGCCATAATGAACAATGAGATTGTATCATTTGTAGAAAATGCAGGAGGTCACCATGTTGTGGGAAACACGTTAGATATGGAAAATCATGCCTATCATGGTTTCTCTCATGTGAAGAATCTAAAAACAGACAAACATATATGACAATTTCAAAGTAGAAGAGTAGTTAATAGGAAAGAGAATTGAAGGACAAGATGAGGGGGCAAGAGAAGGAAGCATGATGCACACATGTATGGAAGTGACAAGAAACTCATTGATCTCTACCCCACTTTTCATTGGATTAGTTGGTGCTTTGGAGACTAGCTTCTTGAGTTCTTTGTAAATTGTGGAGATCAGCCCTCTGTTGGATGTGGGGTTGGTGAAGATCTTTTCCCATTCTGTTGACTGCCGTTTTATCTTACTGACTGTGTCCTTTGCCTTACAGAAGCTTCTCAGTTTCAGGAGGTCCCATTTATCAATTATTGATCTCAGTGTCTGTGCTACTGGTGTAATGTTCAGGAAGCAGTCTCCAGTACCAATTAATTCAAGGGTATTTCCCACTTTCTCTTCTAAGAGGTTCAGTGTGGCTGGATTTATGTTGAGGTCTTTGATCCATTTGGACTTAAGTTTTGTGCATGGCAATAGATATGGATCTATCTGCAATCTTCTACATGTGTGCATCCAGTTATGTCAGCACCTTTTGTTGAAGATGCTTTCTTTTTCCATTGTAAAATTTTAGCTTCTTTGTCAAAAATCAGGTGTTCATAGGTGTGTGGGTTAATATCAGGGTTTTCAACTCTATTCCATTGGTCTACCTGTCTATTTTTGTGCCAATACCAAGCTGTTTTCATTACTATAGCTCTATAATAGAGCTTGAAGTCAGGGATGGTGATGACTCTGGAAGTTCCTTTATTGTACAGGGTTGTTTTAACTATTCTGGGTCTTTTGTTTTTCCATATAAAGTTGAGTGTTGTTCTTTCAAGGTCTGTGAAGAATTGTGTCATAGTTTCTATGTTCTTGTTTTCTATCTGTAATAGCCAGAACCTGAAAGCAACCTAGATGCCCCTCAACTGAAGAATGTATAGAGAAAATGTGGTACATTTTCACAATGGAGTACTACTCAGCAGGAAAAAAAAAAAAACAATGGAATCTTGAAATTCGAAGGCAAATGGATGGAACTAGAAGAAACCATTCTGAGCGAGGTAACCCAGTCACAAAAAGACAAACATGGTATGTACTCACTCATATATGGATTTTAGACATACAGCAAATGATTACCAGTCTACAATCAACACCGCCAGAGAAGCTAGTAAATAAGGAGGACCCTAAGAGAGACATACGTGGTCACACAGAGAAAGGGAAAGGGACAAGATATTCTGAGAAAATTGGGAGTATGGGGGGAGGGGAGAGGGAGCTGGAAGAATGAGAAGGGGAGAAGAGCAGGGGTGAGAAGGACATGAGGGAGCAGGAAGGTTGAATCAGGGAAAGAATAGAGGAGAGCAAGATAAGAGATACCATAATGGAGGGAGCCATTATAGGTTTTAAGAGAAATCAGGCACTAAGGAAATGTCCAGAGATCTACAAGGATGAAACCAACTAACAATCTAAGCAACAGAAAAGAGGCTACCTTAAATGCCCTCCCCTGATGACTAACTTATATGACTTCCTAGAGCCTTCATCCAGCAGCTGATGGAAGTAGTAGAAGCAGATACCCACAGCTAAACACTGAACTGAACTCCTGGAATCTAGTTGCAGAGAGGGAGGAGTGATGAGCAAAGGGGTCCAGACCAGGCTGGAGAAAGCCACAGAAACAGCTGACCTGAACAAGGAGGAAGCTCATGGTCCCCAGACTGATAACTGGGAAACCAGCAAAGGACTGATCGAGACCCCGTGAATGTGGGTGTCAGTGAGGAGACCTCAGAAATCTATGGGGCTTCTTGTAGTAGATCAGTACATATCCCTAGCATAGGAATGGACTTTGGGAGCTCATTCCACATACAGGGATACTCCCTGAGCCTAGACATGGGGGAGGGCCTAGGCCCTATCTCAAAGGACATGACAGACTCTGAAGACACCCTCATAGAAGGGCTCATCCTCCCTGGGGGCCAGATAGGGTGTGGGATAGGTAAGGCATTAATGGGAGCAGGGGAGGAGGGGAGGGAGAGGGAACTGAGATTGACATGTAGAACAATCTTGTTTCTAATTTAAATAAAAAATGGAAAAAATAAAAGAAATCCATTGATCTAAAAAACAGAGTTATTTTACTCAAAAATATACACTCACTGCAAATCAACACAAGTAAAGATGCTTACCATCATTGATCACTAGGAAAATTCAAAAGACATTCATCAGCACACCCCTCAGAAGAGCCCCAAATAAGAAGATGGGCAGTACTAAGTTCTGGAAAGGATGTGAAAAAACTGGAGTTCTTTTTACTTTCTGATATAAGTCCAAAATGTTGTTGTTACTTTGGAAAGCATTTTACTAGTCTCATAAATTTAGACATTCATTTATCATCTGGATCATAATTGAACATGTAGGTATTATCGAAAAAAATAACAAACATTGGTTCCATAAAAAGACTTGTTATTAAATTTTCAAGTTAACTTTGTTCACAATAGTCAAAACTCAATCCAAATTTTCACCAACAAACCCTAAAAATCTCTAACCTCTTCTTTTGGCACTTAGTGTTTTTTAAGTTAGCAAATGAAGCCGTTATAGTTGACAAAGTTTTGCATTTACTTCTCAGCTCAGTAAAGAGAAAGCAATCCTAACATTGGTAGAGCATCAATGAAAACAGCAGATTAGAGAAAAAGCTAAGAATTCTAGCTGCAGAGTGGTGGATGGTATCACCACAGGACAATTCATGGGAATATACAAGAAGTTTCTCATTCAGGCATGTTGTCAGACTAAGGACTTCTGCTGTATCCAGACTGAAATAATCATACCTTAAGGAGTTTCAAATAGGATCTTTACCTCAAAGAGGGGACCTGAGTGGAGAATAGCTGAATCTATGAAATAAATTGGGGTGAATATCAAAATGCAGGGACTAAAATGATAAAGAAGTCATTCAATAAAGCAGTAAGAGCCAAAAAAGAAAAAGAAAGAAAAGAAAATGTACTATAAAAGAAAAAGGCTGAGAGTGGTTAGAATTAAGTAGTTATTCAACACTGGTTTATGAAGTACATAGTCAGATCCACATAGCTACTCCGCATTACCTAGCCCTCTCTTATGGAGGACACTCTTGAGATGTTAAGAGTAAATATACTGAAAGAATACAAAATATGAAAACAGATAGATGAAGGTTTTCAGCTCCAGATGTAGAACAGCAGAATGCTAGACTAAATCTTTAAGATAAATTATGGTGCACATAAAAATGTTCTGAGCTAAACACTCCTGGAATTAATAAGATGCATGGTTGCTCAATATTAATTCACATGGTTTATACCAAAGATTCATCTACATTCTACAGAGGGGAGATCATCCATTTCGTTCTTCTTTGTACAGAACTTCTGAACTCCCAGAGAAAGCCTATGATAATTAATAGAGGGCTGCTAGTAATTTGTGTTTAGAGAAAAAATGAATGTTTTATACATAAAAATGATATTTCCAGCAAACTACCAGTAAAAATTACCTTTTGAGGGCTTTTTAAAAAGAAAAATTACAAGTTATTTTGGTTTTTCTAGACTTTCTAGTGAAACATATCCCACTCTAACTAAGTGGTTACCTTGAGATATGATCTCCGAGTATATGACCTGTTTCTAGCTACCTCTACCCTCAGCTCACCTTGACTTAGTGTCATGATAAATTCCTAAACACCCATCTAGTTAGAACTGAATGGGGATGGTATTCCAGGAATATTAAACTAATATATTTTCCCATTCTCCTGCTTATGACACCTTGCATTTCCATGCCTATTTTATCAGATAATACTAGATGCATCTGCCAATAAGCCTTGTTCTTTGTTGTTCCCCAGCACAAAACAGAAACATTAAGAGTCTCCTGAAAAGAATGCTATGTCCAAAATGGGAATATTTGGATCGTAGTTTAAAAATAGTTCATGAAGTGATCTGAACATAGAAAGTGTAGAAAAGTACCTCTCAGATCTCCTGCAGTTCAGGAGATGGGAGGGAAACAAAAATGTATTATTCAGATTCCAAAAGCCCTTTTGAAGATAGCAGAAAAGGACCTGCAGGAAGCAGAAGTGCTTAAGGTTCCAGAGTCACTCATTTAACTCTGGATAGATTTGTCTCTGAGGCGGGGTCCTATCATAGTTTCAAATCATTTATTTAAGACTCTGAAAGTCCCCCACCCTGCTCTTAGTTGCCTGAGTAATTTCAACCCCATCCCTCCAGAAGCCACCACATGACAGGCACGTGTCCTGTGTCCTCAGTTGTCGGGACTTGTCAGTGCCCTTGCTCTGAAAGCCTTCTCATTAGGTTGTATACACTGTTAGCTTCAAAATCCAATAAAATTACTTAATGTGTCTTTTAATGAAGTACAAGGTTTTGGGCAAATAGCTTGTCAATCTATACATATAAAGATTTATACCTTTGTGTTTTTCATTATGTTTCATAACAATTGAAAACTACATGATGCATATTGGTTGTATAGTACAAGGCTATTGCCATGAGAACTAAAAACAAAACAAATAAATATAAAACTTACTGAAATTAAACTTCAAAAATCTCAGAAAGAAAACTATAAAGGGTGTTTCAAGAGTACAACACTAAACTTGCCATAATATGCTGAATGTTGCATATTAATGTAAAGGCCATTTGAAACACAATGAGATGGTGTTTATCGCATTATACCTCTTGTATCCACAGCATTTTTCATGGGGCACAAAATCACAGTAATTCATGAATTTAAATGAAACCTAGAGTTTAAATGTGCACATTTGAGCAGCAGGTGCAATAACAATTTAGACAGCTTTATACATGAGAGTCTGTACTGCTGAAAACATGACCCCAAGATGCAGTAGAAGTGGATGGGTGAAGAGGACCTGGAAGAGGACACCAGGTAGAAGATCACTACAGGCAAGACACCGTGTTCACTGACGCCATACATGTGAACAGTGATCATCCCTGCCTAAGGGTTTAGAGTAACATGTTCAAATTTTTCTCCAGTTAATACATTTTGTGGTAAGCACAGAAGCAATACTAAACAAAACAGATTTTAAACTCCAACTTCCTGGTGATGACCCTGGTTCTGCACATGGGTTTTCTTACACTGAACCTCTCCATTACGATGAGATGCTGAAAAAACAGTAAAAATCAAATGCTCTGATCTACAATAGTGGACATTTCCTCCTGCATTTTTTTTGTTTTCCAAACAGTTTAATTTGTTATTTTTAGTTGTAAGTTTTCCTTTATTTTTTTTCCATGTATCTTGGCCCTAGTTTTCAAGTTCCAGCATTTATTCTAGAAGATCATTAATATTACACTCACACAAGTCATATGGATGATAATTGGGGTATATGGATATAAGTGTTATATTTGATTAAAATGCACAATCTTTTATGCTGAATTTTTATTTTTATTTAAATTAGAAACAAGCTTCTTGTACATGTCAATCTAAGTTCCCTCTCCTTCTCCTCATCGCCTGCCTCTCACCGACCCTTATCCCAACCCCTTTCTGCTCCCCAGGGAGGGTGAGGCCTTCCATGGGAGATCATTAAAGTCTGTCATATCATTTGGAGCAGGGCCTAGATCCTCCCCAGTGTGTCTAGGCTGAGAGAGTATCCCTCTATTTGGAATGGGCTCCCATAGTTCATTTGTGTACTGGGGTAAATACTGATCCACTACCATAGATTGTCCAGACCTCCAAACTGACTTCCTCCTTCAGGGGGTCTGGATCAGTCCTATGCTGGTCTCCTAGCTATCAGCCTGGGGTCCATGAGCTCCCCCTTGTTACGGACAGCCATTTCTGTGGGTTTCTCCAGCCTGGTCTTGACCCTTTTGCTCATCACTACTCCCTCTTGCAACTAGATTCCAGAGTTCAGCTCAGTGTTTAGCTGTGGGTGTCTGCTTCTGCTTCCATCAGCTACTAGATGAAACCTCTAGGATGGCATATAAGGTAGCCATCAATCTCATTATCAGAGAAGTGCATTTAAGGTAGCCTTCTTGACTATCACTTAGAATTTTAGTTTCCTCCTTCATTTTTAAGTTCTTTCAGGTAACATAATTTTTATTTACTCTATTTCATACCTTCTATAGCATTAAATTATGTCATGCCACCATATGCAATTAAACAATTAATAAGTGGCCATAAATAGTAATGGAACCATGGAATCTTATCATTTTGATCTTATTATAGGATGTCTATCTATTATTCTAATAACTTCACAGAGTTCCACGAGAATTATGAAATTTCCTTCTAGACATTATCTTTATTGAAGAAGGTATCTCATTTGATAAAGAACTTTAGAGTTGAATTAAGATAAATTGATGTCATTTATCATTCTAAAAAGGAAGAGACAGATGTTTTGCTTTCTTTCCAGGATGGAGAAAGGTGTGGGAGGTTGTGATAATCTAATGATCAAAGTAACCATGACAACAGCTTTCAGACTCATTACAAGTGTTATTTTCATATACTCTCTGTTGGTCAAAATAATACTCTATTCTTGCAAACAAAGTCTGTTTCTACTGAACCTTCTTTTCATGGTATACCAGAATCCTTAAGATTGTTCATCCATCCAGTAGCAACTAACATTCAAGAATATTTCTTTTTGTCATAAATACCTCAACATGGCAAGCTCTCAAGATACCACAAATAACCTCTGATCCCTCAAACACTCAGGAGTGCTACACTCACTACAAAGGACATTATTTTTCAACACTGTTTTCTCTCATCACAAGAGTGGGAACAGTTCTCATCTTCACTGTTCTGGCATACCTTTGTTGGGGATCCTCAGGAAGGGAGAAGCACCATGCACACTCACAGTCACAAGACCCTTAGCCCTAAACAAAGCCAATGGATCGCACATTCCTACACAAACAGGACACAGACTCTCATACCCAAAACTAAACTCTAAGCAATTAAACAATATTTCCCTCCATGCTATTGATGCTATCTGAAGCTTTAAATTAAATTTTAGGCAATATTTTGGGTTTTGTCATGACTTTTCAAAACCAGAACAAAGAATGTACACTGTTATTTAAACTAATATTCAACTGGAGTGAAAACTGGATCATAGTCCTAAAGACCCTCTGGAAAAAGATAGGTGTTACTTTTTAAAGTTGCCCCTGTTCATTCTAAAGCAAAGCCAATTAAGATTTTTCCCTTTCTGAATGATCTTAGTTTTGTTCATTTTAGCAAAATTGTACAATTAGAATTCTGGTGGAGATTAAGATGATTTATATGAAATGCTCCTGGGCAAGAAGATGCATGTGCATGTGCCTTTCTGTGGCACTCGGGGTGATATGTGTGCTCCTGTCATAGCTAAGCATAGTGGAAGGAAATGGACCATTAGTGACTACTGGGCAGTGAAGACATTGCATGCCTCTAGTTGCCCACAGCCCAGGTGTATCAAGCAAACCTAGTATCTGAATAGTGATTAGAAATAAAAGCAGAAATAAAAGTCATTTTGTATTTTCATTTCCCAGAAACTAAACAATCATATGTAACACAGTCTATCCAGAGAAGCCTCCAAGAAAGACAAGGAGGAGAGTATGGAAAAGGAGAAGATGAAGATAATGGTCATGATGATGATAAGGTCTACTTGTGGGACCCCTAACAATAGGAACAGGGACTGTCCCTAAACACTTTGACTGGCTTAATACATCAATAATATTAAGATGCAACAACAGCATTTAAATTCCACAAAACTTATTATAAGGAAAATGTATACCATGGCATTTCCTTAATAGTAAAAAAAAGTGTCCATAATAACTAACCTTTCTTTCATCACTTTCAGCAAAGTGCCTATAACATATCATTTATGCTAATATCCAGCCAATGTAATACATGCTATTTGTCTCCATCCCACAAAAGGCCATTCTGCCTACAGGCATAAGTGCTGCAGCCCAAGTCTGTCACTTGGAAGCTTGTGACTTTGGGCAGTTATTTAAACTTGTCTGAATCTCATTTTCCTGATATATAAAGAGTGACTATTTCTCTATTTTCTAGAGTTGTTACAAAACTTAAATGGATAAAGGACTGTGAAATGCCTAAATAGCTAATTAACTGTGATTACTACAGATGAAATGGAAGTATCAATGAAGAGATGGGAAACTGGGAAATTTGCATAGTGTTGGCAAGATTATAAAATGGAGAATGTTTTTACATTTTTCCAAATCTGGAGATTGAACTACCATATGATCTAACCATTCTACTTTAGGCTATTTATTCCAAATAAATATAATAATACATTCATGGACTCTGCAATGTTAGTCATAATAGCCAAGAAACTCAAACAACCTAAGTAACCATTAATATGCCATTTAGACTTCATTGAAAAATGTGATGCATGTACACATGTGAACATGCACACAGGAAATATTCAGCATGTATAAGACAATCTTGCATTACAACAATATGGGTGAACTGTAAGACATATAAGTGAAATAACACAACTATAGAAGGAGAAAAACTGCATGGTCCCACTTACATACAGACTTTAAATTAGTTAAATCCAGAAGTAGAAAATGGTTTCCTTAGACTTGGAGCACAGGAAATGGAGAGACAGCTCAAGCAATCATGTAAAGTTGTAACTATGCACAATGAATGAGTACTACTAGATCTCTGCTGGACAATGCTGTGCCTGGGGTTAACAGCACTCTGTTGCACACTTAAAGCCTGTGATAAGTGCATCCATCATGTAAAATTAATGTTCATGAGTTTATTAACTCAGATTCTGAATTCAAGTCAGAATTCAAATTGGAACCTGCTACCTAGGATCCAATGATTTCAACACATTTGTAAAAAATTCTAAAATAAGAAAAGTCATGTGCTATTCCTGAAGGACAGGAGACTCTGAGGCAGACTTGGACAGAAATAATAGTACCACTTCTTGGGCAGGTCACATAACAGTAAGTCAAAACTTGACTCAAGTGAAATAAAGGCCTTAATATTTAACTTGTAGCATAATTTAATTAAGTGGAAACAACTTTCCAAGACCACACAGGAAGAGCACACAAAGCTAAGATTGACTGCTTGCTTTTACTGCAAATACTCTAGGTTCTAAAGCCAACAACATTGTAGTTCCAACACAAGAAGCACCCTACGAGTATGTTCCCTTATTGCAACAGACACACTATTGTTAATAAACTCAAATGTAAATACATTCTGGTGTTATTAGAATCCTGTGATAAACAGTAAAAAATCACTTTAACTGTTTATGTATTTTGTACATTTTTCTAATGAAAGAATTAAGATAGTTATTTCATTCTAAATGCTTAAGTGTAAAAACACATTTTTCCAGAATTAGAAAATCCTGTCAATTTGTGCATTGGCGGCATGTACCTTTAATCCCAGCACTCAGGAGACAGAGGCAGGGGGATGTCTGTGAGATTGAGGATAGCCTGGTCTACAGAGCAAGCTCCAGGTTGACCAGAGCTATTCAGAGAAACTCTGTCTCAAGAAAGGAAGAAAGAAACAAAGAAAGAAAGGAAAGAGAGAAGAGAGGGAGAAGAAAGAGAGAAGAGAGAGGGAGGGAAAGAGAAAAAAGAAAAGAGCGAAAGAAAGATCTGTCAATATTATAATTAATTAAAAAATAATTAAATACAAAAATAATTGCATCCAGTGTGTCAGATTAGCACTGCCACAGATAACTGTCCAAGATCTTTAAACTATATGATAATTAACATTTATACTAAGGCAGTGGTTCTCACCCTTCCTAATTCTGTGACACTTTAATTCAATTCCTCATGTTGTGGTGAGCCCATGCCCCTCGCCACAGCCAAAAATTATTTCCATTGCTATTTCATAACTGCTACTATTATGAATCATAATGTAAGTAGCTATGTTTTCTTATGATCTTAGGTGACCCCTGTGAAAGACTCCTTCCACTACCAGGTTGAGAATCACTGTATTACAGTAACAAATTTTCAAGAAATACATCAGGAACAAAAAATGTCCATATATAAACATTTTAACGCCTAAACAAAATACACATACTTGTGCATAGTAAGTGGCATGCATCATCTATGATACTAAAATCCAGAAGCATCTACTCTTTTTTTTATTTTTATCATTGTCTTAGACCAATTTTAAATTAGAAACAGGCTTCTTTTACATGTCAGTCCCAATTTCCTCTCAATCCCCTCTTCCTCCACTCCCCCACCCCTTATCTCAAACCCTTTCTGCTACCCAAGGAGGGTGAGGCCTTCCATGGAGGATCTTCAAAGTCTGTCATATCATTTGAAGCAGGGCCTAGACCCTCCTCAATGTGTCTAGGCTGAGAGAGTATCCCTCTATGTGGAGTGGGCTCCCAAAGTCCATTCATGTACGAGGGGTAAATACTGATCCACTACCAGAGGCCTCATATATTGCCCAGACCTCCAAACTGACATCCTCATTCAGGGGGGTCTGGAACAGTCCTATGCTGGTTTCACAGCTATCAGTCTGGGGTCCATGAGCTCCCCCTCGTTCAGGTCAGCTGTTTCTGACTGTGGCAAACTGTAACTTTTAAATGAAACAGAAAATATAAAATTTAATTGACTTTCTAAGTACTAACAACAATAGTTGAACAGATGTCCTTATTGTATAAATATGCATCCTTTGGATATATGCCTAAGAGTGGATCTTGTGGTAGACTGATTCCCAGTTTTCTGAGGAACCACCATACTGAATTTTTTTATTTAAATTAGAAACAAGCTTCTTTCACATGTCAATCTAAGTTCCCTCTCCCTCTCCTCCTCTCCTGCCCCTCACCGACTCCCTATCCCATCCCCTTTCTGCTCCCCAAGGAGGGTGAGGCCTTCCACGGAGGATCTTCAAAGTCTGTCATATCATTTGGAGCAGGGCCTAGACACTCCTCTCAGTGTGTCTAGGCTGAGAGAATATCCCTCTATGTGAAATGGGCTCCCAAAGTTCATTTGTGAAAGAAGGTAAATATTGATCCACTACCAGTTCAGGATGTTGAGCACTTTCTTAAGTGTCTTTCAGCCATTTTAGATTCCTCCATTGAGAATTCTCTATTTAGTTTTGTACCCTGCTTTTTCATTGGATTAATTGGTGTTTTGGTGACTAGATCCTTGAGTTCTTTGTAAATTGTGGAGATCAGCCCTCTGTCAGATGTGGGGTTGGTGAATATCTTTTCCCAATCTGTGGGTTGTCGTTTTGTCTTCTTGACTGTGTCCTTTGCCTTACAGAAGCTTCTCAGTTTTAGGAGGCACAGTTATTAATTGTCAATCTCAGTGTCTGTGCTACTGGTGTTATGTTCAGGAAGTAGTCTTCTGTACCAATTCGTTTGAGAGTACCACCTACTTTCTCTTCTAAGAGGCTCAGTGTGGCTGAATTTATGTTGAGGTCTTTGATCCATTTGTGCATGGTGATAGATATGGATCTATCTGCAGTCTTCTACATGCCAGCATCCAGTTTTGCCAGCACCATTTGTTGAAGATGCTTTTTTTTTCATTGTATAATTTTAGCTTCTTTCTCAAAAATCAGATGTTTGTAGGTGTGTGGGTTAACATCAGGGTTTTCAACTCTAGTCCATTGGTCTACCTGTCTATTGTTGTGACAATACCAAGATGTTTTAAGGACTATAGCTCTATAAGAGAGCTTAAAGTCAGGAATGGTGATGCCTCCAGATGTTCCTTTACTGTACAGAGTTGCTTTAACTATCCTGGGTCTTTTGTTTTTCCATATAAAGTTGATAATTGTTCTTTCAAGGTCTGTGAAGAATTGTACTGGGATTCTGATGGAGATTGCATTGAATCTGTAGATGGCTTTGGGCAAGATTGCTATTTCTACTATGTTGACCCTACCTATCCAAGAGCATGGAAGATCTTTCCATTTTCTATTATCTTCTTTAATTTCCGTCTTTAAAGACTCAAAGCTCTAGTGATGCAGGTCTTGGAGATAAGCTTGGGCCTGATTCCCTACTTCTCACTTCTACTATTTATGGATCAGTCACAGAGAATTCTTTGCCCAGCATTCCAAATCACAGGCTCAATTTTCATAAGGGTCAGAGATCAACACACACTGGTTATTTAGTAGATGCTATAATTTCAGTACAGACAACTAGGACATCTGTGAAATGTGTGCTGCTGAATTGTGAAGCCAATTATTGTATAAAAATTGAAACCTAAAAATGATTGGGCCAATAAGACCACTTAATGATTTCATTGCTTTAAAAGATCTATATTTTATTTTCATCAGTACATGCATTAGACTCTTAGCACTACTGTAATATACTATACTCTCACAGTCAGGGGTTCTAAGATCCCTAAGAGTTCTTTGGAAGGATCTTTATTTCCTTCTTCACTTCTTGTGGTAACAATAATTCTTGGTGCTCTCACACTTGAAGCTTCATAACCCCAATGTCTGCCTCCATTATTACTTGGTCCTTTTGCAGTACATATCTCTTTGTCTCTCCCTCTTGGCATAAGGACTCAAGCCACACTGTTTTAGAAACTCATAGTTGTCCAATATGTCTATACCTTCAATACTTTGATTTGCAAAAGTCTATTGCTAAATAAAATCATATTTGGGGTTACAATGTACACAAATTTGGAAAGGGAAAGGGAATACTATAGTAACTTTATATTTATTTGTGAATATTAACATTTAAAGTATATTTGAGTTCCATGATTCCATGACTATGTGACCAAATGGACCTATGTCTAATACAAATATACACATTAAATATTACCCCATATTATCAATTTTCTAATGGATAAAATATTACCCAAACAAAAATCCAATATACAAAAACATCAGTATCACCTTGTCTTTCTAAAGTGGTCCATATAGATCATTAATTGTGACCTAAGTCTCAGGAAAAGTAAGAGAATAAACTGTCTATGTGTTATGTGCATCTATTCAGGTATTAGAGAACACTAGAGAATGAAGAACAGACTCATTACTCATGAGTAGAAACCCTGGAGTGGAACTGCTGAGTCACAGGGTAAATTTAAAGTTCTAAGCAATCACAACTGTCTTGTAAAAGTGACTGTAATTTTACATTTCTGCCAATAATGAATGGGCATTATAGCTTCTCTGTACCCTTGCCAACACTTGGTATTGTCTTTTTTATTATATCCATTAAAATTACATTATAATTGTAGCTTGTATTCCCTTAGTGAATAATGATGTACCAGGTAGTCTGCTTGGTGCAGATATTAAAAACTGAATAATACATAATCCCTGTCCTTAAAACACTACCAATATTATTATGAATCATCTCATTCTAGAAAATATAAGACTAATTGTGTTCAATTTAACAGACCAGCACTGCCATAATATAGCTAAGCTGTCCAAGAGACTTTCTTTATATGGTCACTGTCATAGATTATAGATAATATATAATATTATATCATAATATTAAAAGAAAAGAGTCAAGAAAATCTGCTAATTAAAAGTTATGCTTGCTGTTGTAATGCCTTTCAGTACCTATTAATGAACAAAATTTAAAACAAGATATATGTTTTGTGCATAATTTATGCACACATGGTTTACATCAGTGACATTCACAACATCTAACTCTTAACCCCTTTGGGAAATGAATTACTGAGAAATCTATGAAAGAGCTGAAGAGAACTGCAGCACACAGCTAAATCATATCTTTTACCAAGTGGCTTTAGAAAATCTGAATATTCTTTCTATGAACAAAGAGTTTTGTTGAGATCCAACTAAACAAAGCCCAAGGTTGTATTCTAGTTTTCAATTTATCAAGTGTTCCTTCAATATACTTCATATTTTTAAAGCAATCATGTAAGACATTCTATCAGTGACTTCATTGTCTTTGAAAGGCATTTGCAATAATAGAGAGTGTAACTATATTTAAGTTTCCTCAGGGGGAAAAATGACCACTATTATTTTAGAAGAATTTCCACAAAGATGATTTTTAACACAATAGATTTTCCAGTGAATGGTATCAATCATTTTGCTAGCAGGTCCTGTAAAATGAGGTTGAGGCAGATGATGAGGTATCCGGCAATCAGCAATCCTGATAAAACTGAATGTTCTTAATCTCTCACTTTCTGTGATTGCAAAGCCATACAAATGAATCACATACATGAATACATTTTCTTAATGTTTGGTTAAAGATAACTTTTTAGTCCCTCAGATAGTCTACCTGTGAACTCCATATAAAGTTAAACTAGAACAAAACAAATCTAGAAATTTCAAATTATATACAAAGCCGAAGAATATTAAGTCCCTATCAAGAAGAAGAGATACTGAGACTATGTCCATAAGAACCCCATTGCAGACACAATATCAGACTACCCTCTAAACTGCTAACTCTCTATCTATGCATTAGTGTAGCTCTCAAATCTCAACATAGAAGTTTCTTTGTGCAGTGAACAGCAGTTAATGCAGAAACTCACAACGGATCAAGGTGCAAACAATAAATGTTAGTGAGTGTTTAGCCACAATGAGACACCTGTATCAATCCCTCCCCAGCCTTACTCATGAGGCTCTTGACAGTTGGTGGCTTCTGTGGGAGGGAGAGTAGGTTTTAATTAAGGGTATAGTCCCTGGTAGGTCAGTCATGCTCCAGTACATGGGCCTACAACCATGAGTATATGGATAACTCCATTGGTTATGTAGAGAGAGAACAAAGAGCACATGAAGTTGTTGGAGGAGTATAAAAGTGGGGGTAGGTCTGGGAGGGATTGGGGAGAAAGTTAGGTGAATATGTTTAAAAAATTAAATAAAACTCTTAATTAATAAAAATACACTTTAAATTCCTAAATAAAGATGAGAGGGCTGACACAATGCCATACTGAATACATCAAAATGTGAAATTATATTTTTAAAAGAAGAAAAAAAAACAAGACTGGAACCTTTTAAGAGTTCTACATATGAGAATAATTATTAGCAAGGCCTATAGAAAAATCTTGTTTTTAGTCATTATCCATTATATACTATTTAAACACAAACTGTCACCCTCATATTGGTTGGCATTTCCTTGAAAAGAATTCCTTTTTATTTCAAAAAGCTTCTGGCTTAGTTAAGAAAAAATTATAAAAGTTTTCTAGGAGCTAACACTTGCTGGGTACATACTTCCTACCAGATATAATCTTTATATGGATTACTTCAATCCTCACAAGGAACAGGGACCTTGTTATTACCATTTTATAGATAAGGAAATGACTTAGAGACCTAACTCATACCATCACTCCAACCATCTCTAACTGAATCAAGTGGCTTGAATCCCTAACCACCATCTATAGCGCCTTTTGCACCATAGCTATGAGTAAAGGATGCATGGAAGACAACAGAACTTATAGCAGACATGCTAAGAAAGCATGCTGGCTTGCCCGAGTCAGCAAAGGTTTCACAGGTTTGCTCTTGCTCTGAAAATAAGCAGGGATTTTCCAGACAGAAAACAAACTTGAGAAACATTCCAGGTTGTGGGCAAATGTGTTAGAACACTAAATGTTCGGGGAAACAAGAAAAGTAACCATTCTATCAGTTTGCAATAGCCACTGTAATAAGTTAATGCCAATCTCTTGGCTTACGGCAAAAGAAGTAATTCCCTCACATCTCTCGGGGATAGATGTCTAAAATTAGTTGCTCAGCACAAATCAAGGTGTCAACGGCCACTCCCCTTCAGAAGCTTCAGAAGTTCATTCCTTGACTCTTTTAGCATCTAATGGATGTCAGCATCTGTTGTCTGCTTACTCATTACTCCATCTTTCAAGCCTAGCACCTTGATAATGAGTTACAGCCACCTAGACCACATCTAATTAGTTAATTTTCCTGAGACACTATGTGCACTAATTTAGAAATTTACCTTATTAAAATCATCCCATAGAAAACAGTGGTCAGTGCTCTATTAGTCTGAAGGTCCCAGAGCTAGGGAACACATAAATGCTGAGGAGAACTACCAACCCCAAAAGGCTTGGAAGGAGAAAAGGGTCACTTAGGTGAATCTTTCTAGGGGGATTTTCTGTGCAATAAAAAAAGATTATCTTAGCCAGTGGTCCTTAGAACTTTTTCATCCTACAACTGCCTAAACTACATCATTTCTTTTACAAAAACTGCATCGCACAACTACAGTAATTTGGGGCTGCTAAAAGAAGAGATTATCATCTCTCTGAGAGCACCGGGGACATTCAATAAATGTTGAAAAGAGGGAAACACCAGGCAAAGACTGGAGAACAAGAAAGCTACAGGGAGACTGCGGATCCTGAGGGTTTGACAAGCAGGTGCTTCTGCAACCATCACATCACTATTCATAGATGTGTGGTTCTGGGCCAAAGAATCCTGCTCTGAGAAACAATGCCTGAGCCATTAGCCCCAGGAGACATCAATCAAGCCTTCCAAGACACAGTTAGCTCAGGAGGGAATTTAAAACTTAACTGGATCAAAAATTGCTTCCAAGCAGGTTTCCCCCTAATCTAATCGAAACTAAAACTTGAGAAACCAAAGGAATTCTATGTTCCTTCAAATTCTGCTCTCTACCTACATCTCAATCCTATTTTAATCATTTTTAATTTTCAAGTACAAAGTCTTTTGGTCCAATGTAATGCAGGTATGAATTGCCTTTTGGAAGACATTTGGATGTCTGCCTACATCCTCACATCTCTCTCTACCTGGAGCTTCTCTCCTTTATTCTCTCCAGAGTTCAGTCTTCAGCTTGAGTCCTACTCAGCTCCTGGGAACTTGATGGAACCATGCCAGATAGCAGTCATTAAACCTCTTCAATGTTCCTGCCACTTCTACAGGAGGCTTAGAGGTCATTGAGGATGAACCCTCCCTCATGTTAGCTTTGAGTCCCCTGGGAGCACCAACAAGGTAAACATCAGTTTTGCCATTTCTTGGGATTTTCATTATCATTTGATTTGTCATTTTAATTATCATATACAAAACAAGCTGCTTCTTCTGGGTGAGAGAAATGGAAGCTAAATTCTAAGTCTGACTCTTGGTGGAGAGCTGACATCCTAAACAACCTGAGACATGACATACCATTGTTGCCTCAGTTTTAAGTCCTAATCCTGGGCCTGCAGAGAGTACTTGCTGCTTTTAACCAGGGGGACCTGGGTTTAGTTCCCAGCACCCAGAGCCAGCTATTATTATTCCTGTTCCAGGGGACCTTGACACCCTCCTCTGGTCTCTACAGGCCCTGCATATATGTATGTGGTATATTTACATGCAAGTAAAACACTTACATTTTAAAAATAGAAAAAGAAATTTAAGACTAAAGCTAATACAGCTGGGCCTATCAATCACTGGGTCATGACTCCACCCCTATCCCCACCACAACCACATACACACAATTCACCTGAAGACCCGCTAAGGAGAGGGGAGAACTAATTCTCCCCTTAAACGGGTCATGTATTTACCTGCATTTCTACAACGCAGCACTGCTGTGCCTACCAACTCTTCTGAGTCCTAATTCAGACAAATCAGTACTCTAAACCATCCAAGTACAAACTCAGAACTCAGAATACCTTCGCCTTTCCCTTCTTTCTATGGGTAAGAGTTCTTTCTCGTGCTGGCCAAAGCCTAAACTTGCTTTCCCAAACACTCTGGGCTTTCTCATTTTTTTTCTCTGAAGCTGCCCCACCCAACCCTACCATGCCATGGCTTGCCAGGCTCCAGGACTAATGCCCTTTTGAACTTGTTGAGATTAGCTACCAAACAGCACCCCCAAAGTTCTGCGCACACCTCCATGGTCATAGTATTAAAAGCACTGGGTCTACTGGGAGCTTCTATGATCAGCAAGACAGCAGGTGCTGGGGTGCTCCAGCCATCTGGGGCTAGGCTTTGGACTCCCTCACCTCATTTAAACTGTGTACAGCTGTACTTCAATGAAGTGTCCATCAGGTTCTTTTAAGTACCTATATAAGAAGTAACAGTAATTTTATGAAGACATTGGAGACAAAGTCCTCAATGAGGAATCACGTGAGCAGACTGAATTCCTAAGGAAAATTGGTGTGACTGCAGGGGTCGTGGGAGAAAACTAAGATGTGTCCCAGAAACTTATTTAAAACAAAACTAATGAGGGACTGATTTTTGATTTTTAGCCAAACCATTATTCCTTAAATTTTCATACATGAGAAGCTCTCATTTAAATTTTTTGAATATCTATAATAACTGTACATCAGCGGCAAGAGCATACTATAGTGTTCATGATTTAGTACTCAAGAGGCTTATAGAAGATGATTAGAGAAAAGTGTCAGTTAAAAAGTACCAGCAGTATTTAGTTGGATTTGGGGAGTGTGTTCTGAACAACTTTTCTTAAGCCCAAAATAAAATCATAAAATGTATGGGTTTGAATAAAACAGAAATGAGGAGTAAATGAGCCAAGTTCTTATCTTGAATTTGATAGCTGTCACTTAAATGAAGGTCTGATGTACTGTGATTGGCATAGCTTTCTTTTGGTTTTATTCTATGACAGAAAAGTGGCCTATGGCTTCTTCAGTTACAATACCCCCTACCCACCCACACCCACACGCAGAATCCACCATGTACTCGGCAGAGTTCTAAGCACTTCCTATATTTTCTCTCATTTTATATCCCTAACAACTTCATGAAGCAGTACAGCTACTGAAACTGAGTCACAGGGTTGAAGGAATTTGTCCAAGGTCACACAGCTGGTAAGAAACAAGTCCAGCCTCAGAGATGGCTTTAGCACTGAATACATGCCAGGCATGAAGCCACACTCTTGGTTCTATTACCTCATTTCAATATGAGGTTTGAACTTTATTTTTAAGATTAGACCAATGGTAGTTTTTTTCTATATCCATTTGTATGACACGGGAGTACTTTAATCCATCCTGACTCTCTAATGTATTTAGAATAAACTGGGTTTTATCTGAAAAGTTAAGCAATTCTTCTCTCTTTCAGTATTTCAGTGCTAAAAGATGGGTACCCTCTACTCCTCTAGTCTGTGTCAATTAAGCCTCTGTGGGTGACAAAGCAGGTCCTAGAAAGATGCCAGGAATCTAGCTCAGCCACAGCAGGACCTGTGAAAGGCAAAGAAAGCCTTCAGGGAATAAACTGACCAGGTGTCAAGGAACACAGAGAATGCTGGAGGAAGCACAGTGAGGATGCAGTCCCTGTTTAATAAGAGGCTGCTGGTGGGGGTTGTTTTTAATCTTTTTACTCTTTATTCTGGCTCTCTGGGGGGCCCCAACACACAGCTCCCCAATAAATCACATGGAGGAAGCTTATTACTTATAAGCTCCCAGCCTTAGCTTGGCTTGTTTCTAGCCCGCTTTTCTTAACTTAAATTATCCCATCTACCTTTTTTCTCTGGGCTTTTACCTTTCTCTATTTCTGCATGTATTTTCTTTTCTTCTTACTACACGTCTGGCTGTGTAACTGGGTGCCTGGTCCCTTCTTTTCTCGCTCCTTGATCTTCTACCCCAGATTTCTCCTCCTATTTATTCTCTCTGCCTGCCAACCCCGCCTATCCTTTCTCCTGCCTTGCTATTGGCCATTCAGCTCTTTATTAGACCAATCAGGTGTTTTAGGCAGGCACAGTAACAAAGTCTCACAGAGTTAAACAAATACAACATAAAAGAATGAAACACATTTTCACATCATTAAGCAAATGTTCCACAACATAAACAAATGGAACACATCTTAAAATAATATCTACAACAGTCTGTGGTATAGCATGGAATGGAAGGAATTTCTCTGCAGCCTACCAATGCTAACTGCTCCCACACTGGAGATTCGCCTTCATACTAATTTTCTGGGTTCCAGGAAAGACTATCCGAGTGAAAAGTACCCACTATCTTCTCACCAAGTAGAATTTACCTGCAGATGTTCTCAGCCCATCAAAACACTCTCTTTTCTTTTGCAGATAGCATGTCTATGATGTCACTCCAATTGGATCTCTCTGCTGTGTATGTCAAACTAAGAGGCACTCTACAGGGACCACATTCATAGTTCTTATCATGCTTCTTCCATTGCTCATCTTTCTTCTTCCAATCATAAGCTGGTGGAAACACACTCAGCTGCTTCACAATTCACAAAGTGAAAGTGTGGGGGGAGGGGTGGCTTTTATTGTTGTTGATGCCTGTGTGTATGAGATGTTGCATGTGCATAGCATATACATACATACATACATACATACATACATACATACACATATATATATGTCAGAGGCTCATTTCAGCTATTTCCCACTACCTTATTTTCTTAAGACAGTACAAATCACCAAAGACATAATTTGTTTCCCTTTCTACCACTTTAATGGTAACAGTGTAGCCAATGTAAATTAACATACAGAAGTACATAGTGTTTTTAAAGAAAGCTAGTATAAGAGGAACAAGTTAAAAAAGATGAACATATAGCAATGTTGCTCAACCTGTGGGTGGGCCACAACCCTTTTGGGATCAAATGACCTTTTCACGGGGATCAGCAAAGACCACTGGAAAACACATACTTTACATTATGATTTGTAACAGTAGCAAGATTACACTTATGAAGTATCAATGAGAATAATTTTAAGGTTGAGGCTCACCACAACATGAGGAACTGTAGGTAGCAGCATTAGGAAGGTTGAAAAACACTACAACAGTGGAGAGTAAGAGAAGAGATAGGAATTAAGTCTGATGAGCCCAAGAAAGGCAATAGACTACTAGTGTTAAATAACAGAACCCTGAAAATGTGACTCCCATGGTGGCTAAGTCTAAAAATTCTTGTTGTGGGAAGTAGACACTTGGCTCTATGAACTAGTCTATGACATGACAGGCAACTTCTTACTCAGCCTGAAGAGGAATGGTTGAAACTGGAGCTTTCATGATTAAAACTAAAGTATATTTAAATTCTTTCTATAAGGTATTTAATTGCCTTATATTAATTATATGGTGATATATTTCTTTCTATAGCAACCAACATGAAATGATCTGACTTGAGGTGGGGGAGCTAAATTCAGAAATGAAATAAGTCTTGGGGATTCTTTAGCTACAGCACATTACTAAAACATAAAACAAGTTATGAATAAATTACGAACTTAATTATCAAAAAACAATCCATCCCTAAAAACCTTTAGCAGCATATTTTAGGTAGCCATCTGTCCACCTGTTGCAATGAAAAATGGCACATCAAAGACATGTAAGGTTTTGTAATTTTCTTTCCACATCCAAGTGACAATGACAAATTGCTCAAGTTCCTGCCTTGTATTCCCATCATGACTACATGTTTGAAAAATCGATACATCCCTTGTAGCCAAGAATTCCAAATGCAGCCTACAATTGTTGTATTTTTCTCTACCTTACCACTTACTTTCATCATTCTTACCCGTTCTTCCCTCTCTCTCTTCACTTATTCCCTGGCAATAGCTGGATGCCATCCTCACATGACCATATCGATTTCTCACCTCAAACTTAGTGAGGAACAATTCTTTTGAAACTTTTCTAACTTGAGATTCTTCTATTGAGAATCTCTGTTTAGATCTATACCCGATTTTAAAACTGCATTATTTGATATTTTGGTGTTTAGTTTCTTAAGTTCTTTACATATTTTGGAGATCAGCCCTCTGCCAGATGTGGGGTTAGAGAAGATCTTTTCCCATTTCATAGGCTGCTGTTTTGTCTTATTTACTGTGTCCTTTGCCTTACAGAAGCGTCTCAGTTTCAGGAGGTTTCATTCATTAATTGTTCTCAGTGTCTGTGCTACTGGTGTTCTATTCAGGAAGCTGTCTGTTGTGCCAATTCGTTAAAGGTTTCTTCCTCCTTTCTCTTTTACCATGTTCAGCATAACTGGATTATATTGAAGTCTTTGAGCCACTTGGACTTGAGTTTATGTTGGAGAGGATATAGAGTAAGGGGAACACTCTTCCACTGTTGGTGGGAATGAAAACTTGTACAGCCACTTTGGAAATCAATGTGGTGGTTTCTCAGAAAATTGGTTCTCACTCTACCTCAAAACCATACCAATTTTGGGCATACACCCAAAGGATACTCAATCATACCACAAGAACTATGTTCCTAGCAGCATTATTCTTAATAGCCAGAACCTGGAAATAACCTAGATCCCCATCAACCAAAGAATGGATAAAGAAAATGTGGTACATTTACACAGTGGAGTGTTACCTCATGGGACCAACCAAGGGTGTCTGCATGTGTGTAACACTTGTGTAGCTTGGTCTGTTTGTCAGACTCCTCCTAGCAGTGAGATTAGGACCTGTCTCTGATGCTTAGCTGGCTTTGGGGAACCTGTTCCCCATGCTGGATTACCTTACCCAGGTTTGATGCAGGGGGAGGAGCTAGGTCCTGCCTCAACTTGATGTGCCATGCTTTGCTCACGTCCTTGGGAAACCTGCCCCTTTCTGGAGAAGGAGGAAAAGGAGTGGATGTGGAGGGGTGTAGGTGATAGGTGGCAGGTGGCAGGGGAAACTGTTGCCAGTATGTAAAATAAATGAAAAATGTTAATTAAATAAAAGAAAAAATAATTTCCAATCAGTCAGACTCCTTGCCATGAGGCTCTGGACTGGCATGCCTCTGGCCTAGTGTATATGCATCCTGAGAAACTGAAGTTGGGCAAAGAGCAAGAAAATGAAGAGGCAAATGGGAGAAGAAACAGGTCTTGATCAGCCTGTATTACAGGGTCACACAGAAAGGTAATTATCCTTCTGAGGCCCATCTGCATGACAGAAATAAAGCAGAAACGAAAGATGATGCCACTCATCCTGTTATGGTTGCTTCTCCTTTTAGAATAAGTTCCAGGCCAGCCACTGGCAAGGTGTAACATAAGTTGAGACTTGTCTTGGTCATTATTCATTTCACCTGGATTTTGATATGATGCAGCATGGTAAGTAGAACAAAATCTTAGCTTGGGCACAAAACCAATGGAAAAACAGGACTCCTTGGAGTTAACATAAATGTAGTTTTAATTTTGTTGCCATGGTGAATGTAAAAATATACATAATGTTTAAAATATTTATCAACAAAAGTAGAAAACAACATAATAGCATTCAATCATTGCACACCAGTTTGAGATATTATGTATTTTTTACTTTGTTGTTATTATATATTAGTGTTCTTAGTAATTAGTAACTTTTACACTTACATGATGGGGTAGTAAGTACAAAAAGGGAGAGGAACTAAATGCATACCTTAGCTATAACAAGGGCCAGTATTCCTGCGCTGAACAAACCCAAACAATCAAAAATGACTTGATATCTGTCAGTCTATTTAATCCTCTCAAAACAGTGGCATTGGAATTATTCTCATTTTATAGGTAAGAGAACTGGTTAGGAGAAGCTGAATGCATTACTGGAAGTGGTGAAATGAGAATCAGAGAACCTCTCTCTGGTGACATGGAAGAACAACCTTGGGATTCAACACACACAGTCCAAAGGCATAGCACATGTGAGGCATGAGGCTGAGCAGGCTGCAAATGAGAGTACTTCTCAAAGACACAGAGAGCTGTATTTGCCCATATTTCTAAAACTACAGGCAAAACAAAAAGGCTTCCAAAGGAGAGGTAAGAACACATGTCAAAAGCCCATTGGCTGTTAAGACAAACAAAACCACTTCTGGCTGAGGATGATTAAGTTGCACTTTCAGAAGGAAAATGCTTTTGGTTAGGCCTGTTAACATGGGTGGCTGTGCAGCAGCTCATGGCTCACCAACATTTGAAAGGAGCTGCCATCTCACAGACTAACGAGGCCGCACATCCCATTGAGAAGTTAGTTTCTAAGAATTCAGCATGCTTCTTCAGTGACCTTCAGGTAGGTTTCAGTTTCTGAGGAGGTAACTGTTGAAGCACCTAAAAGGTACCTGTGAAATCATGCAATCACACTTTCAGCTTGAGGGTCTGGGAGTCGGTACTCTGGAATCTCGTCCAGATCCCAGCTAGAAATGTTCTACTGCAATTCTGTGCACTATAGTTAACCCTTACCAGGATTCTGACACATCTGGACACTATGGCAAGCACATAGTGCATAGAGTGTGTCATTTCTTCCTCAGTTTTCCTCTAGGATGCAAGTACTGGTATTCTTCCAATTTTAAAAATGATGAAACTAAGACTTAAAGCAATTGATCTCTGAGGTCCTACTGCTTATACTAGGGAAAGCTGGGAGTTTGAAAATATGCTTTTGTTTCTGGAGAGAGAGGAATAAGATTGGATGACTTATTAAAAGGTATATTGGTATACAATTTCTAGGGGAGCAAAGTACTAACAGCAACATAACTACCATTTGTTGAGGCCCTACTATGTGCTTTAAACACATTCTCTAACTTTTATATCAACCCTTCAAATAAATATAAAGTCTCTCTTTTGAAGATATCTGAAAAACAAAAGACAGGTTATAAAAGGCACATACCTAGTGAGTTACAAAGTTATGGTCAAAACCCAGATCTGGCTAACTTCTTTTCACTATGCTGTGTTATTCCCATTTCTTTAAAATGTAAGCATGCTTCTGTAGTTCATGAAACCAAGCCACGTCTTAAAATGAAAACAGAAACCAGGTGTGAACACCTGTAAGCCCCACACACACATGCCATACATTTGTACAGACACACATAAATATACATAAACGTAAATAACATAATGTTATATGTGGCTGTATTCCATTTAGAGGAAAAAGCAGAAGGCCTTTAAAGGGGAGGCTGATGTCCAAAAGCAGTTTATAAATCCAAATAGACAACCTATGGAGACTCCTTTAGCGCCCAGCCCCACCCTTGTTCCCTTCCTGTTTCATAAAGGTTGACATATGTTTGCACCTGAGAAGCTTCACAAGCCAGTTTCCTGACTGTAGAAGTTTGGGAATCCACATACTTTATATTTTTATTTTGTCCTCCATCTCTCCCTTTAGATCTTATCTGTGAGTATTTCTGCCATTACAACATTCTCAAAAGTTTTGTAGGTCTATGAACACCGCACACATTTTCTGATGGTCTCCTCTCTGGTTGAAATACCTGAGGAGAACTACAGATGATAGGTTTAATTTCTTCAAAGATCTGTGTGATTTAAAAGCTGCAGTGTGTGTGTGTGTGTGTGTGTGTGTGTGTGTGTGTGTGTGTTAGGGGGAGTGGGTGTTTAATTTTACTGAGGCACATCCTCTCTCCACCATATCCTTCTTTGACAGCAAATCTCTAATTATTAGCATCTTTTCAAGTCTGGAGAGCTTAAGCATATCCTAGTCATAAATGCAGAGTTCCTTAGGTTCACTGTGGGCAGGGAGAAGAAAGCAGGCCATTCCCACAACACTATCCAGCATTCTACCCAACTAGTGACCCAAGTTCATCATTTACTAGTCACCTGTAATGCACCATCCTCCTATACTTTCTGCTACAGCATCCCAAGTATATCTCTCCCCTATTTTGGGGGATGTACTTTTCATCACTTCTGAATACTTACACTAACACCTTTAACATTTGCACGTCTACCAACATCCTGTCAGTGGTGATTCATATATTCAATAAGGCACATCCCCTCTAAAATCTTCCTCAGTCTATTCCAAATATTAACCTGTGGGGCCTTTAACATTCACATTTCTGTAAGCATTGTACTTATAACGATTTAGGTAATCTCTAAGAAATACAGACTTTCTCCATAATACCACTTAACAAGTCCTAGCCAGCAGAATGTTTGATGTGTTCTCTTAACAGTTCTTAAAATCAAAAAGTCCAACAGTTCTCACCAGATTGATTTCAAGATGTAGCAGGATTAATTCATTTGAGATGATCTTCTAGATAATCCACTTTCTGCTTCTCCAGTGTCCCGAGGTTGCATTTACTTAGCAACAACTGTATCACTCTGACTTCTCCCAGCATCATATCTTCTCTGCCATTAGTCCTCCTGCCTTCCTCTATGAAGACCGCTGTGATTGTGCTGGACCTCAATTCAAGATCCTTCAGTTTACTATCTACAAACACCACATAGCCATCTACCTTTGCCACATAAATGCCATAATGTACATGTTGTGAAGGGAAGGAAAGTGACATCTTTGGTAAAAAGCCTATTCTATAACAGCCATGTTTATTAGTGGGCATATGTTAAGATATTTAACTCATAGAATCAAGTCAAGTTAATGTGAGTACCCTACCCATCATATAGAAGTAACATCTTGTCCTTTCTACATGATAATTATTGATTCTATTAAAAGTTTAAGTAAAAAGTGTCCAGAAACAGAATAGCATTGTATTACCGAACTATACAATTTCCATGGCTATTGCTTAAATAGTACCTTGTCTCTTGATTGTTATTCATGAGGTCTCATCATATTATAGTTTCATTACAGGAGGGATAAAAGTTAAACCTCTGTGGCAAAACTGTAACTATTCTGAGCTGATAGCTAAAGGATCATCTCAATTTTAAGGATATAAAAAATATAAAACTCAAAAAAGTTAAATGATTAACCCAATGACATGAATTATAATGTAGAGGAGAGCATAATTTTGAGCATACCTAATAACTAGCTACATGAAAATCGGTTCCAAGTGCAAGAGAGATAGCCTCCCGTGAAATGATTCTTACTCTCGAGCAGGTTCAAGCAGATTTTTGTTCAGTCATCTGAGTTTCTCAAACATGGAGGCAAATGCTACTAGGGCAGTTTCCTAGCAGCTTCAGGAGTTTCAGGTAAATTAAATCAGATTCATAAAAATAGAGACACATTTGTCAGGGCCCTGCACATGATGGCCATCAGGTAATGTGAAAAAAGATCTATTGTCTTCACTCAAATTATTGTTCATAACATACGTGAATGTATAGGGTCTACAACTGATGTGCCTGTGTTCCCCTACTATGATAAAACTAACTCAGGGCTCTCACAAACCCTAAGATAAATATTTTCACATTTGTGCATGACAGAAATTATTTCAAGAGGATCAGTATTTCTATAATATTTTATATAAAATACATAAATTAGCGAACACCAATGCTATTTTCCAGTTATTCCTGTAAAAAAGCATTCTGGTTTTTTAAGATGTCCATTTATTAAATATATATTAGTCTTGTTGTTCTTTTTCATTATAAGGAAAATAACAGAACTCCAATGTAAATTCAGATACAAGGACTTTGGAAAGCCCAGTAAGGATAATTGTTCATATGTGAATAAGCCCCTCACCAAGTAGAAGAAAAGTACCAATATGATCAGAAATAACCATATATTCCAGTAGGAAAAAATATGTTTGTGTTCACCTGAAGAAGCAAACTTTCAACAATCACAATTATTGGTATGCATAGTATGCTATCATGAATACTACCATGTCAATAGAAATATGACAGTTATTTAATTGATAATATCTACAATAGCTGGCAAGGTTCCTCAGAATTTCTAAAAACAACCTGACATTTGGTGAATAGTGTAGGACAGATATGATACTCAACTCCATTTTCACTATATAGTCAGGGCACAGATGTCTAGATAAAAATCTTTAAAATATTACCAATTTGGTGGCAAGTCAAAACAGAAAATGTATATTAGCTGTAAGAAAATATATTGCTAATAATATTTTCCCAAGAACTACTTTTTAATAAAAAATAGAAACTATAAAGATGAAAATAAAAACCATACCACATCAAGATAGAGACAATTCTCCAATTGTCTCTAAGGTAAATGCCCATGACTAAAAGTGCTGGGTAAAAGAATATACATAGCATATATTTTATTCCAATAGAGTATTTATACCTAATAGCTCACCTGACCCTTCTTAAAAGACATGTGCTGTTTGTACTAAGACCTCCAGATAGATATACTGGGGTGACTTTGTTAGGGTATGGACAGGTGGTGAGGGAGGGCAAGCCACAGTGAACTGTATGATTGAATGCAAAAGACAATGTCCCTAGCCAATGGAGAGGCCACTGGGTGACAGAATCACAGGGTGTATGACAAATACAGGTTGCAATTGATGGGGATAAAAGCAGGACCTGTACAGTTTGTTTAGGAGGAAATGGGTGCAAAGTGTCAGAGGAGAGGGGAAAGAGTATGATTTGAAGTTGAAATTTTGGAATCAGAGTGCAGAGCTTTTAGGAGCCAGTATTTTAGGGTTCAACATTGGTTCTCCTATTGGAGTACTCACATTTGTACAACCTATCAACAATGTGGTGTCATATCTGCAATGGCCTGAAACTTAGATATCCCCACACCTTACGTATTGGGCAGAGCACTGCCTGAATCCAGAGGCCTGACTGTATGCAAAAGCTGAGCACTTGTTCAACAGTTCCCAGTAGATCCTCAGTCATTCAGAGACAAAAAAAAAAAAAAGCCATAGAAATCAACCAACTTGCCACTTGCCAGAGAAGCACGATGCCATGTAAGTATGTTTAGAAAAGTGTGGCAGAGACCCTTAGAGTTGATCAAAGACAGCCACCAACAGCCAGTCTATTACCAAATTAAACAGCCCAGAGCAGCACTGCAGTGAGCGTGTTTTCTCCTCTGCATAGAAATGCAACAGAACAGCACAGAGAGGAATTTCTCTCTTCAAATGCACACTGATGTTTAAGAGTGACTTCATCTAGACCAGCAAAGAGGAACAGTGATTCACATATACAACCATGCCTGAATGGTGACTATAGGCATTGCAGGCATTTCTCACACCTGCCCCGGTTTCATACTATCTAAAAACATGCTGCTAGCCGAATCAGCTGCTGCCTGCAAGGACTTGGCCAGGTATGGTCATGCCATGTTGGAAAGAGACAAGCATAGAAACATCTTAAAACTAACCAAGCCACTTCTCCTGAAGTCTGTACAGATAAGAATCCACAAAAACAGCTCCAGTGATACCTGTTGTTCCTGGCCAGCCTTTTTAAATCTTTAATCTGTATCCTTCTTCACATAAAAAGTTTCACTGGGAAAACCACGTTTACTATCCTAAAGTCATCAGGGGAGGCTTACAGGCACCCTGTAAGGTACAGGGTATCAGGGAAGAGCCTTGGGGAGTGCATATAAGGGTCCTAGAAAGGCTTGAATGCAGCGAACCCCACCCTTACTTCTGCACATCCATGATATTTGAAAAGGTCCAAGACCAAGTGAGCCATCATTTGGAAGCCATAACTTTAGGGAAATTCTAACATTTATCAATAGAAACTATGTCTGTGAAATGTCTAGCACATGGCACACATGTTAAAAGGGTAGAAACCACTGTGCTTATTAGTGTTGCGAAACAGACTCAAATGTGGACATATTTTCTAGAAAGGGCTTCTGTGGCTTCCCTTCTAGTTCACCGCACAACTTATCTTACTGGTTTTGTATAAAAACCTCTAGTGACACTGAATCTCAATATTTTCTAAGAACTTTATTACCTGATGTTGTTTAGGACTCTGAACCTTCGTGAGTTTAGGAGGAATTGTTTGCAGAGATGTTGGTCCAGTCACATTAAAAAGCTAAAACACTATATGATTCACCACAGGCATGAACCTGAAAGTGCCCATCATTTAGCCTGTTCATTCCAGTTTTAGTACTGCAGGAAGGAAAAAGAAAACTACATTCTGAAATATTAAATCATTCAAAGCCTGGACCAAAACTGGAAATTAGGCCTATGTTCTCATTTTACAAGTCAAAATATTGTTTGAGCTTAAAACATTTTAGGATTAGATGTACAGGGAACATGGATACTAAGTAGGTCTATTTTCTTTCCATAATATTTGTGCTCTGCAAGGTGAATGTTATGCTTAAAACATAAAATATATTTGATATGTGTTAGTTAGATTCAATTAAATGAAACAGTAGTAATATGAAATACAAGTTGTTCTATACATTGAATATAGTCTTTACATATCTGGGTATGTAAAATGTATAAAGCACCAATGGCAAAGGAATGCATACCAGACTATAAGAAAATAGCTATTCATTAAGCTTGATATGTGGATACTGACTTTAATGGTCCCCAAAATATGCTAGAAATATGAAAAAATAGATTCTAAATATGAAAAATGTCTTGTAGGTTGGATGCTCTAATTTTAAAAATTCCAAGGTTGTATTACTGTGAAAGTATATCTAATCATAGGTTACTTTGGGCAAAGCACTTAAAAATGAAAAGGCATTAAATACCTTAATATTTTTATAGTACAAATTGTTTCAAGTAGTATGTTATTTCATCTCAGTACATTTCATTTGAGGCTGATGATGGTCTGAAAAGTGTGAGAGTAATCATACTGTTAACTTCCTGCAGGTAGGGACCCTTAGCTCACTACAGAGTGGTCCGTGGCTAACCACTGAGTAGATGGTATCCAGACCACTGCACAGTCTCCATTTCTTTTCTAAGGCTTCCCTAGAACAGAAACACTGGCTTCCTGACTCAGTGTCTTCCCAGAGCGTATATCCCTTTGGTGGTAAGCTTTATCTCCTGCTTCTGAGCAGAAACCCAGACACTCATCATCACCTTAGAGTAAGCCACAGTTTCCTTAAACTTCTGAAATAATACATGTCCTCTCGTCTCTTCTAAAAAAGCTAAGAAATAATCAATAAGTTAAAGATAAATAGTTTAAAAATATGTAAAATATGCTATCTCTGGATGGCTACATCATATGCTCAGAAAATCCTCTAATGAAATAAAAGCAGTGTCTTGAAGATGATGCAAGTTATAAAATATATTAAAGCACACATGGGACTGGAGAGATGGCTAAGTGGGTAAAGTACCTGCCATGTGAGTGAGCCTGACAGCCTGAATTCTGTCCTCAGAGTCGTCCTTTAATGTCCACACATGCACAATGGTACATGCATCCACACACACTAATACTAAGTGCAATTTAAAATATATGTGTCTGTTAATTGTAAAACCGTAAAATTCCTTCACATGCTTTTTGAAATAAAAATCTATAAGCATATATATGGCTTATTTATATGTATTTAAAGACGAGCCTGTGAATAATCATATTCAGACACACAATACACATTCTAAAGAACTTATATGAGGAGAGCATTAGTAAGAGTCCCATTTCTGGTTTGCTAGATTAAATCCAATTTAAAAAGTACTGCATCACAAGCAAATTTGTATATTTAATATTGAAGCAATTAAAACCAAATGAGAACACTTTTAAACCTAGCATAGTAATTATAAAATATAAAAGTTAAAAAGCAAACAATCAAATCAGGTAATAGTTTAAATATAATAAATAACATGGGGTAAAAAAAATATCAACTCTAAGTCGTGTGGCTTACATATTAGCAAAGCAGAAATAAATAAGATTTTGGATGTAAATCCAAAATGCAAGGATGAAATATAATGTGAGGATTATGTTATTACTCATAGAAGTGTTTAGGAAAACTAGGTTCTAACAAGTAAAATCCAATAGAAAATAGTATTTGTTATTGAAGTTAAAAGTAATATTAAAAGCAATAAATTAAAGGAAAAGTAGCTTCGAAAAGTTTAATGAATTTTATATTAAAAAGCTACACAATATACTTGTGCACATACACACAAATTAAGACAACAGAAAAGCTGAAGATTAGGAACATTTGGTGATAAATGTAACTACTGAAATATTGGTATCTAGACCATCTGAGAAATTTATTCAAGCAACACTGGTTTTCATAGACAAATAGACAAAGACAAATCTAGCATTTAAAAATTGTCAATCAGAAGAAAGCTACCACCAATACTTAAAAAATAAAGAGAAGATACTTAGAGCAGTCAGTAAAGTGTTGGGTAACCAGAGATAGTCACAGCATTAATGATTTGAGTGACAGTGTTATAGGAATGGCTCTGACACTTTATTTTGTTCTAACGGTCCTACTCTTTAAAATACATAGCACAAATAATTTAAAAACATACTTTACAAAGACTTGAATTTTATTAAAAATGGGCAAAGATGTTCATTATTATGCATTATGAATCTGCTAATCAGATTAGGATATTCATAAAACAAAACTTTGTGCTTTTCCCTTCCTCTTCACCCATGTAAATATGGGAACCAATTTTTACACTGTGCATGAAGACATGTCTAAGTGAAGAACTTCACTGCTATGACCCACAAATGCTGAACATCAATGAACTGATTTTCCATCATCAGAGAATTCATAGTTCATTATTTTTATTAACAGATATTACAAAGGTCCTATGGAGAAATTTTTAAATACTATATTCCAAGTTGAATATTCTGTTTAGCTTTCCACAATAATTCTTATTAGAAATTGAAAGGCTATGGTCAAATTTTCTGTGACATGATCATGAGAAAAATGATAAAATTATACTTGTGGTACACATTTCTAAACAAAGTGACTTTTATCTGTCCTAGATTACTTTTCTATGCATTTTTCTACATAATCTTATTTTAACATTATCTTCATTGGTATTAAGTTTATCTCACCTCATGTAGAAATATTTTTTATTTCAGCTTCAAATTTCTTAACTCGTTTAATTTCTGAAAATTGGAGCCCATAATAGAATAAAGATGATTTGATAAATAGTGAAATGTTTATAGACATATAATCCATATTTTAGTGCTACGTTCTTGTTTTTAAAAACTTCCCAGTGAGACATAGGATATATTTATATTATTCCAATAATGCTTCATTGTGCTAAGAAATTATGTATCATTACCGGTGCTTTTAAACAACCTTAATATAGTCTCCTCTAACGATAGCTTTACATCACATCTCACTATTTGTCAAAAATATTCTTCCTTTAAATGACATATTTATGCATCATGAACATTAAAATGTGTAAGTAGGAAAAACTTTGAGTACCAAAAACAAAATTAAAATCATAAAAATTGTGTAAATCCACTATATGCTGTGCTGACACACACAGGAAGCTACTAAGTACATTTCTGAAGGGAAAAAATGGAATCAAATAAATATGCAACCATCTTACAGTTTTGTTTTTTACTGAATAAAAGCAAACCTTTACCTGTGCAAGCATGGGAAAGCCAAGGTTCCTACATCCGTTACAAGGAGTCAATGCCTCCCAAATTCCTGTGGGCCCACAAGTGTTTGGATCCTCTTCTTCTTCCACTTCTCCTGGTGACAAATTTATTGTAGATGAAGTTCTCTGAAATCAAATTTATATTACACCAACATATTATATCAATGTTATTTATATTTTATAACATCAATCAAGTCACGTAACTATCTTGCTTGCATATCTTAGCAATTCAGCTGACCCCTAGTCTTAGTTATCGGACCTTGCCATCTTATATTTTGTTCTTAGTAGGTCAAAATATGCAGAATTCAATTAAAATTTAAAAGTGAAGAAAGTGGGTGAGAAAGATGTAAACGAATGAAGTTTGTAATGGGGAACAGGACATGATAATGGCCCAAGAAAAGATGTGAACAGCAACAAATGAGAAAAATCTTATGCTTTGTCAAGAATTTAAATTGAGTCATAAATTAAAGGGAAATGTAACAAGTAGGCTAATATGAAATAATTGAATGAAATAGGAATTATTGTAAGAAATGTTTTAAAGAGGCTGACAAAAGCAAACCCCACAAAGTATTTATGATATATATGGCAGGGTAAATAATCATTTTAAACTTTTACAAGTAGATTCCATGCCTATCGTACATACTCTTGCTACCTCCCAAATCCCACTAAAGTGACTGTAACAAGATTATAAAAATTCATAACCTATGAGACAAAGGCAACAAGAGCAGATGAGCAGTACCAAGAACACATGTGGACAATGATGGGTGAGTCAAATAAGAGACAGGGAGTTGGTGGTGTACCCCTTTAATCCCAGCACTTGGGAGGCAGAAGCAGACAGATCTCTGTGGGTTTGAGGCCAGCCTGGTCTACAGAGTGAGTTCCAGGACAGGCTTCAAAGCTACACAAAGAAACCTTGTCTTCAAAATCGAGAGAGAGAGAGAGAGAGAGAGAGAGAGAGAGAGAGAGAGAGAGAGAGAGAGAGAGAATTAGCTAACAAATTAAACAAATGAGAACTTGAAAGAAAAGTGACTGCATGATTGACTAGGTGTGGAGACTGACTACTCGTGAAGCTGTGAGTGAATGGCACGGACATAAACTCAGTGTCAGAAGGGCTCTACCCCAAGCCTAACTACTCAGCAAGAGAACTCACTTAACATCTGTTTGTAGTAAATGAAGACTCACAGCTGGCTCACTCCTTCCCAGAAGTGCCTCATAATCTATGATAGCTAGGCTTATATTTCACAGTGAGAGGACAAGAATATGCTTCACAGTAGACACTAATTTTGGCATGGTCTGAATGTGGTTTATTACCTCCAAAACTTGTGTTGTAGTTCAATAGCCACTGTGAAGTACTAAGAATGTGGAAATTCTCTCCAGACATGACTCTGGAGGTGGGGCCTTGGGAAGGTGAATAGATAAGGCCGTTAGTGTGGAGTCCTCTGACTGAGCACTGGTGGATTTTCAAGAAGAGAGGCAGAAATGACAGGAGACACATTACACTGCCTGTCTCTTTCCATGTGCTTTGTTCTGCCTGAGGACTCTGACAGCAAGAAGACTATTACCAGATAGGGCATCTCAACCTTACATCACAAAAATGAGCTAATATAAACCTCTTTTCTTTAAATGTTGCCTAGCCTTGTTCCTGAGTAATTAGTAACAGAAAAAGGACTAACAATCTTCCTGAGAAAGATTATCCGTGACAAATAAAAGGAAATGGTAAAGTCAATGTTGTTATCAATACTATAAAATTGCCCCCTCCTAACTGCCCAATAGTAAAACATTTCTAATGTTTCAGCTACATATAAACAAGGGTTGCATATATTTTAAGAAAGCTTCTAATAAAACCAACTTTTTGAAATTACCATCAAAAACATGCATTCATACATAAGTAAAGACATATGCATATACATACATATGTAAGTACAAACACACCCCACAGTGGAAGAACTAGAGAATAAAGCTGATGAAATTTCATAACAGATAGAATGCAAAGAGAGATTAGAAATCAAGGAAACTAGGGGATTTTTTTAAAAGGCTCAAAACTTTAGCAATGAGAGTTTTATAATCATTAGAAAGAGAATATAAATCAAGGAAATGATAGAAAAAAAACTTTTTAGGAATTAAAGAAAAAGTCTATTACCAAAGGCCCTGCCCAATGCTTGTGGACTGGATTTTAAAAACGCATATGTATAAATTTTAAAAAATAACAACAAATGCTGGCATAGATGTGGGGAAAGGGGAACACTTATTCACTATTAGTGTGGGCTCGAACTGATAGAGCACTGTGTAAATCACTGAAGAAATTCCTCAAAAAGCCAGATACAGATCTACCACACGTTCTGGATATTTCACTCTTGGACATATACCCAAAAAACTCTATATCCTACCAGAGAAATATTTGCTTATCCATGTTCACTGCTGCTTTATTTATAATAGTCAGGAAATGGAAACATCCTAGATGCCTATTGATGGATGAACGAATAATGTAATAGCGATATGTTTACACAACGGAATATTATTTAGATGCTAAAAATTAAATTTTCAAGTAAATGGATAGAGCTGGAAATATTCAGCCTGACTGAAACAAAATCCAGACCCAGGTGTTTTCTACCATTTGTTCATGTTTTCTCTCATTTATAGATACTAGCTTTGAATCTTTAGATCTTTGTGTTTCATTTGAAACACCCATAGAGGTCAGTAAGGGATTCTTAGGGATCTTTTAAGGGAGGGGAGATAGAACAAAGCGTCATGAAGGGAGAAAGCTGAATAACAAAAGAAACAAGATCAAATGAGGTGTATGATGGGAGGGCAAGGTAGAGAAGTGAGGCTTCAACCCTAGTGGCTAGCCTTTTGTGATGCTTGTTATCAGAGAAGGAAAGTAATCACCAATTTTACCCATCTGTGAACTACAATAATAACCTGCTTGATGAGATGTGCCCACTGGTGCAATGTTGGCATGAAGGTAATGGAAGTAAACAATCACTTTCTGATTGTGCTTAAAGACTCATCCACAAGATGGAACTAATACTTGGCACCATTATCAGGACTAGGAACCTATGGCAAGACAGATCATAGGCCCCAGGGAAGAACCTACCATTCTTTTAAGTGGACACACCATTTAACTAACTGCTAATGGCTTGTTATTTTACCTGTAGTTCAGTGCATCTCTCAGACCTCATCAGAGAAGCCTCTTTTTGCAGTAGATGGTGATTGACACAGAGACCCACAAGTTATCAAGATGAAGAGAATAAACACTGCAGAGTGTTCAGCTCCCAATGCTATTTCTATAACAAATGCCATCTTCCCAAGGCTCAGGACCACAGACAGTGAATGATTAACAAGGAAATCATTATCCAGACATGATAGGGCATGTTGCACATGACTGTGACAGCACTCGACCTGAAAAAGCCCACATCTGACACAATCCAAGCATAGAGCAAGGAGGCAGGCATTAAGTCCTGCCCCTAGCTGAAGAGCTATTGACAATTAACACATGCTGGGAAAGTCATTTTCTTTAAATGTGTGGTACCTGGTAGGGTGACCAAACTCCTGTGGATGCCCATATCCAAGAGTATATGAGTAGCACAATGGGACTCAGCAGGATTTTGTTTTTGTTTTGATGTTCAAGAGGTTGGGTGTGTAGGGAAGGGAATGAATATGGGAGGAGATTGGGGATGAGTATGAATAAAATACATTGTATGAAATTCTCACAGAATTCATAAGAATATTCCTTAAGAATTTTTAAATTAAAAAACTGAACTTTGTAAAGGTCTTCAGAATGGAGTGTTCAGTGCAATCTTGACGATCAAAATTATTAAGACAAGTAAAGACATTGGATTATAAAGTTAAAGATGTTCTTTTCTTCCCATTATAAATGAAATTAATTTATAGCACATTTTAGCTTTCTCTTTATCAACTGCCAATAACTAGGAAATAGAACAATTAAACAGTCTCTTAATTAATTATTTATTGCCTGAAATTATTCTGAAAACTTGCTATGTGGCTTGTAACATCATGGGAACATATTGTGTTAATTATTGTTATTCACAAAACATTTTTTGAGACAAACACTATTTTCTCTTGCTTTATAAACAAGGAAACAAAGGCACAGAGAACTCAAGTAAAAACCAAGGTCACAAAACTAGCAAGTGACAAAAATTTTTAAAAAGAGTTTAATCCCAACTGCCAGACTGAAGACCTTCTCTCATCTTACACATAATCCCATAAATAGCAGAAATTAAAGAACTAGGCTGATGTACTATACTTTAAACAAAATATGCATATTTTAATGCTTTTATTACATGATGATAATGCTGGGAACATTTTACCATCTGCAACAGCCAATGAAATTTTCTGTAATTTGGTACATATCAACCCACTGTGTCTTAAATACATATTTGCTAAATAACCAGTAACTTTCTCATTCTAAAGGTCAGTCTTACAAAATCTAAAACACTAATCTAATGTATGGAACTAGAAAAAAAAGTCCTGAGTGAAATAGCTCAGACCCAGAAAAACAAGCATAGTATGTATTTATACATAGATGTTACTTGTTCATTCATTGATAAGCAAGCTACAATCTGTTTAACCATAGAGGTTAGGTAGAGAGTAAGGGACTAGCGGGGAGGGTAGATCTCCCAAGGAAGGGGAATAGAACGTACAGTTATGAATGGGTGGGAGGAAGGAGAGACTGCAATGGGAAATGCAAACAGGGAGAGGAGGTCAGAGGGAGTGAGGAAGGGAACACAGGGAGGAACAGCAAAACTAAGGGCCATTTGAAGAGTCATATGGAAATCTAATACAATAGAAGCTTCCTATAATATATACATATACGAAGGTTCTCTAAATGAAATCACAAAATAACGGAGGAGACAGAGCCCCACTTGGACACCGCTGGTCACTAAATGAAGGTTCCAGTACCAGGAATGGTTATATCTAATTGAGTTGTTAGCCAAAATGATTCCATGGAAACCCCAAAGAAACCAGATTATTGCCAAGGCTATTGGTAACTCTCCACAAACTGACAGTAAGGCCCTATTACCGAAGACAACACCTACACAACTCACTGAACATGGAACGTCAAACTGGTGCCTACCTAGAGCCTTCACCCCTAAGAACTAGCATTCATGGTATTGGAAGGTACTCTGCATTCTACCAAGGAAAAATGTAAACACCAAGCCAGACACAACCCTTTCAATCTACAAGAGTGACCAGCCTGCAAGATACGCTGGTGCAATAGTGGCGCAAAGCTTGTGAAAGTAACCAACGGATACCTGATTTGAATTAAGACCCACTCCATAAGATGGAGCCCATACCCAGTGCTGCTTGGATGGGGAAAACCTGAAACTAAATAGTCCAGGTATCTAGGGGAAAAATAAACATACTGTTTGCTAAAGAAACATAGCAATTCCCAGCACTCAGGAGGTAGAGGCAGGCAGATCTCTGTGAGTTAGAGACCAGCCTGGTCTACAAGAGCTTTTCCAGGACAGCCTCCAAAGCCACAGAGAAACCCTGTCTCGAAAAAAACAAATAGAAAAAGAGTGAGGGAGAGAGCAATAAACATTCTTCTATAATCATAGATGCATGCCTTGTTCAGCCATCATCATAGAAGCTTCCATCTGCAGTAGATGTGAATACAGAGATCCACAGACAGACAATGTGCAGAGAATCAGAGAACTTGAAACACTCAGCCCTAAATCAGATGTCTCCATCAAACCCCTCACCATAAGGCTCAGGGTGCTCATTGGAAGAGAAGGTGAAAAGGGTATAAAAGCCAGATGGAATGGAGGACATGAAGGAATCAAGGACTTGTAGACACAACAAGTATGACAAACATATGAACTCACAGAGACTGTGGCAGCATGCATAGGGCCTGCATGGGTCTGTACCAGATAGGGTCCTAGAGCTGAGAGGAGAAGTAGACACATGCCCCATCCTTAAAATTGATAGCCAATTGAAAATGAAAATTAAGTTTTCTCAAGACAGTTGCACTGGGAAAACAAACCAGTCTTAAGGGTAGACCCCATACCCGAAAGTAGATGGCCAAGACAAAATGAACTCAGCGGCATCTTTGGGGATTCTTTGTTTCTTAATGTTAAGTCAGAGCATTTTTTCCCCTATCTTATAGGTCATTTGTGTATATAGTATAGCTTCCTGTTCGCAGTTTTTAGTGGGATTCTTGGTGTGGAAGCGTGTATATCTCTATGTCTATATGAATTTCTTATGCTTTTTCGGTTCTTTTTCTTGTTTGGTTGTTTTGTTATATTCCAATTTGTTTGTTTTCAAATTATCTTATTATTAATCTTTAGATGCCTGTTGGCTTCCTGTCAAGAGACAGAAGGAGTATGGATCCAGGTGGGAGGGAAAGTGTGAAGAACTGAGAGGAGTAGGGGAGGCAAAACTGTATGAAAAAAAAATCTATTTTAAGAAAAGAAAAGTAACTTTAATCTAATAGGAGCTTGTTGCACACACAAAATGAATTAAAAATTTCCAAGGCATCCCCCTCACCAATTCATGATTAGTTTATTGGTCTGGCCATCAACAGGGATCCACATGTCACTATAAAACGTTCCATACTCTGCTAAAATCTGTCAATATTCATAGATCAACATTGGACTTCATTGGTTATTTTCTGGCTCTGCAATTAATATATTCAATTATCCTGTTAACTTCTTCTCCATATATCTTTTCTTGAAAAAATCTGATTATGTATCATCCCTGTTTATACATCTCCAATTATTTACCACTGAACAATTAATAATATGCAAATTATTCAATTTATCTTAAAGGCTCTGTGCTCCAATTATTCTTTAGCTGTTTCCTCAGAACTGGGATTGAGTTTTAGAGTTCTGGTTTACTGATCAAGTATTCTTCCATGAAACTCCCACTTCCAGACCCCTTTTTCAAATTTTAAACAAATTTATATTGCTTATCCCATCTATTATTTGCTGTTTGTTAGCCATTTAGCATTTCTAAATTATTTGGATTCTTTTGATTCTTTTTTATTTATATTTTATTCAGCATATTTTGATCATGTTTCCCCCTCCATAAATGCCTCCCAGATCCTTCCCATGGCTTTACCCATACAACTTTAGGGTCTCAGTAAGTGCCCAGGCTGGCCTGAAACTTGTGTCATAAATAGCTGGGATTTCAAATCTGTAGCACCAATCTCCTCCTTTAGCTTTTTCATTTGTTCCATTATATTCAATCCAGACTATAATCAAGTAGAATTGGTTAGCTTCGCCTGATCATGCTCCACACTTTTATCCATACCTTCTACCTTACTTCTCTATTCAGCATATAGCAGGGGTTAAAAATAAAGCTTCTATAATTAACAGCTCTGGATTCGAGTTCAAACTGTAGACTGCTGTCAGCCTTGCTTGACTTATTCAAACAACGAAAAATAACACTCAACGGTTTTTTTTTTCCTCATAATCAAATGAAGCAATAGATATAGAGTGCTCAAAAGATAATAACATTTCGATAAATATTAACAATTATTTTAGCTTGCATTTTCTTAAAACCCCATTCATTCAAATGTAGTTCAGATTTTGCCCTTTATATAAAATCTTCTGGATTTCTCACAAACAGAAATTACATCACTCTGTTCTGCAAGTGTATTATGGCAGTTCACGTATACCTTGAAATAAGGAATGGGACAGAGCCAGAGGGCATTGCCTTCTCTGAAGTCAAACAAGAACACCGTAAGTCCTAGCTCTGCATCCCCCAAACTAAGTGGCTTTGAGTAAATACTTAATCCTATTACTCCTCAGTTTCCTTGATGGCCAAAGTAGGTACAATAATAATCCCTGCTTTTGTAGGACTATATCAGGATAGAATTACTTCCCTGACTACCATGTAAAATAGTCATCACTGATAGTTTTTTTTTTTTATCATTATCATGAAAGAGTTGTAAATGCACACAGTATGGTCCACCATTTAAACACATATAATACAAGTGTGGCTAACTTCCCTGTTTAACTTTAATTTATTTAAAAGCCAGCACAGCCTTTTTATTTTTGTATCATGTACAATATGTTATAAATAATAAACCTAATAAATATCTATTAAATAAGTACTAAATGAATGAACTATTATTTTAATTTTACTACCTATAAATGTTATTAAGGGCTGTACATAATTGTATCACAAATAACATGATTGATTATTTCAGTTTTATTTTATATTAACCATTACAAGTGGCTATAATGGAAATAAAGAAACATCAGTGGTTTAGCACTGCCCTCTAATGTCAGAATAGAAATCTGCTGTGTAAAACTGTACTGTGAAAAAAGTAACGTTTTTATTAATCCTTAGAGAATCTGATAGAACATTTTGATATCATTTACTCCCCAGCTCCTTCCAGGTTCACACCCTCCTATCTACCCCTCTACTTTGAGTCCCCTCCCCCATTTTTAAGAACAGACTACATAACAAAAAAAAAATGCCCTAATCCTTTGGTTCTTCTAAGGTACTCCCTGAGCCTTACTGGAGGTTGTCAATGTGCTAATTGGGGTCAGGCACCACATGCTAAGTTGATCTATGCACTTGGACCACTTTCAGCTTTGAATAGCATCCTCCATCTGCTGCAAATGGAGGTGCTTACATGAGGGATGACGCTCCACTGCTCTTCGGGCATGAGGGAAGGTGTTCTGGTTACAGTTGTTGATGATGCTGGTTTAGGAATGTAGACGCTTCTCCTCCAGGTTCCATGCCTTTCCAGCCTCAAGGAGCTGACTAAGTTTGCAATGCCAGGCATGAATTTCCTCCTATTGAGTGGACAGGATTATCTGAACTGTATAAAAGGTATCTTGGAAAGTCTTTTATCAAACTAAATATACTCTTCAATATATAGGTAAAAGAAACCATAAGAACATACTTCAGCACAGAAGGTTTCTTTGTTTCAAATGCCTTTTAACTTTTTCCGAACACCTGTATCTTTACATTTCCAGGGGTTGGGGCAGTGAAAATTCTACAGAAAATAGATTTTTTTTACTTATATAGTCTAAACTTGTTCTCTTCATTGGTTACCATATGATAATTATATGGAAGAAAGATTGAGATAATTCTGCATTGTTAGGCAAAGGGAAAAGGAGCCATAGTGCATAATTACTGTGGGAAACATTTAAAATCAATTAGAGAAAAAATGGAATCATGGTACAAATATAGCACTAAAGACCTGGAATTTCCCTATGGTGTGTGATGTGTCTTTCATATAATTTACCTGTCATATAAAATATATTTACCTAATTTTATATATATATATATACATATATATATATATATATATATTTATGCCTAATAACTAATAACATGCTTTCAGATATAAAATAGTCTAATAAAGTATGGTAAGAATTTTCCCCTATTTTAAAAGTGAATAAACTAGCCAGGCATTGGTGGCACACATCTTTAATCCCAGCACTCAGGAGGCAGAGGCAGGTGGATCTCTGTGAGTTCGAGGCCAGCCTGGTCTCCAGAGCGAGTGCCAGGATAGGCTCCAAAGCTACACAGAGAAACCCTGTCTCAAAAAAAAGTGAATAAACAAAGCTAGATTTTTTTATAAACCCCGTGACTTGAGGTCATGCTACATTTTGCCCACATTGTAAAAGTAGCTGAATCATTAGAAATCCAAACTTTCATGTCAACCTCTGTGTTCCATTCAGACTTCACCAAAAATCCCAGAGAAGAGTGAGCATTAAATAACAGTTTAGCCCTTCTCCTTCTCCATCAATATTTCTGGTTTGTAAGGAGGAGAAAAATATCAAGAGTTCTGAGGACATTCTAGAGAAATTCATTGAATTTGGATTGGTTTTCAACAACAAAGGGCAAAATTTATAATTTAGAAGTGAGGCCGTTCTTTCTGACAGGTCACATACAAGTAAATGCTGTTTTACATTTAAAAAAAATTTTTTTAAAAAAAACTGGACAACTGGCTGGGTGACAGATGCTTTCCATCAACAACAGAAGTTTCTTTCTTCCCATGGCTTTTACTTAGTAGCTCTTCAAATTCCTGTGCACTCATTATCTTACCTTAGTGTGCATCTTCTTTCCAACCCTGCATCAGATTATTACACGGGAGATCTTACATGGCATTACCATTGTTTGTCAATTCAAAAGAGGAAAGCAGTCATATAGTAGCATGGTACTTTATTTTATGCTGTTTTCAAAGTGGGCTATAAGGGACTAGGTGGAATCTATGCTGACATACAGCAATCACAGGACTAGAAAGGCGGCAGACACCGTGCATCATCAATACAGTCCTGAGAAACAGATAGCGAGCCTCAGGTTAAGAATGTTACAACATCAAATGTAAAGTTTTCATCATCAAAACACCGAGTGTCTGCTTACACTTTCCTGAAAATTACTCTGAATGGCTACCTACACTACCCTTTAACATGACCATTAAGTGTACATGCCCAGGCTAGTGACAGCCACAATGCTGCAATGATTATATCTTCTGAAAAAAAAAATGTAATTGCTCCCAGATTCACTGGAAGTGAGCCATGAATCTTTAACTAAAATTAAATCTTCAAGAAACAAAAACAGAAGAGAAAAATCAAGTCCTCGTGCTAAAGAGTTCATTGGGTCTACATGATAGCAACCATGAGCCAAAGGATATGGCTATGGTTTGTGATTACTCAAATTTGAGGGTTTTCTAGTGCTAACTGTATTTCACACTTACTGGCAATTACTTCACCTGCAGTAACTATATAAAAGAATAAATTTGGAAGAGCTATTCTCTTTTATATGAAATGCTCAATTCCATCATATTTAATCCCCACTTACTGTTTACATAGATGAGATCCTTTGCCAAACCAATTGGGAAACTTCAAAAATATACTTGATTTGCTATTTAATTTGAATACAATGAATTTGTATGTTGCTATTACCTCTTAGAACTTTATTTAGTCTGACTTTGGCTTGATAATTTATCTCAAACTTAGGGAGAAAAATAAGATATATCTATCTCAACATAGTTTTGAAATTCACCTCTACAATTTTTATATATCAGTAGGAAATTCCTATTTACTAACTGTCATCATCACCACCACCATTTTGTGGATCTGGAATTGAAAAAAAGAACCTTATGGAGCCTGGATGATCACTAGCTATATCTCCAAGTCACCCCTTAATTTCTTTGCAATATAAAATAGTATTTAATCAAATGAATAAGACAAATTTGATTTCATCATCAGCTATTGGGCATTTGTGTTGTTTTTATCTCAGGGCCACCATGAAATAAGTTGCTATGAGCAATGACATAATACACATGTGTGCTTGTTTCCCTTGAGGGAAACATCCAAGATACAAGGCCATATCTTAAACTTTCCAGGAAACTACCAAAATTATTTTTGTTTGTTTGTTTGTTTATGTAGGTTTTTTAACCTTTTAATCTCATGTGTATTTACCTTTTAAAGCAGAATGTGATTGGGCACTATATTTCCATTCTCAAGCCTTGCTGAGTTACAAGACCTAGGGAAACTCAGTTTTGTTCTCAGTACTTTGAAAACAAGCCACATGGGGAATTCCTCGGTTGTTTTAGCTTGTGTATTTACTTCTAAGACTAGTACATGCAGAATTAACTACACGGAATGAAAATTTTAAGATGAAACTTAGGCCATCTTAATTTTTTTCCTTTTAAACATGAAGATATCTTAGAACACTTCCAAGTGACAAATTATTTGGTCTACTAAGGAATCCAGCTCAACAGCTAAACACTGCAGACCACAAAGTTAATAGATTATATTACATCTTACAACAAATGTTCTAGCACCCATTGAGTAAAACCTAGAGTATCACAGTATCACAAGTAGAAAGAAATTTTATCTTCCCCTTAGTTTTCATGCCACACAGATGTTTTAAATGTTAACAAAAATAAACAAAATCCTCGAAAATATATTATCAGAAGGAATGAAAGTAAGCATCAAACTTATAACTCTGGTGAAGTTTAGTCTACTTCTTCCATGTGTGATGTGTCATCATCTCCTTCCAGGGGTGGCATTTCTTTAGTTACAGCAACACTGGTATCATCCACAGTAGGACCATCTTCATCAATACCTAGACCAAGCTTGATCATCCTGTAGATCCTGTTAGCATGTATATAATGATCTTCCAGAAGACAGGAGTGCAGTTTCACACAGCAAGATCACCAGATCCTTCACAGAGTTGTCATTGTTGTCAGCCTCTGCCTTCTGTCATAGGGTTTCAATAATGGAGTGGTCAGGGTTTATCTCCAGGTGTTTCTTTGCTCCCATGTAACCCATCGTTGAGTTGTCTCTGAGAGCTTGAGCTTTCATGATTCTCTCCATGTTTGCTGTCCACCCATATGTGTTTGTGACAATACAGCCAGGGGACGCCATCAGTTTGATACAACCACCTTCTCAACTATTTTTCTCCAAAATATCTTTCATAGTTTTGCAGAAGTTTTCAAATTTGGTCTTTTTCTCTTCCTGTTTCTTTTTCTCCTCTTCATCTTCTAGAAGTTCCAGTCCTTCTTTGGTAACAGACACTAGGTCTTGCCCTCAAACTACTTCAGTTGTTGCACACAGTACTCATCAATGGGATCAATCACATAGATTACTTCTAAGCCATGCTTTCAGAGACCCTCCACAAAGGCTGAGTTAGCAGCTTGGTCCTTGATCTCACCTGTGATGAAAGTAGATGTGCTTCTGGTTTTCCTTCATTCTGGTGCAATAGTCCTTGACAGAAACCATCTCATCTCCAGAAGCAGATGTGTAGTATCACAACAGCTCTAAAAGTTTCTTCCGATTTTGAGAGTCTTCATGAATTCCAAGCTTGATATTTTTTGAGAACTGCTCATAAAACTTTTTGTAGTTCTCTTTGTCTTCTGCCAATTCAGCAAATAGTTCTAACCATTTCTTGACCAAATTCTTTCTTATAACTTTCAAAATTTTTTTTGCTACAACATGTCACGGGAAATATTTAGAGGAGAATCCTCAGAATCCACCACTCCTCTAATGAAATTTAGATACTCAGGAATTAACTCCTCACAGTTATCCATGATGAAAACTTTGCGCACATACAACTTGATGTTTTTTTCTTTCTGTTTTCAAACAGGTCAAGAGGAACATGTCTTGGGACAAAGAGAAGGGCCTGGAATTCCAACTGTCCTTCAACAGAAAAATGCTTCACTGCCAAATGTTCTTCCCAATTGTTGGTTAAGCTCTTGTAGAACTCTGCATATTCTTCATTAGTAAATGTGATCAGGATTTCTGGTCCAAATAGGCTTTGTTTTGTTGAGCTCTTCTTGTTCTTCCTCTTCCTCTTCCTCTTCTTCTTCCTCCTCCTCATCTTCTTCATCTTCCTCCTCCTCCTCCTCTTCCTCCTCCTCCTCTTCCTCCTCCTCCTCTTCTTCTTCTTGTCGCCATCCTTCTTTTCCCCTTCTTCATCAGAACCGACATCTTCTATTTCTGGCTTGTCATCAGATTCCTTTTATTCCTTTTCCTTCTCTTCCTCTTTATCTTCAGCTTCATCAACACTGACTTCCTTATCACGTTCCTTCTCCACGAAGAGAGTAATGGGATAGCCGATAAACTGAGAATGTTTCTTCACAATCTCCTTTATTCTCCTTTCCTCTAAATACCCTGTTTGGTCTTCTTTCAGGTGTAAGATAACCTTTGTTCCATGACCCATTGGTTCACCTGTGTCAGTCCTCACTGTAAAGAGCCCTCAGCAGAGGACTCCCAGGCATATTGCTCATCATCATTATGATTGGTGATCACAGTCACTTTTTCAGCAACCAAATATGCAGAGTAAAGACCAACACCAAACTGGCCAATCATAGAGATATCTGCACCAGCCTGCAAAGCTTCCATGAATGCTTTGGTGCCAGACGTGGCAATAGTACCAAGGTTATTAATCAAGTCGGCCTTGGTCATTCCAATTCCAGTATTCACGATATAATTCGATCTTGTTTGTTGGAATAAGATTAATGTGCAAATCCTTCCCAGAGTCTAGCTTACTAGGGTCTGTGAGACTCTCATATTTGATCTTATCCAAAGCATCTGATGAATTTGAAATGAGGTCCCTCAGAAAGATCTCTTTGTTGGAGTAAAAGGTGTCGATGATCAAGGACATCAGCTGGATGATTTCTGCCTGAAAGGCAAAGGTCTCGACCTCTTCCTCCTCCATTGGGTCTTGGGTCTGGGTTTCCTCAGGCATCTTCGCTGAGTGACCACACACAAATGTGACGAGCCACACCACAACACTGAAGCAACTCCCAAAATGTTTTTTTGAAATGTATGATTTTACATTCCTAACGGCTGTGTACAAGATTCTTGTAGCTCCACATCCCAAGCAATTCTGTATTTTATCCTCTTAGCCATCTCATGGGTTTAGGCAAGTATCACAAGATGCTTTTAATTTTCAATTCTGTAGTTACTGTCTCCTCCTATGCATGGAGACCATTACCTGCTTTGTGCAGATTTCTGTTACATCATTCACAAATATTTATTGGTTTGTTTGAATTCCCATTGTTGAGTTATATGAAGTTTTTAATAGCTGCACAGATTTCCTTGTATTTTGAGTAATATCAAGGAACTCTTTGGTTTATTCACAGCTGCAGATATTCTCCTATACATCCTTCTGATGGTTTGTCCTTGCACTGTGATCTTTGACCTACACCGAGCTAGCTGCCGTGTTGTACATACTTTTCTTATACAGGTTGAAATTGCTCCTGCCCCATTAGTTCAAAAGATTGCTTCTTGTTAAAGAGCCCTGAAGTTTTGTAGTATTTTTATTTGTATGTGTACATGATGTGTTTGTGTATTGTGATATGTATGGGTGTGGTTGCGTCTGTTGGAACATACCTGCTTTTGTGTCTGTCCTTGCCTCATCCATATTTGAGGAGAAAAAAATCTCTTTGCTGTTCACCACTGCCTGCGGACTTCTAGGGAATCATTTGTCTCTGTCTGAACTCTCGCCACAGAAGCACTGAAAGTACACATAGGTGCTACTTTGCCCAGTTTTTCAAGGGTTCTGAAAATTCAAACCCAGGCCCTCATGCTTGCAGAGGGGAATGCTTTAACCACTAAGAAAGCTCCCCAACTCCCTGCAAGGTTTTGTTTGTTTGTTTTCAAATCACTTAAGCAGTGTTTGTCTTACAAGCAAGAGGACTAGAGTTTGGATTCCCAGTGATGGTGCTGAACTAACTTGTCTTGATGAAACAGACTTGCTCATGATGTATAATCTGTGAAGATTGCCTGGCTTGCCTTGTTACCACTACTTTAAGTACTTTTTATAGTGTGTTTATGAGTGCTACTGACTCAGGGTTCTTTGTGTGTAGGAGGTCTTTATTAACACAGTGAAGGTGGTATCATACACTAAGTTGGAAAAGGCCTCTTAATTCTTGTTTTCTACAAAGATTTCTTTTTTTAACCAGTGAAATTGGAAGCCTGAAGTTTTCCAATCCATTGCCAAACTGGGTTAAAAGACAAGACTGTGTATCATAATTGGAAAGAAAGTAGATTTGTCATTATAAATCAATCTCTCTTAAATATATATATATATATATATATATATATTCAGATTCTATGTTTATTAAGTAGATTGTAATTATAAACCAATATTTTTAAGTTAATATATTCAGATTCTATTATTGTTTTCAGAATCTGTAAAAGAAAAGGGAATGGGGAAATGATGTAATTACATTTTAATTTAAAAAATAAATCATTCACTTAAAAACAGATTAATTTAACCTTTACACCAGAGTAAGTTTAGCCTCACCACTAGGACTTAAGCTTCCTTAATTGATCAGCAAGATCTTGCCAGTGGGCTGGTGGTAATGGATAATTCTTGACACTGTCTAAACTCTGGGAATGTTTATAAAATTCCCCTGGTACTGTTCTTTCCAGGGAGGCTTTTCTTCCCCTGTTTTCATGAATTTTCACTCTGTGTCTGTGGGGGTTAATATTCTGTTACAAAAAGACAAGTTTAGGCAGCCTCCAGCTCTCCTTCTCTATGTAACTCTCTTCTTTACATTTTTCTGCCTAAAATCTGTAGCTGGGTTAGCCTGCCCAAAACCGTACTCTGTGTTTTTACAACTTAGTGGAACTAAGTAACTCCATCTCTGATTCCCCCTTCCACTCATTACGATATTATATCTATGCAGAACACAGATCCAACTACTTTCTTTTCAGCTATTGTGCACAGCCTTATCTTTCAATGAAGTTTGGTAATTGATGTTTTATTTTTTTCACTATTCAGATAGTTTACATAGGAGCTGTTATATGCCATCATCACTCTATGTAAGCCTGACATGAATATTTTTTTCAAATAGGACATATTAGTTATACTTGTATCTTTATTGTACAGCTCTCTTCATTGCTTGCATTCTGCTGGCTGGGTCATTTTCTTCTATTTTGAACAAATCCTTTAATTATGTTAATATTCACTTTCTTCCTACTAAAACTCCACATTTATCACTTGAAATTAGTCACTTCCTTTCATAGTCATGCTTTTGCCAATTTTCCAATTTCTAGAAAAATTAGTCACCTCTCACAGAATATTTGTCCAGTTATTTTTGTACCAATAAAGGCACATACTAATATTTCCTAAACTTGGGAGCAGACGCATCTCTGACTCTTTGCCTGATCTTGGGACTCTTTTCCTTCTACTGGGTTGCCTTGCCCAGCCTTGATATGAAGAGTTTTAGCCTTGTCTCATTGTATCTTGTTTTGTCCTGTTTGGTTGTTGTCTCTTGGAGGTGTGCTCTTTTCTGAAGAGGAAATGGGCAGGGAGTAGATCTGAGGAAAAAGGAAAGGGGATGGTCTGGGAGGAGTGGAGGGAAGGGAAAATGTGACCAGATACACTGTATAAGAGAAGAATCTATTTTCCACAAGAAAGACAAAAGAAAGCAGTAAATAAATACTGATGGGGGATGTCCTCCTGTAGATATGGTTCTCTCATTGGTTGATTAATAAAACACTGTTTGAACAATAGAGGCACGAAGATAGGCAGGACTAGGAGATGAGGAGAATTATGGGAAAGGCTGACAGAGACCAAAAAGAGACATGTAGCCGCCAAAGGAGTAACAAGTTTGGGCATTCTCCTATAAGCCAAACCATGTGAAAATACATAGATTTATAGAAATGGGTTAATAATTAAGACAGAGCTAGCCAATAAGAAGCCCTAGACATCGGCCAACAGATTTATAATTAATATAAGTCTTTGTGTGCTTATTTGGGGCTGAAGTGGTGGTGGGGCCTGGCAGGACAAGAAAACTCCAGCAACAAAAAAACTTTCTCTTTTTTAACAACAAAGTATCATATTAACCTGAACTTAACGTGAACATAATTTCACTACCACTTAAAAGAAATTTATTTAAAATTATATCACGTATACCTACTACTTCAAACAAATTCATTTAAATTTCTTAACTGTTCATAATCAAACACAGATAGGGACAAACTATATATTAAAAGGGCACATTTGGACTTCATTCTGCCTTCTGGGAGGAAATGGCTGTTCAGTTATATAACAGTAAAATTTAGAACAAGTCCCGGCAGTGGAGGAGAGGATGGCCTAGAAGCCCCTCCCCTAGAATGAGAGTGATGACTACTCTCTATGCTATCCTAGAGTCCTCATCCAGTGGCTGATGGAAGCAGAGACAGACATACACAGAAATACACTAAGCTGAATTCTGGAACCTAGTTGAAGAGAGGGAGGAATGAAGAACGAAGGGGTCTGTACCAGGTTGGAGAAACCCACATAAACAGTTGGCCTGAAAAAGGGAAAGCATATCGACCCCAGACGCTCTTTGGGAGGCCAGTACGGGACTAATCCAGCCCCCTGATCATGGATGCCATCGGGGAGGCCCCTGCACTCCTGGGAGCCTCCGGAGGTGGACTGGCTTTTTGCCCTGGTGTATGTGGGGGACTTCGAGAGCCCATCCCACTTGAAGGGATGCACTCTGTCTCTGAACACATGGGGAGGGACCCAGGCCCAGCACAGGAAGATTTGGTGGACTTGGTGGAGCCCCGGTTGGGGGCCCTACCCTGCCTGGGGAGTGGTGGGTGGATGGGGTGGGGGGTAGGTTGGAGGTGGGGGAGAAGGAATGGGGGTAAGGGGAGGGAGAGGGAGAGGGAGAGGGGAATTACATGTGAAACAAGCCTGTTCCCTAACTTGAATTAATAATAATAAAAAGAGAGAAAAAAAGTATACAATTGAAATTATATATGTTAACTAAACCACAACAAATGAGCAAAAGCCAAGGAAGTATTTTACACTAAAAAGTACATGAACACAAGTTAGACATTAAATCTGTTAGGTCAGAAAGAAACTGGCAACTCCAGGCTATAATAATTCTAAACAGATAGATATAATAAGAAAATAAAGTGAAGATTTTGAGCAGTCTGCTTTAACAGCAATGCAGCCAAGGCTGGGTTGGGGGCATAGAGCGCCTACAAGCTGTGAAGCAGATGGTTTACACTAATGATTTGATACTGTTGGGTGACTTCCATGATTCACATTATTGGCTAGAGGAAATGACACATTAAGGATGGTCGTCAATTTTTTTCTAAAGTGGAGAAACATATATTACTATGAACATTAACAAAATAAACCTCAAAGCTGCAGCTATAATTATCATTTCTCCCAGTGCATACATAGACAGGCTGTGCTAAGCCAGACTGAAGTGCCCATATGAAGATGAAATACATAAACAGAACTAGAACCTGGATCACAATTTGATTAGATCATTACTCAGGAAATTAATAAGAGCAGAGATAAATAATATTTTTAAATATTTAAATATACTATGACTCATCCACAAAACGAAGATTGGAAGAGTCTTTTAGAATACATTTGGTGTCAGTTAAGAAATCATGTCTCTCAGCCGGGCACACGCCTTTAATCCCAGCACTTGGGAGGCAGAGGCAGTCGGATCTCTGTGAGTTCGAGACCAGCCTGATCTACAAGAACTAGTTCCAGGACAGCCTCCAAAGCCACAGAGAAACCTTGTCTTGAAAAACCAAAAAAAATAAAATAAAATAAAAAAAGAAATCATGTCTCTGCAAAAGGTATTTTACTGAACTTGTTTACTTAATAAAATATCTAGTGACTTTGTTTTCCAGTGAGGTGAAGTTGAATTATTACAAAGTATATATGAGTCTCCTAATGTGAAACACATTAATTTTAATATTAACATGCAAAAAGTACTAATAAAACAATAAAGTTTATGTGTTCCTGTTAGAAATTATCTAATTCAGTGGTCTTAGCTAGTATTTGTGTTCCACATACTAGATTTTAGGTAATATTCTAATGCAAAAGTATTGTCAGCTATGTCACTGATCACTATGAGCAATGTGGAGTCGGCACTAGGAAACAGGAAATTGTAGGGGCTGCTGTAGCCACGCCTGCTTAGGGGCTGGCTACAGGTGTGCCTGACCATGCCTGCGAGGGCGTGGTCAGGGTAACGTAGAGTGAAGGGCGTTCAGGTGGCTTGTTTCACTTTCGGTTTCGGTTTCACATTCGGCTTGCCTGCTGGCTAGGTCGCTCTGTAAGTAAGGCTTTTCCCTATTAAAATCCCTTGTATTTTTATCTGGCTCTGTATTGGTAATTTTTCCACATTAGGAAATGGACCTGGGAGTAGGCTTATGAACCAAAACTTTCATGTCAGTCTTTACATCAAGGTTCAGCTTTGGCCAGGATGATCATAAGGAAATAATCCCAAGACAGCATTACCAACTTGGGAAGGAGAAGGTCTCTGTTTCCTGTTTGCATTACAGCATCTAACACAGTGTGTGGTATACACAAAGTAAATACACAAACTCTGAATTTAACATGTTTCCTATGTTCAAAAGCATTCAATAAATAATTCCTGAATGAAATATTTTACTAATTTACACTATCCAAATGAAACAAGTGATCACATTTCTTCTACACCTTCCAATATCAAATCTTTAATTATTGAACAGATTAACAATTCAAGATAGTTTTTAAATTCCATAACTTTCTTGAAATTTAAAAAAAAAGTGGAAAAGAGCCTTCTAGATAATACCAAGATAAGTTAAAAACCACAGCACTACCCTTCAGCCTGTCCAGCATTTTCACCACACACCAGAATTTAATGAAATATTCCTGGTCCAACTTCTAGCATCTTAATTGGAATACCTAAGTCATATCCTGTCTCCCCAAGACATTCAACACACACTTGGGAAGTCATCTGTCTGAGAAGTTAAAAGCGCCCAGGACCAAGATAGCAGCAGTTTGTGACTTAACAGATTTTGCTGTTGGTTCATTTCCCAACCCTACCTTGACTTTTCTAATAGTTAACAATTTCATCTCATAGAACTAAATAGAATAAATTTTATATGTTCCTTAAGCAATGATAGGAAAGTCATGCCTGTCATAGGGAGAGGCATTGCAGTGTCAGGCTAAGTACAATCTATTCCTGATTACAGAAAAACATATAGAACTCTCAGCCTAAATTCCATAAAAAGTACTCTGGTGGCAAACCCTGGCCTTTTACTTACCTTTTTGTTTTAGATTACTACTTCCTAAGAGATTCTAAAACCTAATTAGGATAGAAGGAGTTCATATCGAGGATAAGGAACAATCAGGAAAAGACCAGCAAGTCATTTTAGGTGGTGTGAAAACTGAAAAAGAGGTGACTTGGTCGACAATAGTATCAGAGGTAAAAATAATGGCGCATACAAGAGAAATATATACTGTGATATAACATGAGAATATGTAAATACAGCCTCTAGAACTAAAATAAAGTATACTTGACTTTTTAAATTCAGCTATGAAAAAGTCAATGGAAAAGAATGCAATTTAGTATTTAGGAAAAAACAACTTTTAAAACAAAAAGAAAGGAAGGAAGGAGGAACTAACAATCCTCATAGGTCTCCAGTTCAGGGTTAGCACATTTTTAAGATAGCTAAGATTGCAGTAAAACAAATGAAGATGTGATAGCCAGAGAAGTAATAAAGAAATGCTTTCTTATTCTTAATTTATGCTCAAAGTAAAAGGGCTTGCACGCTTTTAAAAAGGAGTAAGTTTGAGCAATACATAGAGAGAGAAAACTTTATAAGTTTTTGAACTCTGAGGTTAAAGCAAACATTTTACCAGTTTCTAGATGTGGCTGCAGGGAAACAGATATTCATAAGGAACCAGATTAGCAACAAGCTTCTCAACTGTAATATTGGAAGCTAAAAGACAGTGGTCCAACTATCACAGACAATGGAAGAAAAAAACAATGAATAAAGAACCCTATTATCTACAAAGATACCCCTTAAATGCTGGAAAAAATACTTGTAGAAGTGAGGGAGTCATTTACTTCAAAAGAGTATGCATTTTAACCACTTGGCACATAATATGAAAAGCTAACAGTGGTTTACGCTCACTGGCTCCAGCCAGCCAATGAACGTATAATTCTACATGTTATAGGCTACACAATATATTGTAACTATTATTGCTTTAAGTAGTTAAATATCTTTAAGAGGACTGTAACACAAGGAGAAGCATTGGGCCTTTATGCCAAACAATAGGTTAAATAATAAGATAGGATTTACTCAAAATCAGATGATTTTTAAACTAAGTCTTCTTTCTACTTAATACTTCCTTCATAAAAGGATAATTATTTCTCACAATTCGAGAATTATGCAACTAGCCATTATTGATAATAACTAATAAAGCCATGATACTGGACACATTTATTAGACATTATCTGGAAAAGTGTGACATAAGGTGTTGGGGGTGTTGGCAATGGTAGAGCACTTGCCTGGCAAGTTTGATACCCTGAATACAATTCTAGCACCAAAAAGAAAAAAAATAGCATAGCATAAGACTATGTTTATTACTAAAACTATACAAAATATAAATGCAAATAGAACATGTTTTAAGGCACACATATAAAGTGAGAACACAGAAGACACTAATCTGGTGATGAATTATGAATATAGCTAAAGTTAAACAATAAATTGTAACCTTTAAGAGAGTTTACTTGGATTCAACAAGGTATGCATTTAAAGGTAGTTTCATCAGTTTTACAACTCAGAGCCTTGAACATGCTAAGCAAGTACTCTATAACTAAGCCCCTCTCCAATTCTACCTTTCATAATTTATTAATTAATGAATATGTGGCCCGTTGCTCATAACATAATAAACTCATCAAGAAAAAAATCTGGTATCATTATGAATATCTCTATAAAATGATAACACACCATTTCCAAGATAAATGTTAAGTAAAAAACAAAAGATTCATTTTCGTGTCTTCTTAGCTTCAAGATGTCTTAGAATTTGAATTAATCAAAATACAATAATAACAGAACTGACAGATACAGTCATGTGTCAATTAACAACAAGAATGTATTCTAATCAATGAATCACAGGACAACTTCATCACTGCTGATATCACAGAAGGTTCTTGCATAAACCTAGATGATATTGCCTACTACATGCCTAAGCTGTATGAGACAGGCTATTGATCAATGCTACAAACCTGTACATCATGTTACTGTACCAAATATAGCTAAACATACCTAGATGTCGAAAATATAGTAAAAAAAAAAAAAAGACAAAAATGGTATGTGTGCCATTCTAGGACATTTACCATGAATGGAGCTTGCAGGACTGCAGGCTGTCCTTGGTGACTCAGTGAGTGTCATTATTGTACATTATTGTAGACTTGAAAACACTGTGAACTTCAGCTCCATCAAAGCTATTTTTAAATTCCTTTACAATCAATTAACATTTTCTTACTGAAACTTCCATACTTTATAAACCTTTTAACATTCTAATTTTTTAACATTTCCATGATAACACATATTAAAATGTATACTGTCAACTATAGAAAAAATCTTTCTTTATGTCCTAATTCTACAATTTTTGTCTAAATATGTTTATTAGTAATTAACATATAAGCAGGTTGGTTGATATCAGCACTGGCACAAAAATGTGGACAATGCACTGTACTCAATTGTTACAGCTCAAGTCTATCAATCAATGAAACAGAATAGAACCCAGAAATAGCCCTACTCCAATACCAGCATGAATTTTGACAAAGGAACATAGGCAGCTCAATTGTAGAGTACTCTCCTCAAATGCTTGGGGTCCTGGGTTCCATCCCCAGCACAGGGTTAAAATATGAAAATCAAAACTCAATTGTCAAAATAAAATAGACAAAGTATCTGGAGCTATTTCATCAATGATGTACTGGTGGCAAATGGTGCAAAAAAATACTAATATCATATGTCATTAGAGACATTGGTATACAAATCCATATCAATTAGAGTTCCTAAAATACAAAATAATGATACCACCACATGCCAGTGTGGAGCAACAATAAGTCATTCACATCCAAGAAACAAAATGCTACAAAAAACTTGGGAGCT